>NC_056628.2:17334010-17674010 GCF_002870075.4 Lactuca sativa | reverse complement strand
CTAGGTCTTCACATTCTCCTTTCTCGAAGCATAGTTTGAAGAGTTTTTATTTTAATTTATTAAGTACATACTACTATCTTTAAATTGTAGGTATAATTTTTTTTTTCTGGAAAATGACGTCTTTCATTACCATGACTTTTCTGCAGCTAGATCTTAGGTTATTGCACACATGATTTTGTAAATCATTTGTAACGACATCAACCATAGTTTACCAGCCACGTTTTCTTCTATCAATCTTATACAAACTGAGAATTCCACAGTTTCGTATTTTGCAAAATGGGTTTTGTGAGATTTGTTGTAATGAGTTGATGTTCTTGAGGGAGGTGTTCAAGAGGTGTTATTAATTGATGGCTCAAGACCGAAGCTTAATTCCGGGTAAAAGTTATTGTTTATATGATATATGTGTAGTTTCTATAGCCATTTATTTCTAAATTTTATATTTTCATGAAGCATGGCTAACTATTTTGCTCATTTTTTTGGAAGCAGCATGCGGGAAGTAGCAATTCAAAAAATTCATGCAAAGAATTATAGGGCCTCCTCTATAGGTAGATGCAGATCTATCCTTTTCTTCCTAGAATACAACATTCTTTGTTCATGTTCATAAAATAACCATCTGTTTATTTTATGGTTTTTAAAGCATCCTGCATATTTTTTAGTGGCCGTCATTGATTTGAAAAAAGAATTAAATAGTGTTTCCTTCATACGCTACATGCTTTTTCTGTTATTATATATGTTTCTAAAACGTTTAAGTTATCACGGTAAGTTTTTATATAAGAGCTTGTGGTCTATTAATGTGTATTATTTATCATTTAGTTTTTCGTTTATGTATCACTTAAGTTATTACAATAAGTATTTAGATCAGGGTTAAGAAAACACCACCTAAAGTTAATGTACGAACAAAACAGATTCAAGATGCTTAGCGGTGAGGGAGGGTACGTATATAGTTGTTATTTGATGAAAATGTTTGTGGTAGTGTAACCAATTACTGTAGTTTGGTTAAACTTAAAGTTACTTTAATACATAATTTGAATCTAACTTTACTTAAATAAATTTAACCATTATTAGTTTAATGAACGATTTAGAATTATATAAATATGTTATATTAAGTTAATTTTAAAATACCTACCTAAATAATTAGAGTATTATAATGCTAATTCAACAATTTAAACCATTTGTTTATCATGACAATTTATTTGGATTACAATGAATAAGTATATTTCTTTATTTGGAAATCATATAACATTTTTATTTGAAAGAAAAGGATAATACTCAAAAAAGTCAAAATAATACATCTTAGAAAATAAGCATTGTCTATAAAATATTACAATGCTTTAATGAGTAATGCATTTTAATATTTTCTTCTTTTTCTTTTGTTACTGGTTGACAATAACAACATACTTCATATATAAATGATTAGCATTTCTATTTCTTTTTCAATTTTTGTCATTTTTAGTGATTTTACGTTAATATAGTGACTAATTACAAAAGTTATAGCATTGTACTTTGAAAATACATTGTTGTAATTGTTATCTTTTACTTTTGGTTATCCAAATTATACCAATGTACTTTCAAAGTACAATGCTATAATTAGGAATCTATCATTTGGCAATGTACTTTCAAACAAGTCATCCGAAATTTAATGTTCTATAATTAGGTTTGTCACTAAAATGTTAGGGAAGATAAAACAATGTGAATATTATTTCTTAGTTTTTATAGATTTACATGTATTTGAATTTTGTTATTTATTTTTTATACTAAGTCATTTATCATGTATTATTGTTAATTTAAGTAATCAACCCCGTGTATTACACGGGTTTTAACCTAGTATATATATATATATATATATATATATATATATATATATATATATATATATATATATATATATATATATATTATCTTATTTGTTGAATTGAACTTGTGAAGAGAGGAAATATCCAACGTTAGGATAAGCACAATGTAGTTTAGGTGCTCGAGGAAATGCCTATGTGAAAAACACCCCCTACCCCCAAGATTTCAACCAATATTTGTAATGAGTTGTGCTTTGATCTTTCTTAAGATATTTGTTCCTTCTGTCTTGACGTAGCCTCCATTTTAAATACATGATACATGCTTTAAAAGAATTATTAATAACACATTTAGAAATGTCTTTAATAAGAACGATGATAAAGGGAAAATAAGACATTTTTAATATAAAGTTGGCATTAGTATTCATTATCTTTGATTCTTGTTCCTTTTTGGATTTCTGCAAGTGCAATATTCATTCTGAAAGCAAGTGCCAAGTATGATCTTTTTTAATTTTTGGATGATTTCAAATATATAAATAAACAAAAACTATTAGTCATTAGCAATTTTAATGGTCAAAATAAATTTTGTCCACATAAATAAACATGTGATTAAACACATATAATCACATTTGATTAATTATATGAAACAACTATTGAATCGAGAACACGAAAATGAGTCTTGTCCACATAAATCGTATGTGATTAAACACATATAATCACATGTGAGTAAATAACGAGATAACCTATTGAATCGAAAAAATGAAAATGAATATTATCAATATAATTCATATATGATTAAATACATATAATAACATGTGATTATATGTATCTAATTAGATGTGATTATATGTATCCAAAAAACATGAAACTAAATCGTGTTCATATGAATCATATGTGATCAAATACATATATTCACATGTGATTAAATGCATGAGACCAAATATTGAATCAAAAAGTGAAATTTAATATTGTCAATATAAATCATATATCATTAAATACATACAATCACATGTGATTATATGTATCTAACCTCATATGTTTTATGTGGACAAAATTTATTTTTGCGTTCTCGATTCAATATTTATTATTTATCAACATTAATTAAATATGATTAAATAAATATAATAACATATGAATATATGTATCTAATCGTATATGATTTATGTGGACAATATTCATTTTCATGTTATAGATTAATAGTCGTTTTTGTATATATTTAATCATATGTTGTTATATTTATCTAATCATATGTGATTATATACATATAATCACATATCATTAAATACATGAGAAAAATTATTGAATCTAAAACTTAAAAATGAGTTTTATCCATACAAATCATATGCGATTAGATACATTTAATCATATGTGATTATATATATGAGAACAACTATCATCATCAAGAACAAGAAAAAATATTGTATACATAAATCATATGTGAGTAAATACATATAATCACATGTGATTAAATACAAGAGACCATCTATAGAGTCAAAAAAGCGAAAATAAATATTTTCCATATAAATCATATGTGATTAAATACATATCATCACATGTGATTATATGTATCTAATCATATATCATTTATGAGGACAATATTCATTTTCACTTTCTCGATTCAATAGTTGATCTCATTATCTAATCATATGTGATTAAATTATATGTATCTAATCACATATGATTTATATAGACAATATTCGTTTTGCGTTTTCGATTCAATATTTGTTCTCGTGTATTTAATAATATGTGATTATATATATATATATATATATATATATATATATATATATATATATATATATAGAGAGAGAGAGAGAGAGAGAGAGAGAGATAATCACAAATCATATAAATCATAAATCATATGTGATTATATATATATATATATATGTATATATATATATATATATATATATATATATATATATATAATCACATATTATTGAATTGAAAATTTCAAAAGTTGTTCTTTATCCTTGTTAGTCGTATGTGATTAAATACATGAGAAAATTATTGAATTGAAAATTTCAAAAAAGAATATTGTCTATATAATTAATATCTGATTAGATACATATAATCACATGTGATTATATGTATTTAATTACTTATGATTTATGTGATTATATGTATTTAAATGAACGAGAACAACTATTGAATCATATATGATCTATGTGGACAAGATTCATTATCGTGTTCTCTATTCAATAATTGTTCTTTGTATACTTTAATCATATGTGATTCAATACATCTACTTACATGTGATTATATGTATCTAACCATATATGATTTTATGGACAAAAAAGATTCTTGTCTATATAAATCATATGTGATTAGATACATATAATCATATGTGATTATATACAAGAGAACAACCATTGAATAAAAAAACACAAAAACAAATATGTGTTCATATTAATCATAAGTTATTAAATACATATAATCAGATTTGATTAAATACACCAGAAAAATTATTGAATGGAAACCATGAAAACAAATATTGTTTATATAAATAATATGTGATTAGATACATATAATCATATGTGATTATATGTATTTAATCACATGTGATTAAATACATATAGTTACACATGATTTATGTAATTATATGAATTTAATCACATATGGTGTTGGTGGTTGTAGGTAGATGTTGGTCATCATGTGGTAAAAATGGTTGGTTTGTGTGTGGTGGATGGTAGATGTGGTAGAGGTAGGGGTGGTGGATTGTGGATGAGGGGGGTCATATGTGATAGTTAGTTCTTGGTGGTTGTGAGTAGTGGTTATGGGTGGTGCTAGGTGGTGGGTGGTGGGGGTGATGGTGTTGATGGGTGGGCGAATGTGAGTAGTGGTGATGTTTAGTGGTTGTGGTGGTGGGTGGTGGATGGTGGTAGGTGGTGATGATCTTGGTCGTGGTGGGTGGTGGGGATGGTAGTGGCGGGTGATGGTAATGGTGGGTAGGGTGATGGTGGTAGATGGTAGTGATGCGTTGTGGAGGTGGGTAGTTGTGATAAATGGTGGTGGTAGTGACGGGTGGTCATGATGGTGTTTGAGGCTCGTGATGGTGATGGTTTATGGTGGCTAAGTTGCGATGGTGGTGGTGGTGGTTTTTGTGGGTGATAGGTGGGGTAGTGGTGATGCGTGGTGGTGGCGGGTGGCAAGTGGTGGGTGGTTGTGGTGGCAGATTGTGGTAATGGTGATTGGTAGTGGTTGTGGTTTGTACATTGTGGTGATGGGTGGTAGGTAGTGGTGGTGGGTGGATGGTGATATGTGGATGGTAGTGATGACTGGTGATTTGTTGGTGGTGATGGGTGGATGGTGGTGGTGGGTGGTAGAATGTAGTCATGGGTGGTGTTGGTGTTGGTTAGTGAGTATTTTAATTGTTTTTAACTATTTTGTGATTTACATGAATATTATTTTATAATTTTAACAAAAAAAATTGTATGGTTCAAATTTGTTCTCAAATGTTTTCATAATAAGAAATGTATTTGAACCATACAATTTGCTATGGGTCATCCTGTTATGCCTCCTAATTAATGTCATATCAATTATTAATGTCTCCATTTCAAATTTCAAAATTTAAATTTCTCACTTTAATTACATTAAATTGATAACATTAGAATAAAAAATAAAATAAAATTAATACAAATTTTAAGATGATATAATTTCATGTATTCATTTAAAACAACAATAAAAAATTTATAAAACTAAAAAAATATATTTTTTTTATTAATAATTCATTTAAAATAATTGATTAATAACTTTGAGTTTTAATATGAAAGTTTGTTTAATTTTGTAACTATTGTTCCCACAACTTATAAACTTATATATATATATATATATATATATATATATATATATATATATATATATATATATATATATATATATATATATATATATATATATATATATATGAAAAACATCATAAATGGTCCCTGTGGTTTACCAAAATCTGAAGTTTAGTCCCCGTGGTTTAAAAATATCATAGATGGTCCCTATGCTTTCAAAAATTTTCATGATTGGTCCTTATTGTTAACTTCGTTGAGTTTAATTTGTTAACTGAAAGGTGTTTTCGTCATTTCACTGCCACAGGGACCATTTATGATGTTTTCATTTATTTAAAAAAAAGAAAAAAAATAATATGCAAAGTGGGCCTCTCTGTCTCTCTCTCACACAGACACACACTCATAAAGATCCCGAAATCTGTCATAGGCGCCTTAAACTTCATCGTCTCACTCAATTCCTCAAATGCAACCACCAAATTCCCAAGCCTCGCCACAAATTCAATGAACAACGAAGTAAACGTCACCAAATAAGGCACACTAGCACTCTTATATGTATCTCCGTCATCTTGTATCACCATTCTTTCCGGTTTAAATGAGAATTAACGAGTCAAAATTTGTGAAAACCATTTGCACCCGCGAATGGTAGATTTGTAGCTCCTAGACTCTTCGATGTTCCCAAATCGATTCGGGCTTCGCTGAACGAATGGCACCCGTGGTATTTGTATTGGTCGTCGTCGTCAGTTTTTGAGATGTCTTGTATGTCTTGAAATTTGATTAGGGTTTTTTCCAATTTGCCAACTGTTTCCATCGATGAGAAGGTAGGATTTCCGTTCGAGTTTCGTTTGTAGGTCTTTCGATCTGCTTCTGGTTTTCCAAATGTGATCGAGAAATCAAAGTTATGGGATGTGGTTAAAGAGAAACCAAAGCTCTTGCGCTTCCTTCAATGGCAATTTAAACGAAGAAACTGAAATTCTGTTCCTCCATTTCAAGTTTTAGGTATTTACTCAACTTAACTCCATTTTTCTCAATTTGATTTCTATGTTTTTTTGTGGATTTTTGACTATTCGAGCTAATTTTAAGAACGAAAAACAATTAATCAGTAACTATCTATGGTTTTTTATTGTTACTCTTGCTTGATTTGAAGCCACTTACTTTGATTTTGGGGAAGGGTTTATTGCATTTGCAATCGATTGATTCTGGTTTGACCTGGAAGGCTGGAATGAGATTATGTGTTGACTAGATCATTGAATTTGATTTTGTTCTTCAGTAATAGTTTTAAAGTTCATTTAATTCTTGATTTTGTTATAATGTATAGCTTAAAGTAGCGTTTGTAAAATGGTTAATGATGGATTTAAAATTGCATACGCAACTTCACCATAACGAAGATTATGATCAGACGATAAAGATGTTCAGATGAACATGATAGAGAGATGTTTAAGTTTGTATGTACGAGAGAGCGAGGGAGAGAGAGGGACCTCCTTTGCAAATTATTTCATTTTTTCTTTTTTTATTAAGTGAAAACATCATAAATGGTCCTTGTGGTAGTGAAATGATGAAAATGTTCTTCAGGTAACTGACTAAACTTAACAGAGTTAGCAATAAGGACCAATCGTTAAAAGTTTTTAAAGCACAGGGACCATCTATGATATTTTTAAACCACGGGGACTAAACTTCAGATTTTGGAAAACCACAAGGACCATTTATGATGTTTTTTCTATATATATATATATATATATATATATATATATATATATATATATATATATATATATATATATAAGTTCAATTAAGAAAATAACAAAGGTTGAGCATGGGGAAATCATTCTCAACCACTCATTTATTTTTTCCGCAAAAGCCTTCTTCGTACCAGCGGAAATCGGGAAGGAATACACATATGTTTTCCAACAAAATAAGTTTCCTCAAACTATGCTAATTATTACCTTGATATATATACAAAAAACATGTCTACAAATAGACATCCATATTGATATACTTTTAAGATAAATTAAAATTTTTATTTTTTTATCGTTTCAGCTATCGTTATTCATAAGTGAATAGAAATACATCTTGATTTTTGCTATAGTACATTCGTTATTTACTTATTGTTAGGTCCAGTTAGTGTTGCGTCTTTGGGCTCGTTAGCTAGTCCAGTTTTGTCTCCGGTATGGGCCTGTCCATCCGTGAGTTCTTTATAGGGTTTGTTATATATAGATGCTTGCATGCATTCTTGAACGTAATGCTTTGATAGAGATTTTAATAGCGTTCAAGTTCTTATCTTTTGTAACCCTAGAATCCTCTACAGCGGAAGTTCTTCATCGAGCTTTGCTGAGGATTGAGTTAATCGAATCATTCGACTCATTCAGATCCATACTTGTGTTTTTATCTTACTGTTTCTACTTTATTGATTTGCCTGTTATAAAGATCTAATCGATCAAAGAGTTTTCGAACTCATCAGTTGGTATCAAGTGGTATCAGAGCGGGTCTTTGAAAATCTATTGATTTTTGAAGTATCGGTTCTTGATTTGATGATTTTCTGCACAAGTTATTGAAGATTTTGGTGTTCCGGTAGTTTGAAATCAAGTTTTTTTTTTTGATCTACTGTTCATAGAATTTCATAGAATCTACTGTTCATCGGGGTAATTTTCTTTTAATCCAATCTGTTTCATGCTCGTATTTTTGATCTGATCTTTGATCAATTGTGTTGTACAAAATAAATTGGTTGCTTCGTCGATTAATTTCTTTTGTTTTGGCCCAACTATTTCGTCACTATTCATGGCTCGTATGTCTATTGTCGATCCAGGTTTTCTTTGTCCCTAATATTTTATTCGAGTTCCGGTGTGCGTCATCTGCTTTATGTATCGATTACTATTACTCAGTTCATCCACTTGTTTGTTCTCTCAAGGTCAATCAAGGTTAATAATCGATGCTTATATCATTATCGACTAAAGGATATTGATTTGTTTTTATGGCGGGTTTGGTTTTCATGAAGATTCTTTGGGATTACATTCGAAAATGAAGTTTAAAGACATTACTTCAGTGTTGGGTTTATATATCCTAGAGCCCGTGTTTGAAGACTATAGAAGAATCAAGATTCATGGATTGCTTCATCTATTCCTCGTTGCAAATCTTTTTATTTGCTAGATGCTTGTTTTGGAAGTTAAAGCATTGTCATCCATTCCATACTTTGAGGGGGAGATTGTAGGGTTTCAAAGCACTCCATAGATGATGGCAATGGGCCCCTTTGATGAATTCTAGGTTAAAAGCCCAAGACTTGTCTTTTTCCCTATAAATAGTCATGTATTATTCACAATTAGGGTTAAGAGAGGGAGGCAAAATGTAGCCGCCACGTGAGGTTTCTTATGTAGTGTTAGAGTCTTTAGTCTATGCTTTAAGTGTAATTTATTCCTCTTGTTTCAATAAACCGAGAGATCATTCGACATAATCTTCATATTTGTGTTTGTTCTTATTTTCCGCATCTTGTTCATCAAATCTCAATTAGGGTTTTAATCCTATCACTTATGAATAAAAAAATATTTTTAATTTTTTTTACAGTTTAAGTATCATTTATAGTACTTATTTACATATAAATAACAAATTAACTGTAACAAAAATTTGTCAAATGTTTTATTTATATATGAATATAAAATATGACGACAACTAATACACGTTTTATTCATATATAAATATAATATATGACGAAAGATGATGTAAAAAAATATTTTTTAAATAATAGAAACTTTATTACATGTTATATTCATATATGAACGATACTCAAACTATAAAAAAAAAAAAGTTAAGCACACGTTTTATTCATAACTGAATAACGAATGTATTGTAATAAAAATCTGATGAATTTTTATTCACTTATGAATAACGAGAGCTAAAACTTAAAAAAAACGATTTTTTTTATTTTATCTTAAAACTATATCAATATGGATATTTATTTATAGAGAATAAAAAATTATGAATTTTGATATATTTTATATAATTTTTCGATAAAAATAGCTTTCTAAAAATAAAAAAAAAATGTTTTTGGGTATATTAAGGTAATGATTAGCATAGTTTAAGGAAACATATTTGGTTGGAAAACACATGTGTATCTGCTCTCAATTTCCGCTGGTACTCCTAAGAGCATATGGTATGGGCAATTTGAAGTGGTGTTATGACAAGAAGCAACAAGAAGAGGGGGTGGTGTTCATTGTGTTATAACTAGGGATGAGATTTAGAACCGGAAAACCGGACCGGAACTGGAACCGGAACCGTTAGAACCGGAATATATAGAACCGGTTCTGGTTCTGAGTTTAAAAATTGGCTTTATCCGGGTTCCGGGTAATCCGGGTTTGTGTCCATCGGGTCCGGGTAAACCGGGTCTAAAAACCGAAACCGGTTTTTTGAATCGGAACCACTTTTAGGCCCGAAATCGTTTTTTTTGTGAAACGTTTAAAAGATGCATATCTCAATCGTTTCAACTCCGATTGACATACAGATTTTTCCAACAAGTAGTTTAGAGTTTGTACATGATTTTAAATTATAAATTTGCCATTTTCAGTTTTATATTCATTGACTTACAGTCCCCTAAAGTCGATATATCAAAGCTGGAAGTTTTTAATTTTTCAGTTTTTTTGTATTCGGTGAAAGTTTTAAAACATGCATATCTAATTTTTTTGAAGACGGATTGACATATGGTTTTTTCCAACTTGTAGTTTACAGTTTGTACATGATTTTAAAATATAATTTTGTCATTTTTGGTTTAACATTCAATGATTTACAGTCTTCTGAAGTCGGGATATCAAAACTAAAAATTTTCAACTTTTCAGCTATTTGTTTTTGTACTTTGTATTATGTGAAAATGTTAACACATGCATATCACATTCGTTTAAAGTCGGATTGACATACGGTTATTTCTAAAGTTTATTTTAGAGTTTTGTACATGATTTTAGATTATAATTATGCTAATATGGTTTCATATTCAATGAGTTACAATCCCCCAAATTCGAGATATCAATATGAAAATTTTCAAAGTTCAACCCACTAAGTACTAAGTAATTACCAAAAAATTCCGGTTTTTCCCGGTTTTCCGGTTCTAAACCCACATTATCCGGTTCCAACCTACCCACTTTGATGTTTCCGGGTTTTCCGGTTCTAGACCCACTTTACCCAGAATCGAACCGGAACCGGTTCCTATATACCGGTCCGGTTTCCGATTCTACAAAATCCTGTTAACCGGTTCCGGGTTTTTCGGGTCCGGGTCCATCCGGTCCGGGTTTGGACCCATTTTCATCCCTAGTTATAACACCATATTAAGAGGAGAAAGATAGATAGATAGAGAGAGAGAGAGAGAGAGAGAGAGAGAGAGAGAGAGAGAGAGAGAATTTGGGCAACCAATAGAAAATCACGTTGCATCTAGTCATGACCACAACAAGAAGCAACAGAACTAGATACAACAAGAAGGGGGGAGGGGGAGGTGTTGATGTTTCTTAACGGCGTTGAGGATGCTCCACCTCAGCAACAACGAGATGCAACATGACCCATACCTTATACTCTAAGTGTTTTGCGGCAAAAATAAATGTGTGGCTGAGAATGATTCTCTCATTCTCAACCTTTTTTTTCTCAATTGAACTCTCTCTCTCTCTCTCTCTCTCTCTCTCTCTCTCTCTATATATATATATATATATATATATATATATATATATATATATATATATATATATATATATATATATATGTTGACACTTAAACTTTTCGGATTTTTTGGATTTTATTTATATGCTATGAAATAATGTTTATGAATTATATTTAGAAATGAAACAACTACCCACAAAACGAAAATGGAGATATTTAGGTAATTTAAACTTTTCGAATACAACTTACATATATTTTATCTAAACCAATACTTGGGTGCCGGTGTGCCACCCCATTAAGGGGATGGATAATAAAATCTTCATTCCTCATTACCGGGTTTCAAGAATTTAGAAAAGAAAGAAAGTAAGAAACTACGAATAATCGATATACAAAATTTTATATAAACTAATGTAAATTGTGCATGATATAATTATATGATCATGTGAAAGTACGTGAATGATATGAAATAGAGATCCGTGAATGATATGAAATAGAGATCCCCAAAAAATTTGTTTTCTGAATAGATTAGGGGATACCTTTTACTCGAGCTTTTAAACATGAGTGTGTTTGATGAACTGTTAGTGGGATGA
The DNA here is from genome assembly GCF_002870075.4 of Lactuca sativa. Classification (NCBI taxonomy): domain Eukaryota; kingdom Viridiplantae; phylum Streptophyta; class Magnoliopsida; order Asterales; family Asteraceae; genus Lactuca; species Lactuca sativa. The sequence goes on along the minus strand of NC_056628.2, from coordinate 17,662,232 downwards.
GTTGTACCAATGGAGTAAAGGCCATCTCCTGGAGGACATAGCCTTAGTTCAAGCCTTGTCTCCTCACAAGCTTCTTTGATCATCACCTTATTCGGTTTAGGGTATCCTTCCATTTGTATTTTCAAGGAAATATACCTAGAAGGCTTGATATTGTCGGAAATTTAGAAACAAAAGGAACTTAAAAGAAAACGAGATATTGTTACCAGACGATAACTAACGCTAACCAAAGAGGGATGAGCATAGAAAGAACTATATACCCACAAAAGCACTTGACGATAATTTAATGGTAATGAATGACAAGAAAGAAGAATGCCGTCACATGAGATATTTATTCGCTTTTGTGGAAAAGCAGGAAGGTGCTCATGCTTTAAAAGGAGCATAAAAGAGACTTCCGCATGTTTATAGTTGGTGCAATAAAAAATATATTATCAATCACATCTCTATATATATAGGGATATTCTATATTTACCCTTTAATATACCCATGTAAATTTAATAGTGCTGGTGTATCTTCATGTTTTTACTATTTATGAGAATGGGGTGGTAAGTATAGTAAAAGTTATTCAACAAAATGAATATATATATATATATATATATATATATATATATATATATATATATATATATATATATATATATATATATATATATATATATATATATATATATATATATATATTCATTTTGTTGAATTTGTGAAACCGTGAGACGTAATCCTAGCCATTCATTTGATAGTTAAAAAAAACATTTTTAAAAAGCAAAATAGTTGAAAATTTTCGAAAAAAAATTTCAAATATTATTTTCAGAATTTATATTTTCCAAAAAAAATAAAAAAAAATACCAAAACTAAATAAATAAATAAAATACATTTTTTTTACATATTCTAATACAATATTAGAATATTTTACATATCAGACGAATCTAATATAATATTCTAACACTCTAAAAATCACATTAGAATATTTACAGTGTAATATTCTATTAAAATATTTTACGTATTTAAAAAAAATGGTAATTTTTTTTAGTTTTTTTTTTATTTTTAGGTAATTAAAGTTCCGAAAATAATAATTAATTTTTTTTTGGATTATTCCTTTTATTTTGTATTTTAAAATTATTTTTAGATTTGGTTTCATAATCTTACAAAATTAGCATGTTCTTAAATGAACTGAACCTATATATATATATATATATATATATATATATATATATATATATATATATATATAGAAAGAGAGAGAGAGAGAGAGAGAGAACTTGAACCTATATATATATATATATATATATATATTATATATATATATATATATATATATATATATATATATATATATATATACCTATATAATGATATTTTTATTTCTTTTTCTTTTATCATAAACAACCATCAAACTAGTTCGCTAAATTCACCATACGAATATCCAAAGAACACTTCCCTTTAAAGTGAATCGCTAAGTGTTCGTTATATTAATGTATTTCGTGAACCTATTTCATGTACGTCTAATCCATATCAGATCAAGGTCATCTGCTAATAGGGATGGTTCTACGATAGTGCCCGTTGTGGTACCAACAACCCCTAGTTTTCCCGAATGCAGTGTAAAATTTTTTGAAAATTTTTAAATTTTTTTCTACTATCAGCAACGCCTGGTTTTTCCGTGACACCCCTTCTATGAAATCCTACGTCTATCTTTGTTTACTAATAGCACTTCACAAGTTCACATTGAGCTTTAAGTCTTTCATATATATATATATATATATATATATATATATATATATATATATATATATATATATAGACACACACAAACACACACACACATACATAGATATTTAAATGTTCTATGCAACTATTGTGTGTATGGATGCTCCAATCAAAATTTAGAAAAAAAAAGAAATCATTAATGAAACAATAAAGGGTAATTTAGTCATTATTTGTATACATTTAATTATAATTCCTAAAATAATTGTTCAATTTTCCTTAAATACAATGCCTCGAATAACCCTAAAATAATCACCAGACAACACATCTCTTTTTCCCGTTTATGGCCGTGAAACAAAGAATGTCTCCAACAGGTGCATTTCCTTCTCTATCTTCGGCGATCCCTAACAATAAGATTCCAACGATCACAACAAGCTCCCCCGTGTCCTCCATCCTATGTCTCTCGGTATGTCTATTTTCCTTCCTTTTTATGCATTTCTAGTTTCTTCATCATGTATCATTTTCTATGGATTTAACTTTGTTGATTTTTGGTTTTTTCACTTCAGCAATCAAATGCAAATTATGTAATACCCTTACGTGTATGTATTTAAGCACCAAACCAATGGCCCATCCCTTCATTCCCCATCACCGGCATCACCCTCCTTCTTGTTAGCTACTGGCGCCACTGTGTTCTTTCCCTGGAAGAATGATCAAGGTCTGATTCAGGTAACCTAGAGTGTCATTGATTACTTTTTTCCCACAATCTCTCTTATTGCGTGATTGATTCTCTTTTCTCTATTTTTCTATTACTTTCGACTTAGTTTTTCTGTTTTCCTTCATCGCTTTCATGTTAGTGATCCCAACTTTTTTTTAACTCCATTGATGCATAATGGCCGTTGAATTCTTACTGATTACAATAACCTCCAACGAATTAACTCAGAAGAAAAATACATGCTGATCTGGAATATGCAATTACGATTCATACATCTCGATCTCACAATCACTGTGAAATTATAATGCACTCATTCTAGTAAGTTTTAATTATTTCTTGTGTTCTAATATTTCCTGAACAAATAAACAAACAAACAACTTATTTTTATGGCATATTTTTTTATTTATTTCTAAAAGCTTCAAAGCTTCTTTCCACTTTTATTTATTTATTTATTTATTTATTTATTTATTTGATTATTTATTTATTCAAAATTAAGGCCAAATCTTTGATTATGAGAATGAAGGGGTGGGGTGATATGTTGGTTTTCCACTTAGGCTACGAATTATGTCACAATTATAAAAAGAGCAACAATTAGGTACTGATATGATCAATGAGTATAAATAAGCAGGTGTTCTTGTTTATTCTAGATTTATAATTTCTTAGAGGTTGTGCCCATTTGGAGTTCGAGCAGGTGAATAACCAATCCAATGGGCATGTTATTCTTACATAGCTGGGCAAATTAAATATGATTAAAGTGCACTATATAGTGTATTCTGTCAATATATATATATATATATATATATATATATATATATATATATATATATATATATATATATATATATATATATATGTATTTTGTTAGAATGGAATCTCGAATTCTACCGAAATGAAATCTCGAATTCCAATTTTGTCAGAATAGAATCTTGAACTCTATGTCAACTTCAGCAGTGAATTACAAAACACACCACATAAATAGAATCTCGTAAGATTTGCATTTTGATTTTGGTTAAAGGATATTAGGGTTAGGCCTTTAGTTTTGATTATGTTGTTAATGTCTTTATTTTGGGTTTCAATATTGTTGCTACTTTATCATTTTTTGTGTTTTGATTAAGTTCGTTTTTGGTTTCAGGGTCCACTCACTCAAAATAAAACAAAATTGTTTGGAACATGGAGAACAAAAGTTTATTCTAGCAGCATGTATTTAGCTAGAATGTATAAAATGATTATTAGCAATAATATTCTTAGAATACACTGTTTTTTTTTAATTTTTGAAAGTTGATTATATTTTCTTTATGGATTTAGGTTTTGAAGAGGTTGCTATTGATGTAGAAAATGAAGAAAACAAGGAGAACAAGAGTATTCTAGTATAATGAATTCTGCTAGAATGTATAAAGTGTTTCTTAACAATAATATTCTTTCGGAATAGATTAGTGTTTTTGTTAAATTTTGATGTTTTTTTTTCTTTTTTAACCATTCTTAGTTTCAATCTTTGAAAATAAATGTAATTCTTAAACCATTATTAATTATATTTTGTTTTTTTCAGAATGAATGTAATAATTGTTTATAGTCTTATTCTTTATGAATTAATGTAATTAGTGATTCTTAAAGAATCAAATCTGTATTCTTTAGAAAATATTATTCTTGATAATATGTTGTATAATTCTTTAAGTATGTTAGTTATAAAAAAAATAGTTTGCATGAAACCATATTCTGCAAGAATGAAATTAAAAATATCAGGTTAATTATAAAAAAATATATGAATTAAAACTATATTCTGCAAGACTGAAATCGAAAATATATTTACTAGCTTTTTTAGTTGGCATTTTGTCATTCTGACAGAATAAAATTGTATTTTTAAATTTGAATTAATTTTAAAAATTCAGATTTTCAAAAATAAAGGAATTAATTATCCCTTAAAATCCAAAAATTTCATTTTTCATATAGGTTAGTTGACCAAGATACCCTTATGTTGAAATTTCTGTGATTATATGATATATGTTACCCAATTGTAATATCATAGACTCTCAGATATGATTGTTTTGGTAAAAAATTACACAAGTATAAATCAACCAAATTGAATGAGAGACTGTGATGTTCAAATTATGCAATAGAGAAAGGTAAGGTGAATTACATGATTGTTTACAAGGAAAGCCCTTGATCCTTGCTAGGATCTCCGAGACAAAACCTTGGGAGGTGATTATGATCACATGCCTTGATGATTTATTAATATAAATTGATGATTAGAGAGAGTATTTCAGTAGGAACAAGTGAAAAAGCTCGTAGAGTAGGTTAAGAGTAAGTAATGTGTCATGTGCGATATACATGTGTCAATTTATAGTCTAAACTAGCTAACAAGAAAACTAATATTCCCGGGATCCTCTATGACCAGCTTCGCGAACGTTGTTGGACTTGGTATTTCGGATCTTTAGCATAGTTGAGACAACTCTCTGTTGAGAATAAGTCTTCTCTTGACTATTTCTGCACATGTGTTAATTACGAACGAAATATAACCATCATAAATGTCAATAAATAATAATAACGGTAATAGTCGGGATCCTGAGATATTTCAGGATCTTGAATATCTAATGAGGTTTGAGAATGTAGGAGTTAATTTCGAGAATATTGAAGGGATAACTTGAAAATAAATTAAAAAGAGGAGATAAATAAGAGTTTAAAAATTGTCCCTTAATGGATAAGTTTTATCTCTCTTGAGGTAACCAAGAAGCAGTCAAATCATCTTTCTTATCTCTTCTTTGCCATAAATATGGGCTTCCGGTAATTTCTTCTTTACTTTCTTCAGTCTTCATCGTCTAATTGCGAAGGTAAATCTTCTTCTTACTTGTTTTCTTATGTTCCTCATATTTTCCTCATCATGGTTAAAAACTAGTCGCTCTCGAGCTAGCATTGTTACTTCTTTCGAGAATAACTTTATCGATCAAGTAATCTTATCTTACGATGAGGTTTTTGTTGGATTAGGTGTCTAAGCTCATAACTATAGTTAGTATGTACTTGACCCGAGAGTAGCATGGTCCATTTGGGTTGCATATCATCAGGACAATTTGATAGGATGGACTTTTGAGAAGAGGTTATTTGTGATTTATTAATATATTATAAGTTCTAATAGATTAATATGAAATCATATGATTTAATTAGTATTGATCAAGAATTAATTTGGAATTATTTCAGTGATCAAAAGAGGCTATAAGTTTATATTGTGTAAATTAGTTATATATATATATATATATATATATATATATATATATATATATATATATATATATATATATATATATGGTTTGGGCTTATGATACATGATGAACTAAGTTTATGGAAGAATACATTAAGAGTTAGCCCACTTAAATCATAGATCATGGATAATAAGCCCAAGAGTATGGATTAGGGTTTACCCATGACTCTTGGATAACTAACATATATGTATTTGACCCCACAACTAAAATCAGAGAGGCTAGTGTTCTTGGAGTCCATATAACCGATTTTGAGTGCAAGAAACTCTATCAAAAGTTATCCTTTGTCCTAGGTGTATTGTGATTCCATTTGAGGCATTCATACTATTGTTGCTAAGTTCTTAAAGTCCAAATACAACAAGTTCTACAAGCTACATAAAGTGGTAAACTCCTAACTAGTATTTTATGTTGTTTATGTCAATTTCATGCTAGTTGTAGGCTTAATGGTTTGGAAACAATATTTCATGTATAATTAGAGAAAAGATAGATCCAAAGCATTTATGGTTGTATGTGCACCATAGGAAGTTGTAGTATACTTAAACCCAACAGTGGTATCTGAGCCATGTGTTATTTTCTGTTATATTGATGCAAATGTTTGATTTTCAAAGTTGAAAACACATGAAGTTTGTCAAATTTTAAGATAATTACTTGATTTTATGAAAAACTAATTATTTTGTAAAATTTGAGTCATTTTACTACAAGAGTTGAATTAGGTCAATTTATTAAAAGATAGAATGATATGGTTATTTTATTTGTTTTAAAAGTTTGATCTAAATGTTTTTAAGGAGTTACACATTTTTTCATAAAATTTTGGAACTCAAAAGTCTTTTTAGAAAGTTATGATCTTAAGAGTTTTGAAACTTCCATAAGTTATGGAAAATGAAAAGTCCTTTTTATGGAATTCTAAAAGCTTTCAAGAGTTAAAAAAAACTTGCCCTCAAGTTTTGGAATTTGAAAAGTTTTTTTTATGAGACACTGAATTCTAAAACGAAAGTTATTTGAAAAGTTTTCATAAGTGTAACTCATGGGTTCATAGCTTAATTATAAATTAAATAGTTTTAATTTTGTTTTGGCATCTTGATGTTTTGAATAATTCATATTACATCTTTATGGAATTTATTAATAGTTAATTAAAGTGTTTAATTAAAAGAGAATTAATAATTCCATAATGACATGGTTTAAGTTTAATTAAATTAGGAGTATAGTTTAAGTAATAGATTAAACCACTTAGTATTTTAAAAGTTTAAAATACACCATTATACTATTATAATATTAAAAGTTTAATATCTTATATATGTATAAGTAAAAAGTCGGTCTTATCGTTAGTAGGTCTCATTCACGAAGCCAGTCTATAAGGGGGTCATAAGGTTACTACCTATAAAATGGCAGTTTAATGGGTGACCACTCTCACCCACCGCTTCCTTGACTAGTGGAGGGTCGTTAGCCGAACGGGTAGGATATGACATTCTCATTAAAAGTATAATAAAAAATACCAAGTAACCAAACACTTAGAAATTCTCAATCTTAGTTACTCAGGAAAAATGTGAATTTGGTGCTAACCCATGAAATTACACTTTGCACCTTGTTAATTCGTTAGTGGAGTGTGTGTCGTTAACCGGCACACTAATCTGGGACTCACAGTGTGTGGCAAAGGGTAGCTTGATGTTATTCATAGAACAATGAAGCGTGTGTGGTTAACCGACACATTTGTTTAGGTGATCTATAACATTAAGTATACCAAACTAATTTGCATGGTTATTCACACCTTGTTTGCGATCCTCGACATCCCAGTCACAAACCTGAAGGGCACAATCGAGATTTAAACATGCCATTGAAAAGTTCAATGAATCTCAGAGGATCTAGGAATTTCAATCCATTTAAAACTAAATAATCAATTTCGTTTTTCATGGTGGAAATTGGTAAATCGTCATTTACCTACCTTCAAATATTTTGTAATTGGATTACGGCATCTCTCTTCCGAATTGTAAAATATTGTGTTGGGTCCTAGCCTTAATATTTCATTTGGGTGTTATATTAAGGACTTAAATCAACTAACTTGAATTTCTCCCTTGTAGATGTCTAGTTCAGACAACTATGGTCTTCCCAAATCCTTTGGAAAAGGCTTTCCACATGAAGATGATATTCCACAATGTTATACTTCACTTCATCTACCTCCTCCAATTAATCTCCCTGACCCACAAGATCGAAGACTTGAAAAGTTCAAGGTCACTCAGCCCTATTGGCAAGTAAATACCAAGATGGAAGGTTTGTGTGTGCACATGTCTTGGATATGAAGTCAGACATTGCCAGGTTGACAGGCTGGGAATGTTGGGTGTTGTCTTCCCGAGGAAGTTGGCTATTGACTGGGTTCTTTAGTCACTTCCTGAGTCGTATAGTCAGTTTGTTAAAGACTACTATATGACAAATCACGACATAACCCTTATCGATCTTGCATATTTGCTTATTGCAGCTGAATCAACAATGATTTGGCGTAATGGTCAAGAAAATTTGATTGGAAGATCCACTTCCTAAGCCGCCATGGACATAGGCAATGACATAGATAGTCCAGAGTAGATCCCTTCTCCTATGAGAAGGGAATTGGCTATGGTCAAAATATTTGACCATAAGAGAAAATCCAGTTCTGAGATAGTTCCATGTGAAAATGCCAAAAAGTCCATTTGTTTCTACTTCCCTTTGAAGGGACATTGGAAGCGAAGCTTCCCTGACTATCTGAAGGATCTAAGAGAAGGTAAAGTCAATAAGTTTGACTCTACTTCAGGTAAGTCGACTATCTAACTCTATTAAGTTCCTATTTGGAGATTCTTAATACATGATGTAATGTAATTACATTTTGATGTTTTGTAGAATCAAAGGAATGAAAGGAAACTTAAAGAAAGAGTAAGCCGATTATGATCGTGAAGAGATGGATTTCGATCACATGGTTCGATGATCAGACTTTTGAGCTCCTGCTTAAGATTTATGATATATTGCTTAGGAACAAATAGCAACATAGTTCTCATGTGTAATTGCATTGTAAGGAAAAGTTTTTTCCGCATTTTATAAATAAATAAAATTTTTGTTGATTTTATCTTATCTTATATCTCCTTACATTGGCATTTGTGAACAATTGATGTTTGTATGTTTCTAGCAATATTGGGAAAATGGATTTGATTTTTTTTGTTTGTGGTATTGTCAAAATTTACCAAATAAGGAAAGACTCTCATCACCCGGGTTTCAATTGGATAGAAACTTGGAATCATGCAATTGGTATTGTATGATGAATGAGAAATTTCATCTTTGGGAAATTAAGACTAATTCCTTGTTCACATGAATATACGAGTCAAGTGAAGGACTAGGAGATCGGGTACAGTAGGTGTGTGCTGGTCAGGTCCACCATAAAGAACGATAAGACTATTCGTCATGATTTACTAAAGCTTATTAAATATGGTTATGCTTACAAGTTGAAGTATAATTCTGAATATTGGAAAAGTTTCAATGTATGACAGAACGAATAAGAAGAATCAAATTAGGCAGAAAGATAGAAGTTTCTCCAATCTGAAAAAGATGAGAGAGTACTTGAGTATCATGATCATCTTAATGATTATGAAAACCATGTCACAATCGATCCTCTAAGGATATCTTAGTGCATTTTTATGGATAAGAAGAGGAACCGTGAATTGTTGAAATGGTTAAAATCTAGAAGACGAGTCATACTTCGCTCCAAAAACAAGTCTTAGAGTCATGCTCCAAGATTATGCCTTGAGTGACATTAAATTAAGAAAGTTTATAACACTCATCAAATGTAGATTAACATGTTCCTTACTTTTGTACATTTAAAATTGGTAAGTTGTGATCAAAGACCAAATAAGACCAATTATGTGAAGTTTGTTTGTCAATGAATGGTTCTTGACAAGAGAGTCTTATATGTCAAGAGGTCAAAGGGTCTTAAGGATCTTGACAAGTTTTAAGAACTAATCAAGAATAAAACCTATTGTTTATCGCTAGTACATGACTTGAGGTTTGTAACCTATCGTGTTGACATATTCTTGTTTTTGTGCCCATTCCAGTTAATGTTGACTATGCATATAAGTTCTATGAGTTCTCAGTTGTTTTCATAACAACCTAGGAAGCAATGGTAGGCCCTTGTGCTTCCAGGTGGCATGAAATTAAGATTGAACAAGTTCAGTCCATATGAGTTTTGATTTGTCACAAACCTTGTCTTGTGATTATGGTTATGACAAATTCACATGGATAGGAACACATACACCATAAAATCTATGTGTCATAAGGTTTTGATGGGTTTTGAGCATTCTAATACTCCTATGGTGTACATGCAACCATAGAAACCTTGGATCTATGTTTTCTCTAATATTCATGCAAATAAGAATTTTCCAAGGTTTACATCCTAACTAGCATGGCATGGGTTACTTGTAATATAAAACACTAGTAGAATGACATACCTTTGTAGTTGCTTGGATTCCTTAAGACTTTGTGAGCCCAACAACTCAAGTGTGATGCCTCAAATGTTTCACACAACACCACAACTCTTGGAATAACTTGAGAGAAGAACACTTTGATCACAAAATCGGCTAGCCCTCCTTGCCTTGCATTGGTGGCCGATTTTGCTAGCTATGGAGCTTCTTATATAGTGTGCCACATGTAGGGTTACACCATGTAAACCCAATGGGTCCTAGCCCAATCTAGTGAATCATTAACCATAAGCCCACTATATAAGAATGAATGATTTACAAATCAATCCCCATATATTTAATTAGTCTCTTTTTGATCACAAAATTAATTCCAAATTAATTTTTGATCAATACTAATTAAATAATATGATTTCATATTAATATATTAGAACATATAATGAAGTTACTTTTCTAATTTTGTCTAACCAACATTTAAGATGTCGATGCAACCCAAATGAACCATGCCAAGCCGGGTCAAGTACATCCTAAATATAGTTATGGACTTAGACACCTGATCCAACAGTCTCCCACTTGGATAAGTCTAATAACTATAGTTATAGGTATGACTTCAGGAACCGACCAGCAATCGTAGCTCTCTCAAAGTCTCGCGGAACTGAGATGATGATGCACCATTTAAGATAAGTGATCATATAATCATTTGTTCTAGATATCAACCAAACAAATACATGGAACAATGTTGTACTTATTGTCTAGCAGTTTGTTTCCCAATTTTCGATTTGTTTGAAATAGAACTAAACTGAACTAATCAATTTGGTTATGACTGGGCCCGATACATAGGTCAAAACAAAATCATCGAGGGGCCCAAATATCTCTTCTAATCCTCCAAGGGCTAGAAGGAACAGATAAACTTTGACTCATATGCTTGTTCTACTACTTGTTGAATCATACACAAAGGCACGTTTTATAACATCGAGTTACCAATGCATTTTTGTACAATCAATGTATAACTAACTCATAGTCAACTACTCATATCTCTTGGTTTAAAGACGTATATGATGTTAACGTGTCATGATCACTCGAGATAAATTCCATGAAATGATACAAGTGAGCATGGGTTGAATCCAATACTCATAAATTATGAGTACTCGTGAATATTGTAGCAACCATTTGCTATGTCTAGCACCATAGACATCTACAAACCCAATTCATGATAGTATTGATTCATATCTACTTCCAACATATGACTGACTGTGGAGAGTTTGAATAAAGAAATTATTCTGGAAGTCAAAACATGCAAAATTGAAACAATAGTAAATAACTGACACAAGATAGCAACACCTTACTTATAAATAAACAATAACTTTTATTCAATCATCAAATGTCAATTTTCATTTTATAAGTTTCAGAAATAACTATATAATCTATAAAACGAATATCATCCTTTAGCCCGATGCGCCTCGCATGCTGCAAATTCTTAACCCTACACAGTTCCTTCGTGTGGGGATCTGCTGGGTTCTCATCTGATGATACCCTCTTCACCACGAGGATTCATTCTTCTATCCGATGTCTAATGAAATGGTATTTTTTTTATCGATGTGCCTGGATCTCCTGTGATCCCTTGGCTCCTTTGCTAAGGCAACAACACCCTCGTTGTCACATAAAATCTCCATAGGCTCCTTAATAGCTGGTAAAAATCCAAGGTCTCTAATGAAGTTCTTTATCCATATAGCCTCCTTTGCCGCCTCGCTTGCTACTATGTACTCTGATTCGCAAGTTGAATCAACCACTGTTTCTTGCTTGGAACTTTTCCAAGTAATCACTCCTCCATTTAGGGTAAAGACCCAACCCGACTGAGAGTGGAAATTATCCCTATCAGTCTGGAAGCCAGCATCACTATACCCCACTACTCTCAAGTCATCACTCCCACCAAGGGTAAGGACCCAATCCTTAGTCCTTCTTAGGTACTTAAGAATATTCTTCACCGCAGTCCAGTGAGCCTTTCCTGGATTCCCTTGATATCTGCTGACCATGCTCAAAGCAAAGGCCACATCAGGGTGAGTGCAAGTCATAGCATACATGATTGAGCCTAAAACGGAAGCGTACGACACTTGACCAATCTTAGCTATCTCAGCCTCTATACTCGGGCTCTGAGTCTTACTCAGTTTGGCGTTAGTTTGGATCGGTAAGTCACCTTTCTTGGAATTTTGCATACTGAACCTTTTCAGCACCTTATCTAAGTAGGTACTTTGACTAAGTCTAATTACTCTTTTACTCCTTTCTCTCAATATCCTTATTCCTCAGATATAGGCAACTTCTCCAAGGTCCTTCATAGCGAAACACTTCCCAAGCCAGGATTTAACTTCCTGCAAGGTTAGGAGATCATTTCCTATGAGTAGTATGTCATCCACATACAGTACCAAAAAGCTAACTATACTCCCACTAGCCTTAACATATACACAGGACTCATCTTCACTCCGCAAAAACCAAACTCTTTAACTTTCTCATCAAAACAAAGATTCCATCTATGAGATAATTTCTTAAATCCATAGATGGATTTCTCAAGCTTACACACACTATTAGGATGCTTTGCATCGAAAAAACCCTCTGGATAACTCATATAAACATCCTCATCCAACTTTCCATTAAGGAAAGCGGTTTTGACATCCATTTGCCATATTTCAGAATCATGAAATGCAACTATGACTAGCAAAACCATAATAGAATTAATATTTGCTACTGGTGAGAAGGTCTCATCATAGTCAACTCCCGGAGTTTGAGTAAAGCCCTTCGCAACCAGTCGCACTTTATAAGTGTGTACATTTCCATCCATGTCAATCTTCTTCTTGAAGATCCATTTGCATCCGACCGTCTTACGACCCGGAACCAAGTTCCAAACTTGATTGTCATACATGGACTGAATCTCACTGTCCTTGGCCTCTTTCCATTTAGCGGACTCAGGGCCTGCCATGGCTTCCTTAAAGTTGTTAGGCTCATCCAAATTTACCAGTGTCCTATCATTGATAAATTCATCACCTTCCGCAGTAATATGAAAACCATAGTAATGCTCAGGTAGATTCCTAACTCTTGTGGAACGCCTCAGAGGTACGGATTCATTAACATGAGTTTCCTACTTAGGTTGATTGCTAGGCTTTGAGGTTCCTTCACCGCTTGACTCTTGAATTTCTTCAATATCAATTTTCCTCCCACTGTTTCCTTGGCTTATGAATTCTCTCTCATGAAAGACCCCTCTTCTTTCCATCAAGACCACATTCTCAATGGGCCTGTAAAAAAGGTAACCAAAAGAATTTTGTGGGTAGCAGATGAAAATACATCGCTCACTTCGAGGTTCGAGCTTGTCCTGAGTCTCACATCTCACGAAAGCTTCGCAACCCCAAATTTTGATGCGGTCTAAATTGGGAACTTTCCCAATCCACATCTCGTGAGGTGTTTTGGCAACCTTCTTGGTAGGGACTAGATTAAGGATATGGGCGACAGTCTCTAAGGCATACCCAAAGAATGAGATTGGTAACGAAGTTCGACTCATCATGGAACAAACCATGTCCAACAAGGTTTGATTGCGCCTCTCAGCCACACCATTAAGCTGTAGTGTCCTGGGAGGTGTCAATTGTGAAACAATTCCACATTCCTTAAGATAGTCAAGGAAGTCTGTACTAAGATACTCTCCTCCTAGATCGGATCGGAGCATCTTAATGTTCCTGCCCAGCTGATTCTCCACTTCCTGTTTAAACTCTTTGAACTTTTCAAAAGTTTATGACTTATGCTTGATTAAGTAGACATAACCATATCTAATATATTTATTTGTAAAAGTCACATAGAAGCGGTTAGCATCCCTTGTGGTGGTTCTGAAGGGTCCACACACATATGTGTGTATGAGGTCCAACAAACCTACACCCCTAGCACAAGTACTAGTGAAGGGTGACTTTGTAATTTTTCCAAGTAAACAAGACTCGCAACTATCATATGCCTTTAATTCAAATGACTCCAAAACTCCATCGTTCTGGAGTTAGCCTATACGCTTCTTGTTGACATGTCCAAGACGACAATGCCACAAGGATGATTTATCCAAACTAGTGGAAGAATCGATATGTAATACATTATTTCCTAAGTTGTCTACAACGGACACAATTTCATATACCCCATTACAAGGTAATGCTTTAAAATAAAGAACATTATTATAAAAAGCATTAATACCACCAACTTCATTTATTCAAATATAACACTAACCCACTATCTAGCAACAAAGAATAAACTCCAATCTTGGTAATAGGTGAAGCTTTCCTATTCCCCATGAAGTCTCCATATCCTCACTTCTTCTTAGGCCATGTAAATCAGAACATATATGAATACCACAACCTGTATCAAGAACCCAAGAAGTAGAATGTGATGAGTTATTAGACAATATAGTGTAAATACCTGCATTGGTAGGTTTGACCTTCCTATCTTTAACATCTTGCAGGTACTTAGGGCAGTTTTGTATCCACTGCCCCTTTTCCTGACAATAGAAACATTGAGCTTGTTTTTGGGTTGGAAGGAGGAGTGATAGAACCACCTTTTGTTCCACTTGAAAAGGAGCCGTCAAGATACTTTCCCTTGGTACCCTTTGAAAGGGTCTTCCTCTTCTTCCCTCTACTTTGCCCGATTGCTAGAACAGGGGCGGTGGTAGGAGTAGGAGTAGTAACAAATGATTTTCCCTTAAGACTAGTTTCAACGGTCTTTAAAAGCCCTTGAAGTTTGTTGAGTGTGATCTCCTCCTTGTTCATGTGATATGTAATTCGGAATTGATCATAATAAGCAGGCAAGGAGTGTAGTATGATACCAATAGCCAACTCCTCAGGGAAGTTCACATTCAGCTTTAGTAAACAATCCACATACCTTTGCATTTTCTGCATGTGGCCCGTGATGGGTTCACCATCCTTCATTTGGGTTGTTATCATGGAAGAGATGATTTCATAACTCTCTTGACAAGCACTTTGATGGTAGCGGTCCATCAGGTCTATGTGCATCTCAAAAGGGTAAAAGTCCTCATAGGACTTCTAGAGTTCAGCTTTCATTGTGGTCAACATGATACATGCCATCTTGGTAGCAATCTCTCTCATGTGCCCTAAAGTCAACGATATCCTTTGGAGTAGCAGTAGACTCTTCAATTTCCTTCAGCTCCTTGTCGATGACATATTCCTTGTCCTCGTAATGAGTGACCATCCTGATGTTCCTGATCCAATCATTAATGTTTGAACCATCAAAGATGACTCTCCTACAAAGGTTCATGAGAGAGAAGGAGCCGGTAGGGTTTGAGCCAGAAGCATCATTGTTGGAAGACATCTGAAAAGAAGAAACACAAGTTTAGATTAGATATAGAATCCTTAATAAGACACCCAAATGTAATATTAAGGCTAGGACCCAACACAATACTTTATAACTTGGAAGAGGGATGCCGTAATCCAAGCTATGAAATATTTGATGTTAGGTGAATGACGATTCACCAATTTCCATCATGAAAAACGAAATGAATTATTAGGTTTTAATTGGATTGAAACTCCTAGATTCTTTTGAGATTCATTGAATTTTTCAATGAATGTTTAAATCTCGATTGTGCCTTCTCAAGTTTGTGACTGGGATGTCGAGGATCACAAATAAAGTGTGAATAACCATGAAAATTTACTTGCTACCCTTAATGTTTATCACCTAATCAATGTGCCGGTTACCCACACGTGCTCCACCGATCTATGATAAATATTAAGTTACCCTTTGTCACTCTTACTAGTCCATGTTAGTGTGCCGGTTACCCACACACACACTCCACCAACGCCTTGGTAAGGCACAAAGTGTAATTTCATGGGTTACGAATTTCATATTTTCCTAAAGTAACTAAGATTGGGAATTTATAAAAGGTTTAGTTACTTTATGTTTTTCATTATACTTTTAATGAGGATTATATTCCTTGTCCTACTCGTTCGACTAACGACCCTCAACCAGTCAAGGAAGCAGTGAGTGAGAGTGGACACCCATTAAGCTGCCAATTTATAGGCAACAACCTTATACCCCCTTATAGACCGGCGTCGTGAATGAGGCCTATAAAGTATAAGGGTTGAATTTTAACTTTTAAAACTCTAGGGTATGGACTCCATCAATAGACATTAAGATCAAGAATTACACTAACAAACAATTTGCAAATAATTCCTATAATCTTCTAAAACTCATAAGTATGAACATTCATATCAATAATTTCAAGAATCATATGAACACATATAGAAACTTGAAATTATTATAATAACCATTGAAAATCGATTAGCATAGTCATTACACCATCAAAAACAAGTTTTATAAGTCCAAAACAATTTAGGGTAATGCATCTAGTCCATTTCCAACAACAAAACTCGAAATTCTGCACACAAGGGCTCCTACTCGTCGAGTGCAAGAACCTACTCGACAAGTAGGATGAATTTCTCCATGGACTCGTCAAGTCCCCACCATGGACTCGGCGAGTTCACTGTCTAGATTGCAGAATTTTCGACTTTTTTAAGCAGTTTGCATCAAATACAAAGAAAACAAGCCTAGGCTCTTATATCACTGATGGGTTTTGAGCTTTCTTTCACTCCCATGGTGTACATGCAACCCTAGAAACCTTGGATCTTTGTTTTCTATAATATTCATGCAAATAAGAATTTTCCAAGGTTTACATCCTAACTAGCATTTCATGGGGTACTTGTAATATAAAACAATAGTAGAATGACATACCTTTGTAGTTGCTTGGATTCCTTAAGACTTTGTGAGCCTAGCACCTCAAGTGTGATGCCTCAAATGTTTCACAAAACACCAAAAATCTTGGAATAACTTGAGAGAAGAACACTTTGATGACAAAATCGGCTAGCCCTCCTTGTCTTGCACTAGTGGCCGATTTTGCTAGCTATGGAACTTCTTATATAGAGTGCCACATATAGGGTTATACCATGTAAACCCTAATGTGCATGGCTTTTCATTTCCCCCATGATCCATGGGTTATAACCTCCATGGAGCATCCATGGAGAACCCAATGGGTCCTAGCCGAATCTAGTGAATCATTAACCATAAGCCCACTATATAAGAATGAATGATTTTCAAATCAATCCATATATATTTAATTAGTCTCTTTTTTATCACAAAATTAATTCCAAATTAATTCTTGATCAATACTAATTAAATAATATGATTTCATATTAACATATTAGAACTTATAATATATTAACAAATCGTAAGTGTCCTTTTCTCATTTTGTCTATCCAACAGTTGAGATGTCGATTCAACCTAAATGGACCATGCCAAGCCGGGTCAAGTACATATTAAATATAGTTATGGACTTAGACACCTTATGCAACAGGTTTCTCTCAAATTCATGAAAATGATTGTGAGGAAAATCTTTCACTAAGTAGATTTTAAGGAGATAGCATTTGTGATATTTGCATTCTCAAATTCTATTATGATTACGACATCCCTCTTCATTGTTTGAATTATGAGAAATAGCAAAAGGTCTAACCATTTGAGACTTATTGTTGTAAGTTCTTAAATTGTTTAGACACACATATGAGCTATCTAAGGAAAGGTGTATGATTTTGACAAGCCTAGATAAAGTCTTATTGAAGCATCTCATATTAGAAATCTGAACTTTGGTAATGAAAGTCAATAAGTATTGATTTCTAGAAATCAAACTGATTTCTGGGTACATGTCAAAGCTAGTGGGAGCATAAGTGTTATGCTGGTAAGTTAATAATTATTATGCTAGTGGGAGCATAATTATTATGGTGAGTGTTTCAAGTTAGCAATGTTAATTATAGAAAACAAAAGTTTCAATTTGCAAAGATGCATGGTTTGAAAAGTTGTTTTGCTATAATTAAGGGAGAGGATTTCATACTTCATTCCAATTCTAAAAGCTTAGATTGAGGTTTTAATCAGATTTATTCAAGGACATATATGAATGTTATGTTGAAAAGATTCGACATAAGGAAATTCTATATATATATATATATATATATATATATATATATATATATATACATATATATATATATACACACACACACACACACACATATATATATATATATATATATATATATATATATATATATGAAATGTTAATTGCATTCTCAAATCCGATTATGATTACGACATCCTTCTTCATAGTTCGAATTGTGAGAACATGGAAAATAGAAATATTATACAAAAGATTGATCAAGTATCGTGTCTTTATGTTTGACATTATGAATCGCATCCCATATGCTTCGGGTACAGGATCGATTGCATATGCTATAATATTATCGTGTTCTAATTTTCCAAATGCCTAGGGCATTAAGAGGGACAAAGACTAGAACCAGATATGACTAAAGTGGTTAAACAACTGTTATGGACAATCTAAGGTTCGCCAAAGATTGGTTGTTTATGGACAGTTAGAAGTATATTCTGAATTTTGGAAGGACCATATTGACATACTTTGAGAAGAGGTAACTTTTGTTCAGGAGTGATAGTCAAAATGGGAATATGGAAATGTTTCCACAAGTGGAAGTTATTCTTTAAATCTCTGTAAGATTAGAAAAACTTAATGCAAGAAGGATGTTCAAAGGAATGTACTTTGAATGTGAGACTTCGTTTCCATGGAATTGCTCTGCATTGAAATACTTTGAAATGCCTGTTGCTAAGTCTCTGTGACTTTGTGCATAGTTATTAGAAGAGGATCATTGCATATAAGTTTAAAATCTAACAGATTATAGCGAATGGCAAGAATTTGGTTTTCTTACATTTACGATAAGGATTTGGAATTGTGAAATGAGTGTCATTGAAATGCTTTCAATTGATATATTTCACAAAGAAAGCACCATAGGAAAACATAGTGTGCATGCTTGGAGCATGGCATAACTGTTGTTTTAAATTCAAGTATCAAGATGATTAATCGAAACATTATACAATGAATATTGTGTAATCAATATGGTGATTAAATAATAAGTGTTTTATTTATATTCATAAGTTCGGAGACCATATTTTATTAAATTATTCTTGTGTTTCACTTTGCATGTTTTGACTTTCCGAATAACTAGGTTCTTCAAACCATCCACAGTTGATCATACGTTGGAAGTAGGTATTGAAGCTAGACTGTCATGAATGGGTTTATAGATTGTCTAAAGGCGTTTTGACATAGCACAAGTTTGTTGCAGTGTTCAGTACTCCTAGAATAAGATTCAAGTATTGGATTAAACCTACGCTCATCTGAATCACTTCATGGATTTTATCACAGGTGATCATAAGATGATAATATCTTATATTCTTGAAACCAAGACATGTGAGTTGTAGTTTACAAGTCGGTTTCACTTTGACATATGTAAACGCACCGGTAACTTGGTGTTATAAAACATATTGTTATGTGTGATTTGATGAGTAAGTACAAGAAAGCATTTGAGTCGATGTTTATCCATTCCTTTTACCATTTGAGGGATAGAAGCAATATCTTTGGGCCCCTCGATGATTTAGTGTTGAAAACCCTAAGTGCTTGGCCAAGCCTAGACTGATTTGATTTGTTCAATTAGTCAGTCGTTATAAATCGAAAATCAGGAAAAAACAGATGGAAAGAGAGAATGATTATAATCCTTGTCTTATGTCCATATGATATCTAAAATGGAGGAATATATGATCCCTTATCTAATGGAAGAGTCATTGACTAGGTCAGAGTTTGACAACGACTTTTAAGAGCTACGATTGCTAGTCGGGATTTTGGAGTCGTACTTGCAATAATAGTTATTAGACTTATCCAAGCGGGAGACTTTAACACCCCAAATTCTAGAAGTATGATTGAAGGGCTTAAAGTGTAAATTCAGAAAGCTACTCGACGAGTAGGTGCGATTACTCGTCGAGTCGGAGCGGGATTTGGTTGCAAGTTTAGTGGCCAACTCGCCGAGTCGGCGACTGGACTCGACGAGTTGGTGCTGGGAAGAGAAAACCCTAATCTTAGTGTTTTCACCCTATATAAATGACTTTATGTCCTCCCCTCAGCATCCTAATTGCCCTTGAGAGTCAGTAAACCCTAGAAATCATGTAAGCTTTCATTGTTAAAGTGAATTGAGCTTTAGAGGAGGAATTTTGAGAACGGGACTTGAAGACCAAGAGGTTAGCACCAAGGGATTGGTGTAGATCCAGAATCTACTTAAGCTTGGGCATATTTTGGAGGTAACAAGCCGTTACCATGACTCTCTTGCATCTAGATCTATTCTTGAATGATATTTAGGGCTATTTTGGCATGTTAAGGATCTATTTCGGGTTAAGGGTCTAGATCTGAGGTTGCTACTTTAGATCTAGACTTGTCTTGGTCCAGAGACTCATAAAGTATCAGCCCTTGGTTTGTTGGTGAAGCATCTTTGTCTTTAACCTTAGTCCTAGAGTGATTTGGGCCTATAGCTCTTTGCTTTCACGTAATGTTTGCAACTTTACGTGAGCGACATGCCCTAGAAGAGTGGATCTATAGTTTGGAGCCCCTGCATGGCTTGAAGAGGGTCTGTATGGATGAAGGACTAAAGAGACTAGGCGAGTCGCATGGTTGGACTCGGCGAGTCATATGATGATGGAGTTGGAGGTAGTACTTTGGGATTGTGCTTTCGTGGTTCGGTTCGGCGGTTGCAGGTGAGTTATCCTCACTATACCCATGGGTCTAAGGCACCAAGGCCGGCCGTTTGAATTGTTAGTTGAGATAGATACTGATGGGCTATGTTAGTTGGCTTTTTGGTAGAAAGGATGATTATGTGTTGGCTTTGTTGGTTGGATCGGTATTTTTGTAGATTGGTTGTGGCTATGCTTAGTGGCCTATAGTAGTCTGACTTTTAGTTTGCTGGTAAGAGATTACCTATTATATGTGCACATGTTTGAGCAATAGTAGAGGGTATTCCATTTCGGTAGGATGATAGGGTCCTAGTATGTTCTTTTTGTAGACTGGTTTGTGTTTATCTGATAGGTGCACATGTTTTTTAGAGTGGGGGCATTCCAACCCGATGGTTGAGGGCCAGGAGTATTCCATCCCAGTAGGATGATTGGACTCATAGTAGGTGGGCATTCCAACCTGGTGGTTGAGGGCTTGGGGTATTCCATCTCGAGGGATGATCGGACCCATATTAGTTATTGTATGTATAGGTGTGTGGGCATTCCAACCTGATGGTTGTGGGCCAGGAGTATTCCATCCCGGTAGGATGATTGGACTCATAGTATGTTGGCATTTCAACCTGTTGGTTGAGGGCCTGGGTATTCCATCCAGAAGGATGATTGGACCCATAGTAGTTGTTGTAGGTCTAGGGACGTAGGCTTTCCAACCCGATGGTTGTGGGCCGGGAGTATTCCATCTGGTAGGATGATTGGACTCGTAGTATGTTGGCATTCCAACCCGATGGTTGAGGGCCAGGGGTATTCCAACCGGATGGTTGACTGGACCCATAGTATGCTGTTTATTGTTGTATGTGTATGGTTATATGTGTATGGGTATTTTGGGGGAACTCACTAAGCTTTCGAGCTTATGGTTTCACTTTATTGTTTCAGATACATCAGGTGATCGTGGCAAGGCAAAGGCGTGATCGTACCGCTCCTCATATTTCATGATTTTGTGATTTGGTTCTGGGGATACTCTGATGTTTAAAATCTCTTGAAAACAAGTTGTATTAACTTAATGGTTTTAAAGGGGTTAAAATGTTTTAAATTGGTGCAAATTTTTATGAGTGTTACAAGTTGGTATCAGAGCCTTGGTTTGAGTGAATTGGAGGAACATTTGTGTGAATGCAGTCTCAAATCAAGGAAAGATTTTTAAAATGGTTTTCTAAATAAGTAAAGGAGGATGCAGAGGGTACGATTAGCCAGAGCCAGTAAGTAGACCCCAAAATACAATACAAGTGTTTGAGTATGTGATATTTTAGAACAACATGCTAGTACTAGGCTAGGGATCTTCAGGAATTGCATGATAGAATTGCCTGATTACATGATGTCTGCTAGACTAGGGTTCTCTTTATATGGAATTGACATCATTACTATATTTATTTAGTGTATGCATCGCAGTTATACATCACTAAGATCTTATAGCCTGAGAATGTTTGATTTAGCCTTATGTTATGTTCTTGTCTGATTGGGCGCATAGGGTAGAGTTGGATATTTGAAAGTCTATAAAGTCCCGCGTTATGTATGACTAGCATATACTAGTGCTGCAGGGTTGGTGGAAGTTTCATAGGTGAATGGGTTGTGTGGCACCGGCAGGTCAGTTATGAGGTATTTTGTACCCCTCTAGGAGTGAGGATTGAGCGCTCATTATGTGTGTATATTTGTATTGTTGGGGTGTTGTGGTGATACTTGAGACAAATATGGGTAGGTGTGGAAGTCACAACCCCTATGGTTTTGGTTGGGAGTTGATTCCCGAGTTGTTATGAGGAGCATCTAATACTCTTGTGGTGTATTTCTAGTATGGTGGTTACGAGGCGTTTCGGGGCAGGATCTGATTTAGGATCAGGATCGGGAGAGGGTGGTCAGGATGGTTCAGTACCACCTCAAATCCGATCGGTTCTATGAGATGGTTGTCAGACGTGGAGGGTTGTTTCTGATAGGTTTGAGCCATAAGAACATTCGTATGTGCACATGCAAACCCTAATGCTTGGATCTAGGTTTCTTTAATTGAACATGCATTGAATCCAAGACTTTACAATACTAGATCTAATGTAAACAATTGAATTAATCATATGAAATTGGATCTAGAACAATACCTTGGATTACTTGCTTGATACTTCTTCTTCTTGGAGCTTAGAGTCACAAATGTCACTCCTCTAATGGCTTACAAACACCAACTAGCAAGAGGATGATATTGAGAGAGATAGAAGGGTGAGAAATTGGCCCTAGGGTTTCTTGCCTTGCATGAGTGGCGATTTCCCTCACCCAAGGGGTCTATTTATACTATGAGCTACTAGGGTTTCACCTTTAACCCTAATTGAATAACTTAGGCCCTAAGCAATCCATGATCCTCCTAGATATTAGGCTTGGATGATTTTAAGGTTCCCAAACCCTAAATTTCGTCCACCCTCATATCCATAAGGATACATAGCCCAAAACACAACTATCACACATTTGATAGTTTATGCCCCTTTATTCAATTAACCTCTTTAAGTCACCAAATTAATTCCCAATTAATATATGACTTATATTAATCAAATAAAATTATTATTACTTTAATATATTATTCTCATAATATATTAACAATAATATCTCATCTCTCTTAACAAATCATCCTGTCAAGTTGCTATGGTGAAGGCAACCCAAAAGGACAATGCACAACCGGGTCAAGTACTTACCAAATATAGTTACAGCCTTAGACACTAATCCAACAGTCTCCCACTTGGATGAGTCTAGTAACTATATATGCAAACACAATCCGATTAGCAATCGTAGCTCTCAAGGACACTGTCAACTCTGATCTTATCAGTCTCCTGTCCTTTAGATAAGGGATCGTACAATCCTCTGTTTAGATATTGTGCGGACAATCTTATGGAACTCATTGTCCAGCAGTTGGTTTCTCGATCTCAACATTTGACATAGAACTTAATTGAACACATCAATTCAGTCCTGACCGGGCCTGGTACATAAGTCAAATAAAATCATCGAGGGGCCCTGATATCGCGTTTACCTTCTTAGGATAAAAGTAACTGATAAATTTCGAATTATATGCATTTACTATTTACTAATCAACTATACACAACAATGTGTTTTATGACATCAATTTACTGATGCGGTTTCACATTGTCAATGCACAACCAATTATTAAACAATAAACCATATATCTTGGTTTTAAGACCATATGATATTATAATCATCTTGCGATCACTTGCGTCACATTCCATAAAGTGATTCCAGCAAGCGCGGGTTTATTCCAATGCTCAAAACTTGTTCATAAGCACTCATGAACGTTGCAGCAAACCTTTTCTATGTCTAATACCTTTTAGACAATCTACACACCTATTCATGACAATCTTCATTCATACCTACTTCCCACATATAAACGATTGTGGACCATTCGAATAATTCGATTATTCTTAATAACTCAATTATTCAGGAAGTCAAAACATGCAAAGTGAAACAATAGTTAAACAATTAACATAAGATAGTAGCTTTACTCATAAATAATACTCCTTTATTTAATCATCAAATGTCAATAACATTTATATATTACATGTTTCCAATCTATCTAATCTAAACTAATATTGTCTTTCAGCCCAATGCTCCTAGTGTGCTGCAAATGCTTAACCCTGCTCAGTCCCTTCGTAAGCGGATCTACTGGGTTATCCTATGATGATACCCTCTTCACTACGAGGTGTCCTTATTATACTCGATGTCTAATAAAGTGATATTTTCTATCGGTATGCCGAGATCTACCATGATCCCTCGGTTCCTTGGTCAAGGCAACCGCTCCCTCATTATCATAGAAAATTTGCATAGGCTCCTTTATGGCAGGCACAACTCCAAGGTCACCAATGAAGTTCTTCAACCACATTGGCTCCTTTGACGCTTCGCTCGCTGCAATGTACTCTGATTCGCACGTTGAATCAGCTATGGTATCTTGTTTGGAACTTTTCCAAGTCACTGCTCCTCCATTAAGGGTAAAGACCCAACCCGACTGCGAACGGTAGTTGTCCCTGTCGGTCTGGAAACTTGCGTCACTATACCCTTGCACCTTTACTTCATCACTCCCTTGGAGGACTAAGAACCATTCTGTGGTCCTCCGAAGGTACTTAAGTATATTCTTGACCGTAATCCAATGAGCTCTGCTGGGGTTGCCTTGATATCTACTGACCATGCTCAAAGCAAAGGCCACATCAGGGCGAGTACAAGTCATAGTGTACATGATTGAGCCAACTGTGGAAGCGTAGGGTACTCGGCTCATATTGGCTATCTCGACTTCGGTACTCGGACTTTGAGTCTTACTCAATTTGGCATTACTCTGTATCGGTAGTTCTCCCTTCTTCGAGTTTTCCATACTAAAACATTTTAGTACCTTATCCAAGTAAGTATTCTGACTAAGTCCTATTAGTCTCTTAGTTTGTTCTCTCAGTATCCTTATTCCCAAAATATAGGAAGCCTCTCCGAGGTCCTTCATAGCGAAGCAATTCCCGAGCCAGGACTTAACCTCCTGCAGAGTCGAGATGTTGTTTCCTATGAGCAGTATGTCATCGACATACAAAACGAGAAAGCTAACTATACTTCCACTGGCCTTGACATATACACATGATTCATCTTCACTTCTTACAAATCCAAACTCTTTGACTTTCTCATCGAAGCAAAGATTCCATCTGCGGGATGCTTACTTAAGTCCATAAATGGACTTCTCAAGCTTGCACACTCTATTGGGATTCTTCGAATCGACAAAACCTTCTGGATGAGCCATGTAAACATCCTCAGCCAACTTCCCATTAAGGAAAGCGGTCTTGACATCCATCTGCCATATCTCAAAATCATAAAATGCAGAAATTGCTAGCATCACCCTAATAGATTTTATCTTAGCAACTATCGAGAAGGTCTCATCATAGTCACCTCTGGGAGTTTGAGTAAAGCCCTTCGCCACCAATCGCGCTTTATACGTGTGCACATTCCTATCCATGTCAATCTTCTTCTTGAAGATCCATTTGTACCCAACCGTCTTACGTCCGGGCACATTGTCAACCAAATTCCAAACTTGGTTGTCATACATGGACGGAATCTCGTTGTCCATCGCCTCTTTCCATTTTATAGACTCTAGGCCTGCCATGGCTTCCTTATAGCTATTAGGTTCATCTAGATTTATTAGTGTACCATCACTAATATATGTGTCCCCTTCGGTAGTAATATGAAAACCATAAAACTGGGGTTGAACTCTAACTCTTTCGGAACGTCTAAGAGGTAAGGACTTGTCAATCGGTTCAACCGGAGTTTCCTCCTTGGGTTGAGCGCCAGCGTTAGAGGTTCCTTCATCGCTCGACTCTTGAATCTCTTCAAGATCGATTTGCCTCCCACTGTCTCCTTGGCTTATGAGTTCTCGCTATCGGAAAACTCCTCTCCTTGCAACGAAGACAACATTGTCACTCGGTCTATAGAAGAGATATCCAAAGGATTTCTGCAGGTAGCCGATGAAAATACACCGGTCACTACGAGGTTCGAGCTTGTCATGAGTTTCTCGTCTTACGAAAACTTCACAACCCCAAACCTTGATATGTGCCAACGAGGAAGCTTTCCCTGTCCACATCTCGTGAGGTGTTTTGGCAACCTTCTTTGTAGGGACTCGGTTAAGGATATGGGCGGCAGTCCCCCAGAATGAGATAGGTAGTGAAGCACGACTCATCATAGAACGAACCATGTCTAACAGGGTTCGATTATGCCTTTCTTCCATACCATTCAACTGCGGTGTCCTAGGTGGCGTCAATTGCGAAACTATTCCACATTCCTTGAGATAGTCATGGAATTCAAGACTTAGGTACTCTCCTCCTCGATTGGATCGAAGCATCTTGATTTTCCCGCCCAATTGATTCTCCACTTCATGTTTGAACTCTTTGAACTTGTCAAACGTTTCTGACTTATGCTTCATTAAGTAAATATACCCATATCTACTATAATCATCGGTGAAAGTCACCTAGAAGCCGTTCCCATCCTTTGTTGTGGATCTATAGGGCCCACACACGTCGGTGTGTATGAGATCCAATAAACCCTCACCCCCCTCACAAGTGCCAGTGAAGGGTGACTTGGTCATCTTTCCAAGTAAACAAGATTCGCACGTGTCATCTTCCCTAAGGTCGAATGACTCCAACACTCCATCCTTTTGGAGTTGGGCTATGCGCTTCTTGTTGACATGTCCAAGACGACAATGCCACAAAGATGCTTTATCCATACTATTGGAAGAATCCATACACAACACATCATTTCCTAGGTTATCTACAACCATAATAGTTTCATAAATTCCATTACAAGGCATTGCTTCAAAATATAAAACACCATTTAGATAAGTATAAATCGAACCATTCTCATTATTAAACGAATATCTAAATCTTTGTCTAAATAAACCATGAAAAGAAATGATGTTTCTTGCCATATCTGGCGAGTAGAAACAATTATTTAAATCTAAATTCAATCCATTACTAAGCACTAAAGAATATACTCCAATCTTGGTCATAGGTGACGATCTTCTGTTCCCCATGATTAGATTTATTCCTCCAAGCTCCACATCCCTATTTCTTCCTAGTCCCTATAAATCAGAACAAATGAGGTAACCACACCATGTATCAAGAACCCAAGAAATAGCATGAGATGAATCATTAGATTTAATTGTGTAAATACCTACGAAAGATGGCTTGATCTTCCCATTCTTGATGGCTTGCATATATTCCGGGCAGCTTCTCTTCCAATGCCCTATTTTATGGCAATGGTGGCACTCTGCCTCCTTTGGTTTTGGGTTGGGCTTAGTAGGATCAACCTTGGTCCCACTAGAAGAGGAACCATATTCGTACTTTCCCTTGCGGTGGTTCTTTGAAGAAGCCTTCCTCTTCTTACCCCTTCCCTGCCCAATAGCCAAAACAGGAGCAGCGGGTGGATTGAGAGTTGGTGCAACAGACTTGTCCTTGAGGTTGCTCTCAGCAGTCCTTAGGAGCCCTTGGAGTTTGCTTAGGGTAACCTCTTCCTTGTTCATATGGTAGGTCATCCTAAATTGGTTGTAGCATGAGGGCAAGGAGTGAAGAACAATGTCGATAGCCAAATCTTCCCCGAAGTTGACATTCAACTTGCGAAGATGATCAACATACCTTTGCATCTTTTGCAAGTGCACGGTTAGAGACTCTCCACTTCCCATTTTAGCAGTGATCATATTCGTTATGATCTCATAGCGCTCTTGCCTCGCGCTTTGGTGGTATCGGTCCATCAAGTCTAGATGCATCTCATAAGGATACATATCCTCATAGGACTTTTGGAATTCGGAGTTCATTGTGGCTATCATGATGCAATGGAATTTCGTTGCATCACGCTCACGGGTCTCAAAGACAACCATTTCTTCGGGAATGCAGTTTCTGGATTGATGTTCTCGAGCTTCTCATTGAGAACATACTCTTTGTCCTCGTAACGCGCAATTGTGTGAATGTATCATATCCATTCGCTAAAGTTCGATCCATCAGAAGTCACTTTTTGACAAAGGCTCATTAGCGTGAATGAGCTAACAGCAACGTTGTTTATGTTAGACATCTACAAATAGAAAGGAACAAAGTTGATTAGAATTAAGTCCCTAATTAACACCCAAACTCAAAAATTTAGGGCTAGGACCCAACAACATTATCTACACATTAGAAAAGGGATACCGTAATCCAATATGCAAATAATTTGGAGGTAAGTGAATGACGATTCACTAATTCTTCACCATGAAAAACATAAGCTTTAAGTTTTAAATGTATTGAGAATTTCTAGATTTCTTTGAGATTCATTGAAGCCTTTCAATGGCATGTTTAAATCTCGATATGCCCCTCTAGTTTGTGACTGCGATACTGAGGATCACAAAGCGGGTGTGAATGACCATGCAAATCTACATGGTGCCTTCATTGTTACAATCACCTATTTGATGTGCCGATAAACCACACACGCTCCACCGAACTATGACAAACAATGAATCACCCTTTGCCACCTGTGCTTAGAACCAATTAGTGTGCCGATTAACCACACATGCTCCACTAACTTCTTAGCAAGGGTGCAAAGTGTAATTTCATGGGATTACATGAATTCACTTTTCCTAAACTAACTAAGATTGGGAATTTTATAAAACACGTTTAGTTACTTTATACAGTTTCATTATACTTATTAATGATGAGAGGTTTGTCCTATCCTACCCGTTCGACTAACGACCCTCCACCAGTCAAGCAAGCAGTGGGTGTGAGTGTACACCCATTAAGCGCCATTTTATAGGCAACAACCTTATACCCACCTTATAGACTGGCTTCGTGAATGAGGCCTACTAATGGTAAGACTAGCATATTTTAACTCATATATATATATATATATATATATATATATATATATATATATATATATATATATATATATTAAGCTTATAATAATATATTAGTATAGTGTTGAATTTTAAACTTGTAAAATTCTAGGGTTTGAAATTTAAATTATTCAAATTAAACTTTTAATCACAAAACTTAAATTTCAAAACTTGAGGACAAGTTTTAAACTTTTCAAAACATTAGGATCAAATAGCAAATAATATAAATCAACTAATTAGATTATCTAAATTTGATCTTATTCAAAATTACTTGTAAGACAATTCACCAATTCAATTCAAATAATCAATTATTATCATATAAGGAAATTATTATCCAACTAATTGGTAATTAGCTTTTATTTGGTCAAGAATATACTCATATATATGTTTAAAATCGGATTTTAATGACCCAAAACAGTTAAGGCAAGTTTCCTCAAGTAAAACAACAAGAAATCCCGAAACTAGCTCCTGCTAACGCTCGAACTCGCCGAGTTAGAGCTACTCGCCGAGTCCACAGTGGAACTCGCTGAGTTCATCAGGTAGAACCACAAAAATCGATTTTTTCAAGCAACCAACAATCAACCAATGCATCAATTCAATAGAAATCAATCAAAGCTCTGATATCACTGATGGGTTTGATCCATAAGAACATTCCTATGTGCACATGAAAACCCTAATGCTTGGATCTAGGTTTCTCTAATTGAACATGCATCGAATCCAAGACTTTACAATACTATATCTAATGTAAACAATTGAATCTAATCATATGAAATTGGATCTAGAACAATACCTTGGATTACTTGCTTGATACTTCTTCTTCTTGGAGCTTAGAGTCACAAATGTCACTCCTCTAATGGCTTACAAACACCAACTAGCAAGAGGATGATATTGAGAGAGAGAGAGAGAGAGGAGGGTGAGAAATCAACCCTAGGGTTTCTTGCCTTGCATGAGTGGTGATTTCCCTCACCCAAGGGATCTAGTTATACTATGAGCTACTAGGGTTTCACCTTTAACCCTAATTGAATAACTTAGGCCCTAAGCAATCCAATATCCTCCTAGATATTAGGCTTGGACGATTTTAAGGTTCCCAAACCCTAAATTTCGTCCACCCTCATATCCATAAGGATACATAGCCCAAAACACAACTATCACACATTTGATAGTTTATGCCCCTTTATTCAATTAACCTCTTTAAGTCACCAAATTAATTCCCAATTAATATATGACTTATATTAATCAAATAAAATTATTATTACTTTAATATATTATTCTCATAATATATTAACAATAATATCTCATCTCTCTTAACAAATCATCCTGTCAAGTTGCTATGGTGAAGGCAACCCAAAAGGACAATGCACAACCGGGTCAAGTACTTACCAAATATAGTTATAGCCTTAGACACTAATCCAACAGTTTCTTCACGTGTTCATGCCCTGCAGATCAGAGGGTGAGGTATGCTCTGAACCTTTTGAGGCTCGGGGCGAAGGATTGGTGGAGGTTGACTACGGGATCTTATTCAGATGCGCAGCGGACTGCGGTTACTAGGGATCAGTTTCGGTAGATGTTCAACACTCGTTACATTCCACGGGTTGAGAGAGAGAGAGAGGTTGGCTCAGGTGTTCCTAGAGCTGAAGCAGGATTCAGAGTCGGTGACCGAGATCATGAGGATGTTCACTGAGAGGGCGATGTTTTGCCTGGAGTTTGCTTCGGAGCAGGCTCAGATGTCCTGATATCTGAGTATGCTCAAA
Organism: Lactuca sativa; assembly: GCF_002870075.4. Lineage (NCBI taxonomy): Eukaryota > Viridiplantae > Streptophyta > Magnoliopsida > Asterales > Asteraceae > Lactuca > Lactuca sativa. The sequence continues at coordinate 17,631,354 of NC_056628.2, read as the reverse complement.
AGGGACATCAGGCAGTTTGTGTCCACGCAGAAGTCAGATACCTTGTTAGACCTGCAGGAGGCCGCCAGGCGGCGGGAGTTAGAGATGGAGTTACAGTTACATGAGCAGAGGCAGGCCCCGATGCAGTCACAGCCGGCGCCGAAACAGTTCAAAACCATTAATGCTAGGTTTGGAGGTCAAAGCAGTCGCACCTGTGAGAAGTGTGGGAAGGGTCATGCTGGAGTTTGTAGGTCTGGTGGTGCATGTCGCAAGTGTGGGAAAGAGGGGCATTATGCGAGGGATTGTCGTCAGTCAGTCTCGGCTCAGGATATGAGGATCTCTTATCACTGTCATCAGGTTGGACACTTGATGGTCAACTGTCCACATCTTGTTGCTAGACCGGTGCAGGATCTAGCACCGGCCCCTTTCAGGATTACGTGTGGAGGTTAGGGTGGAGCGGAGCCTATGAGGGCTTAGGGACGCACTTTCTAGCTTAAAACAGAGGAGGTTAGGTCAGAGTCGGATGCATCTGCGGGTATGTTTCCATTTTGATATTTTGTTATTTGCTGATTATGTGGTATTGTAAATTTGTTCGCCTTTTCGCATGATTCGTAGTATGATTGAGGATCTTAGTAGTTAGCAGTTGTAGTTGGTTAGGGTCTAGGAGGATTTTTGGTCGAAAGATAAGGTATATGATCTCGTTGCTTGGGATAGCAACTGCGATGCAAGAAATGTTCAGTTGGAATTCGAACTTCCTTGGAGTTCGGGATGTGTGATGGCGAGAGAGTGTTCTGTGGAGATTGCTCACTCCGGAGGGATTTAGTTCCGGGAGAAGAAAGGGAAACTTTATCAAGTAAGGTCGATCGAATTATGCCGGCTTATCAGCGAAAGTTAGGAGATTGGAAAATTCTCCGGTAAAACAGCAAGTATCCAGGGTTGGTTAGCTGTTTAGATTTATTGGTGTTGTTAGCCGAGAGTGTGGCATGATTAGAGCAACTGATAGACAAGTGGGGCAAGGAACAGACCATGGTTTCAGGGAAGGTAGTGGTCGATGTGAGGCCTGGGTTTAGGCCATAGAAATGATTCCTGGAACGGAACGGGAGTTCGGAACCCCTAGAGGGCTAGAACAGACTACATGGGAGAGATTCCTGAGAAGGATGGTTCAGGGCGACGTATGAAAGTTTTGAGCGGTCCGGATAGACTGAAGGCCGGAAGGCGTACCAGTCAGACTGAAGGCTTGGGGAACGGTCCAGACAGGCTAAAGGCCCAGGAGGGCGATCCAGACATGCTGAAGGTTCTGAGAGTGGTCCAGATAGGATGAAGGTCTGGTAAGGCGGTCCAGTCATGCTGAAGACTCTATATGTGTTAGTGGGCCGGTATGAGGAGAATGAGGGAATAGGTCGCCATGAAATGGTAATCAATATGGTCTGGCCCCAAGTGTTGATCATGATGATGGAGTTGGCTGGAGGCCATGCGTGGGCCTAGTTAGTTATGTGATCGGTTTCGGAGTATATGGGAGTTTGAGAATAGCAGTTGCTCTACATGGTTAGTGTAGAGTGGAGTTTAGCTCAGTGGCACTTATAGGTGCGGTAAAGGTTGTTGAGTAGACTTCCTGGAAAGGAAAGGTATATAGCTCCGGAAGGAGTGTGGGTCTTATGAAAGGAAGGCAGCAGAATAAATGGGTGATCGAAAGTGCTTAAGTTGTTGGTAGTAAGCATTGGGATTGTACCAGATATATGGAAGCACATACGGGTTGGATGTCCGTTGAGGTTGTGGCAATGTTGGATGATGCGTAGGCATGTTTTTCAGCCTCCTTGGAAGAGGAGGAGGATAGTGGTTCCATATTACAAATTTAGGACAGACGAAGGTGAGACAGCAGGTTAACAGACTCAGGAGTAGTTTGGACCGGTGTTGAGGACTGTATAAGGATATTACAGTAGGAGGTCAAGGACCTATAGATCGTGATAGGGAGGTGTGAGTGGTCGTAGGCTTGAGTTATGGTGGTAGGCTTGAGTTATGTAAGTGGAGGTATTCCAAGCTAGGGTGTTCCGTCATGAGGACGACTGAACCCTATAATTGATTGGACCTAGTGTTTTGGTATTCTAGCCCAAGGTTGATTGGGTCATGCACGAGTGGTTATGTGATATGCTTGGTTGATGGGTTTTGGGAGCCGAGGGATGCGGTATCTTGTCAGCGCGTAAGGGATAGAACCAGAGGGTGGAACAGGATTCGTTCCAGGTTGCAAGTTATCAGGATTATCGCCAATCTTGGGCGAAGGAAGATGGATTAGTGTCTTGACGAAGCTCAGTGGGTGTTTGTGGAATCTAGCTTTGCAGGGCGCGGAAGCATGTCCCTGATATGAAGGGTTAGTATTATCGGGTCATTCGTGGTTTATTCGTTGTGCTATTGAGTTGAAAGGACGATGATCGGATCGGAATAGTGGCAAGGATGCCACGTGAGAATAAGCCATTTTAAGAGAGATGTAGAAGTAGGGTTTGTAAGAGCATGAATTGATTGAGAAGTCGGAGTTTGCAGTGCAAAGGGTTTGTTCTGAGGCGTATACTGCAGTAGGCTTCGAGGACGAAGCTTAATTTAAGGGGGGAGAGTTATAACACCCCAAATTTCTAATGTTCAATGAAGGGCCAAAAGTGTTAATTTAGGAAAGGGACTCGACGAGTAGGTCCGCTTACTCGCCGAGTCGGAGCGGGATTCTGTCGCTGTTTAAGTGGCCAACTCGCCGAGTCGGCGGCATGGACTCGACGAGTTGGTGCTAAAGAGAGAAAACCCTAATCTCGGGGGTTGTGCCCTATATAAAGCACATTATAACCCACTCTCAGCCTCTTTGCTACCCTTTTGAGATCCAGAAACCCTAAATCGTGAGTTAGAGCTCTTGGAAGCAATTTGGAGCCTTGACAAGAGATTTTGGTGGAAAGGGGCTTGAAGATCAAGATGTTTGCTGTAAAGGAGGGGTGTAGATCTGGGATCTATTTCAGTTGGAGCTTATATTGGAGGTAATAATTTGTTGCTTGGGCTCTTTTGCATCTAGATCTATTATCATGTGAGATTTTGGGGCATTTTTGGTATGATTAAGAGCTATTTCGAGTTAGAGGCTTGGATCTGAGGTTGCTACTTCAGATCTAGGCTTGTGATGGTCCATAATGTCATAAATTTTCAGTCATTGAGTTGTTGGTGAAGCCCCATTGTCTAAAACCCAAGCCCTAGTGTGTTTTGGGCTTATATCTCCATGGTTTCACATAAAGTTTGCAACTTTATGTGAGGGTTAGATTATAGAAGGGTGGATCTATGGATTGCAGCCATACATGGCTCAAAAAGCCTCTGAATGGATTGAGAAATAAGGAGACTCGGCGAGTCACATGGGTGTCTTCGACGAGTTGTAGGAACATGTGCATGGACCTGGCGAGTTGGAAGAACAACTCGGCGAGTCTGTTGAAGATTGCCCTGGACTCGGCGAGTCTGGTCGCAGATCCCAACCTCTTTTGGTTAAAGCCTTGGATTAAGTGATTCGGTCGGCGACTCAGTGAGTCGGACAGGATGGGACTCAGAGATCGTTGGAATTGGCGAGTCTTGGGGTGACTCGGCGAGTTAAGTTGTGTTATGAGAGTTTTCTGGGAATGGGAACTCAGCGAGTCGACAGGTTGACTCGGCAAGTAGAATCAACCAGGAAGGTTGACTTTGACTGAGGACTTTGACTTTGACCAAAAGTTGACTAGTTTGACTTCCAAGGGTATTTTGGTAATTCTGGTATTTATGGAATTGGTTCTTTGGTAGTGTTCTGTGGTGAAGTTCGTGTCGGTGGTTGGAGCAGTTTGGTCTTATCTCTTCAGTCGGCAATTGCAGGTGAGTTATCCTCACTATATCGACAGGGTCTACGGCACCAAGGCAGACCCTTTATCGGATGGAAATCCGGGTATTGTTTGTTATTTTATTGCTTTGCTAGATCTGCATCCTAGTATTTAGGATGGTATTATGTTAGTGACTTGGTTAAGGTCGGTACCCGGTATTTAGGGTAATGCTATGTTAGTGAACTGGTTAAGGTCGGTACCTGGTATATAGGGTAACGTTATGCTAGTGACCGGTTAGGTCGGAATCCTGGTTAGGATGTTGATATGCTATGTGATCTGTTAGACTGTTTGTCTGGTTAAGGGTTTGTTATGTGACTAATTGTTGTATGTGCACATGGTTTTTTGACGGGGGTTGGGTTGAGGCGGGTCCTGCTGTGTGCTGTAGGCCAACATACCCACGGCGGACCGGATATTCCGAAGGCCCAGCGAGCGGTCCGAATAGGCTGAAGGCCCCAAGAAGGCGGAACAGACATGCCGAGGCTCGGAGAGTGGACGAGGCCGACTGAAGGCCCTGCGTGGGCGGACCAGTCATACTGTAGACTCAGAGAGTGGACCAGGTTGATTGAAGGCCTAATGCGGGCGGACCAATCACACTATAGACTCGATGTACATGGCTAGACTCGGAGGGTAGACCAGGTGGACAGAAGGCCCGGTGCGGGCGGACTAGTCACATAGTAGACCCGATGTGTATGGCTGTTCTATTTGTGATATGTTATGAGTATGTTTATGTGTGGTTGGTATTTTGAGGGTAACTCACTAAGCTTTCCGGCTTATAGTTCAGTGTATTATTTCAGGTACTTCTGGAGATCATGGTAAGGCGAAGGCGTGGTCGTACCACTCCTTATGTTTTATGATTTATGTGATATGTTCTGGGGGATACTCTGATGTTTAAACTATTTTGAGAACAAGATGTATGAACTTATTAGTTTTTGGAATGAGATAAAAAAAAATTTAATTTGGATCAAATTTTATGGGTGTTACAATGTATCTGAGGGTCAGGATCTCCGATGGCTACTACACTTATTGGTTGTTCAGGATCGTTGGGTATGTCGGAAAGGGCTTTTATAGGTGGAGTTATTATGTAGGTTATAGGGATCTTCATTTCTGGTGGGATCCTTAGGGAGGATCTTAAGTTGGCTAATGCATATGCTTCTGTGTTTTCTTCCTTGGGAACTTGGATTAGGCAAAAGTTTTCAAAATCAGAGGCTAATCTTTTGACAATCTCGAGGTAGAATGCTAATCTTTCACCTTTCACTACTTAAGATCCATTGAAGTGATTGGGTAATAATAAAGAATTAACAAATACCTGAAGATCCTTGATTTGATGATCCTTAGCCAATTGTAGCCCTGTGATGAGTGCTTCGTATTCCGCTTCGTTGTTGGTTGCGTTGAATTCGCAACTAACTATAGGGGGTAGGATGTCCCCCTATAGCAATTTTAGTATGATCCCTAGCCTAGTTCCTTTTTGGTTTAAAGCTCCATCCGGGAATAGTGTCCATTTTCCCATGTATTCATCTTCTAGGAGTTGTTTAGTTTCAATGTCCACTTTGTTTCATAGATCATCACTAAAGTCAGCCACAAAGTCTGCTAATGCTTGTGACTTTACGGCGGATCTTGGCTCATATTTGTTGTCAAACGTGCTTTAACTTCCCTGACGATTTTTCGATCCTTCAAGACATCTCTGGTTTTCTCATCACATTCTTAATAGGGTAATTAGTTTTCACATGTATAGTATGTATCTCGAAATAATGTCATAACTTAGTAGAAGCAGTTACTAATGCAAGAATTAATTTTTCGAGATGAGAATACCTGGTCTTAGGATCCAAAAGACTTTTACTTACATAGTAGATAAGATGTTGGTCTCCATTAAGATCCTTGGCTAGGACAACACTTACCGCATTAGAGGATATCGAGAGGTAAAGGAGAAGTGGTTCTCCATTTATAGGCTTCACCAGCAGTGGCGCAGAACTTAAGTATCTTTTGAGTTCTTGAAAAGCTTCTTCGTGTTCTTCGGTCCATTAGAACATCTTGTTCTTCTTCAAGATATCATAGAAGGGCTTGCAACTTTATGAGGATCATGAAATGAACATGTTGAGTGCTGCTATTCTTCCAATTAGCCTTTGGATGTCATTTGTTGAAGATTGATATTTTAGCTCGATGATTGCTTTGATCTACTTCGGGCTTACTTCTAATCCTTTCTTGGTTACCATATACCTAAGGAACTTGCCCGACTTCATCCCAAAGTGGCATTTAAATGGATTCAACTTCATTTTGTATTTGTCTAGAATGTCGAAGGCTTATTTGAGATCCCTGAGATGATCTTTAACTTTCATGGACTTTACCACTGTGTCGTCAATGTAGACCTCCATGGTGTCCTCCATCTTGTCTTTAAACATCATGTTCACCAGTCTTTGATATGTTGCACCTGCATTTTTAAGACCAAAAGGCATTATAGTGTAACAATATATACCTTTTGGTGTTATAAATGTTGTATCTTCTTTATCGGATGGTTCCATCTGGATTTTTTGGAATATAGTTGAAGCATCCATGAAGGTTAAGAGTTCGTGGCCAGTTGTTGCATCTATCATGGAGTCCATGTGTGGTAGAGGGAAAGGATCCTTAGGACAAGCCTTGTTAAAATCCGTGTAGTCTACACATACTAGCCACTTGTCGTTCGTCTTCTGTATGAAAACTATGTTAGCTAGCCATCTCGGGAACTTCACTTCGTTGATCATCCCTATCTTGAGGAGCTTTACCACTTCTTCTTAGATGATATCATTCCTTTCGGGTGCAAACTTCCTTCTCTTTTGATGTATCGGTCTGAAAGAAGTATCAATATTAAGTTTGTGAGTGATAATACTCTTGTCTATACTTGTCATCTCTTCGTGTTTCAATGCGAACGTCTTGCTTCTGGTTCGAAGGAGGTTTAATAGGTCTTGCTCAATTTGCTATGGTATTGAGGATCCTACGAGGACTTTGGTTTCAGGATCCTCACTTCTCAGGGGTACTTCCTTCACGTCTTGTTCCTTCATTTCTAGAACATGTCGTGCCCCTGCATTAATTGATATGCTTGCTAGGATTTTTTTCGTAGGCTTCATAGAGGTTTTGTAACATTCCTTTGACTCTTGTTGATCTCCCATGATCTTCATTGTTCCCCATGGTGTAGGCATCTTTACACATTGATGATATGTTGATGGAACCTCTTTCATCTCATGGATTCACGGTCTACCTAATATCACATTATAAGAAGATAAGGTGTCAATAACATAGAAATTTTGTATTGAGTTTACCCCCTCTCTATATATTGGTATCTTTATCTCCCTAATGGTGTGTTTTTTTTCTCCGCTAAATCCTATGAGGACCGAGGATCTTTTGATTACATTCGATTCCAGGATGTTCATCCTCTTCAGTGCGTCTAAGAGTACGATGTTGACCGAGGATCCTCCATCAACAAGGATCTTCCTGACGAAGTGGTCAGCAATGTACAATGTTATCACGAGCCCTTCATGGTGAGGATCCTGGATCTCTTCCATGACTGTCTCATCAAACGTGATTTCCTTTTCATTGCTAACCGGGGTATTCTTCCATGGTCTATCCTCCTTTTCTGTTTTAGATACCCTGGCGTGTCTTTTAGCATGAGAATAAGAACTACCACAAATGTTAGATCCGCCTGAGATAACATTAATTATCTTGGCGTTTGGGGGTGGAGATCATGGTTTCTCCGGGATCTTGTGACCATCTTGGTTGTTTTCCTGGGACTTTTCTTTCTTTCTTCTGAGGATCTCTTTAAGATGCCCTTTTCTAAGGAGGTAGCTGATATACTTTCTTAGGGCTATGTAATCGTCTGTCATGTGATCAAAATCTTCATGGTAAGCACACCATTTGGACTTGTCTTTCCAACTAGTAGATTTGTTATCCTTCTTTAGCCACCTTGCTTTGTCTCCGAGATCTTGCAAAGCATGGATTAAACCTGAAACATCCACAAAAAAATAGTAATCAATGATCTTAGGGGGTTCCTCTTCCCCTCCTTCATCTTCGAGGGCATTAACCCTGTCATGATTTGGTTTGGAATAGGGCTTCGATTTGTAGGATCTTGAAGCCGAGGATTCGACCTTCCTATCGGGATTCTTGTATTGAATTGAAGGGTTGCGCCTCTTCTAGACTTCTTTATATTCTTCAAGCCTTAGGAACCTCAATGCTCGGCACCTAACTTCGTCCAATCTCTTGTTTGGAGTCATCACGAGATATTCATAGAGGGGTGAGTCCTTCCTTAGACACATCTTGAAGGCCTCGTCAACAATCGCCATATCAATTTTAGGGATGCTCAAAGCTTCCCTTCCAAACTTGTTAACAAAATTCCTAAGTTGTTCCTTAGGATCTTGAACCACCCGATAGAGATCACCAGTGATCTTCTCGAAGGTTCTGCTACAAGAAAAGTGGTTATTGAAAATATTGACTCAGTGTGCAAATGAAGTGATAGAATAAGGAGGAGCATTTAGCATCCATTTAAGATCTGATCTCGTGAGGGTTGAACCAAAGCCTTTGCATAGGCAAGCTTCCTTCAAGTGCACTGGGATGGGAATGATCTCCATCCTTTCTCGATATTGTGCTACGTGCTCTTCAGGATCCGTAGTTTCATCATAAGGCTTCATGCTAATAGTCTGAAAGCGCTTAGGAACTTCGGTATCGGCTATCGCAGGAGAAAATCTCGAGATCCTAGGACTTGTTAGAGATGCCTCTAGTATGGTTTGAACTATTCGGGGTACGCTTGAGATCATCTGTCTCAATTGCTGAAGTTCCCTAGCCATGTTTGGACTTATTCCTGCATCAACATTCATAGAGTTAGTATTGATAGTATTGTTGTTTAAGAAGTTACTAGAATCAAGGTTTCTAGGAGTATTGAAAGGCTCATCGAGATCATTAGTTATAGATGCTCAATTGTTTATAGTCGTTCCCCAGGATGATGCAACAATAGCAGGAGCTGTGCTCCTTTGTTGATTTCCTAAGGATCCTAAATTGTCGAAGTTCTGGATCCTTGGTGGTACAACTGTGGGCATCGTTTCCTGGGATCTTTGAAGTTACACCTTCATCCTCTCTACTTCTCTAAGTAATGTTCTATTCTCGTCTTGTTGCTAAGTCATCTGTTGCATCATTTTCCTCATCACAGCGAAGAGTTCAGAAGTAGTGACAGGAGCAATCAGATCCTGGAGTCCTCTGACCAGGGGGTCCACTTGGAGGAGGTGGTAGGTTTTTTTGAATGGAATGAGTCGAGGATGATGAAAGGATCGGTTGTTTAGACACGCTCTTTCGAGGATTTTGAACACCACGGCCCCACAGTGGCGCCAAATTGTTTTTGTCAAAAATTACACAAGTATAAATCAACCAAATTGAATGAGAGGTTGTGATGTTCAAATTATGCAATAGATAAAGGTAAGGTGAATGACACGATTGTTTACAAGGAAAGCCCTTTATCCTTGCTAGGATCTCCGGCACAAAACCTTGGGAGGTGATAATGATCACCTGCCTTGATGAATTTCTTAATATAAATTGCTGATTACAGAGAGTATTCTAATAAGAACTAGTGAAAAAGCTCGTAGAGTAGGCTAAGAGTAAGTAGTGTGTCGTGGGCAATATATATATATATATATATATATATATATATATATATATATATATATATATATATATATATAGGGAAAAGTGAATATACCCTTAAGGGTATATAAGCTTAGGTACCCAAACTCAACATAATACGTCGTTTTGTTTGATATATTCATTATAATGTTCTTAAACTTTAACCACTAACTTGTTTTACTTTCAGGATTTTCGAAATTTCACTATTATTTTTCTCTTAGATCATATCTTTATGTCGAACACCTACTAGGCTATATATACTATAGTTAAAAATGAAAATTATGTAAAATGAAGATAAATATAAAATTTATAAAAATCTTGCAATTAAATTAAGTTAGAAATTGAATTAGAAGAACATTGGACAATTACAATGTGTATATATGATACAAAACGATGTAATATAGTGAGTTTGGGTATCTAAGTTTACATACCCTTTAGGGTATATTCACTTTTCCCATATATATATATATATATATATATATATATATATATATATATATATATATATATATATATATATATATATATATATATATATATGTCAATTTATAGGATAAACTAGCTAACAAGATGTCTGATATTCCCTGGATCCTCTATAACCAGCTTTGCGAACGTTGTTGGACATAGTATTTCGGGTCTTTAGCATAGTTTAGACGACTCTCTATTGAGAATAAGTCTTCTCTTGACTATTTTTGAATATGTGTTAATTAAGAAGGAAATATAACCGTTATAAATGTCAGTAAATAATAATAACGGTAATAGTCAGGATCTTGAGATATTTGAGGATCCTAAATATTTGATGAGGTTTGAGGATCCTAAATTCTTTGATGATCCTAGCCCTAACAATGACCATTGGATATATTCCATCTGTTGGTCCAGATTTGTTCTTACGAGTACACAATAAATGCTACGAACACATGAACCTAGCCATATATATTGTTTTTGTCAAAAATTGATCAAGTGTCATTCAACCAAATTGTATCAGAGGTTGTGGTGTTAGTGTAATGCAAGTGTAGAATAATGATCAAAGTGAGACAAGTGAGTTATAAGGAAAGCCCTTGATCCTTTATAGGATATATGACATAAAACCTTGGGAGGTGATAATGATCACCTGCCTTGTTGCTTTTTATTGATTTTAATCTAGGATTATAGAGATGATGAAGATAGTACGAGTACAAGTGTAGTAGTAGAGCTCATTGTGTGTATAGTGTGCGATTTACATGTGTCATTTGTAGTCTAAGCTAATCAACAATAAGTCCGAGATTTTAGGGACCCTCCTTAAAAAAGTATTTGTACGTTGTTGGACATGGTATTCTCGAGTCTTAAGCTTGGTTGAAGTAGTTCTCTGTTGGGAATGAGTCTTGTGTTGACTAATTCTGCACATGTGAGAAAAAGAAAGTAGAATATAGCCGTTATAAGTGTTAGGAAATATTAGTGATAATAATCAAGATCCTAGGGTATGTTTAAGGATTCTGAGACTTCAAAAATATTAAGGATCCTGAATATGATTCTGGGATCCTGTCCCTGACAATTGCCCCAAATTACAACTACAAAATATTAATGTTAGCTTCCAGATATTTAGAGGTATAATTTTAAAGTAAAAGTTGTGACAGATAGGGTAATTTTAAATTCAATGGATAGATTTCTAGCTGCTCGAATAGGTCAAATCACCCTTCTACCTATCCATGATTGTTGTATAAGTAGAGTATTCAGTCTTTCAATTTTGTCTTACTCTCTCAACTCTTCTTACAGACGTTCACTGAATATCATCGAAGGTACTACCTTTGTCTCTTTTTCTCCTTCTTCATTTTTGAATTATTGTCAAAATAGTAACTCATTCTCGCACAAGTGTTATTGTTATTCTTGACGACGATTTTATAGACCAAAAAGCCTTATCCTATGAAGAAACATGTACCATTGATGATGATGATATCGAAGCCTTGAAATCAGTTGGAACTTTCCCTGCCGGTACCATTTTTAGAGCCTTTGATCCGAGGATCTAGCTGGACTTCGTTTCGTCCTCCTAGACCTAATTTCCTGAATATCCTTTTACCTTAGGTCTGACTTATCACTTTCCTGGAATTGTCTCCGAAATATTCGAAATCACTAAGATGTCATATATCCAATCCGTGCCAGCGGTTTGGAGGTTCCTTTTTGGGATCGATCATCTGAACTTTTCCATGTGTCTCAACATTGGTTTAAACGAGTTAGCTTACATTTATGACCTAGTTAGCTTACATTTATGACCTTTCGACCTTTGATAATTCTCGTTTCCTGTTGAATGTCAAAACTGATAGGTCACCTCTTGACTTGAAATCCAAGCATAATGACGTTGCTTGGAAAGGAAAAATATTTTTTTTGTGAAATGTGACCATTCCTGACGGAAACCTTTTACAATAGTCTTGGGTTAAAAAGGGTAGGGTTCATATTTTTTCACAAAGGATCCTAATATTCACATTTCTTATCTCGCTTGATTTTTTTTGCAACTTTTAAATTTGAAAAACGTGTCCCTCGTGCTGAGGATACAAAGTATAGAATTAAGAGTTTTTTCACCTTATCAGAGTAAGAAAGATCATTAAGGCTCAGTCATCAAGAGATTTCTTTTGCCACTATCGCTACGTAGAAAGGTAAGGATCCCTAATTAATTGTTCTTTTTTCATAGAGGATCCTGATTTCTTATGACTTTTATTTTTACACTCAGGATCCAAGGTTACACTCTCTAGTGCTCACTTGACTCGTGCCGATCTTGACATGGCCATGTCGAGTGGTTAACTAGTGGTAAAAAAGGAGAAGGCTTCATCCTCTTTCCAAATCAAAAGGACTTCTATAGATCTAATGGTGAAAACTCTACGATCTAAAAAGGAGAAAAACTAATGCGGCTATGGACTTAAGCTTAGAGAATCTCAGAGTAGTGGGTGCACTCTAGAAATTAGTTTCCTTTTCTCAGGTTGTAAGTGTTAATGTAGTTTTTTCCATTTCTAATTTCTTTTTTGTTTCGGGTCTCTGATCACATCTCTGCCGACTTGAGGATCCAAGCTGAGAGGGTTGAGAAAGTCCTCAAAGAGCAAGAGTTAATGTGGAAAGAAACCAATGATGATCTCTTGAAATGGGTAGAACTTTTGAGAAAAAAACAAGGATAAGAAAGAGGAGGAACACGATGCAGAGATGGTGGAGGTGACCGCTGAGGTAAAGGCCAGCGCTGTCGTGGCTGTTTAGGAAGCCAATATCAAATTAGCTAAAGATGTGGGCAACACAGGATACTAGAATCTGGCTGGGTGGCGTGTAGCCTTAGCCAAATTAAAGGGTGAACTTGTTAATACCATTCAAGATCCCGAAGGACAGCAGCCAAGGGCGAATGAGGATGAGAAGACACCATGAAATGATGACCAAGCTATGGTGTAGGCCTATTAGATAGAAATATTTTGTATGGTTTTGTGACAATTTTTTTTCATGGAGTTGGTGTACAACCTCTTTTTTTTCCTGGTTGTTTTAAATTTATTTTCTAGCATCGATGACTCGTGTGGTTGTAGCAATAAGATTTTCGAGGATCCTTATATAATCAAGATCCTGATAATTTCATACCTTATAAGAACTCTAAACAACCTGAAAACAGTTAGGCATCAATTTGGGATCTTAAAACAGTTAAGATCTTTTAAGATAACAAACCTTCAAACATCACATTGAAAAAATAATTTGAAAGGATACATAGAACCTGGTGTTCTTTAGGGTTCACAATCTTTTGAGTTAGTAAAAGTTTGAAGTTATGATTCCTTTAGCATAAAGTTTGCATATGGAAGGATCCTTACTTTAGGAGTTCAACATGAAAGATCCTTTTTGAGCTTTTGCTTAGCAAACTGGGGAGGATCCCTCCTTAGGAATTGGCTGGGAATAATCCCAACTTAAAATACAACATGGAAGGATCCATGTTTGTAACATAATAATTCTAAAAACTTTAGACATTTCTTTGGGAAAAACCCATCTTATGAAAACATGACAATGTTTATGTATTTTAGCAAACCACTGGGGAAAATCCCAACTTAAGATAACACGTCGGTCTTATAAATTTTAGCAAATTACTGGGGGAAATCCCAAATTAATATAACATGTTAGTGTTATAAACCTTAGGAAATTATTGGGGAAATTTAAGATAACACATTAGTGTTATAAACCTTCGGAAATTTATGTGGAAAATCCCAACTTAAGATAATACGTCAGTGTTATAAACCTTTTAAAATTTCTGGGGAAAATCTCAACTAAAGATAACACCTCAATGTTATAAACCTTAGTTTAAGAGGGATGCTAGGTCACTGAGGCGTGAAGTGATCCCCTTAGTCACATCCCATAGTAAGATTTTGTGTGTCCAAGGAGGTGTAGAAAACTTAACTCGTATGAAAGAGGTAATTAACTCTTTAAGCCTTAGAGGGGATTAAGTACTCTTAATCGTAGGAGAGATGATTAGTCTCTATTCATAGTTACTTGGATACTTGCATATTGCAATCACTAAGATCATAGAACTATGTATCTATTGGGATACCCGAGTGCTAGGATCCTCGAACGTCAGGATCCTATTGTGTCAGGATCCTTGAGTTCCTGCACATAAAAAACGGTAGCTTGGGGTGGATAATGATCACCTGTATTTTTGCTTTTTATTTATTTTAATCTGGGATTACAAAGATGATGAAGATAGTATGACTACAAGTGTAGTAGTACAATTAATTGTATGTATTGTGTGATTTACAAGTGTCATTTATAGTCTAAGCTAATCAACAATAAGTACGAGATTTTTGGGATCCTCCTTGAATAAGTATTTGCACATTGTTTGACTTGGTATTCCCGGATCTTAAGCTTGGTTGAAGTAGTTCTCTATTGGGAATGAGTCTTGTGTTGACTAATTCTGCACATGTGAGAAACAGAAATTAGAAAATACTCGTTATAAATGTTAGGAAATATTAGTGATAATAATCAGGATCCTAGAATATGTTTAAGGATCCTGAGACTTCAAGAGTATTAAGGATCATGAATATGATTATGGTATCCTGCCCCAAACATATATATATATATATATATATATATATATATATATATATATATATATATATATATATATATATATATATATATATATATATAGATACACACACACACACATGAAATCAGACAATACATGGAAAGAATCAAAACAAATTCCATGCCACTTGCCAAGCTCTAATGCCCTTCTTAAAAAGTAATGTGGATAATACACGAAACCAAAATGACACAAAGACACATTATTTATATGGTTCGGTCAAGGCGATTTATCTCCACGGGCAGGAGGTAGTATTCTCTATTCAATGAGTTCTCAAATAGATGTTACAAGTACAACCAACAGAGATCCGACCTACTCACAAATGTTACACCTGCATCCTAAGGTGTCACACCTTGCTTCTAAGTGGCACACATTGTCTCCAAAGTGGCACATTTAAGCATAGGATTACACTTCTAGATCATAGATGGAACATCCATGCACCAGAATGTTCTATTCCACTCCTAGGTGCTCCATACCTCTTTTTGAAGGTCCATTCCTTTGTCACTTAATCTGTTCCTTTGTTAAATGATTCATTCCCTACTAAGATGATCTATTCCTATGTCACATGCTACATGAGCCATAAGTGCTCCATTGAGTTCCAAGTGATCCATTGAAGTCAGATTCTCAAAATGCTTAAGTCACATTTAACAATCTCCACCTTGACTTAAGCATCCTCTGAACTCCACCTTAAGCAAGAATTTACTTGTCCTTCCTGTCATCAAGGCATGAAAGGGGCTTACCACCTGTGAACATCACCTAGGTCCAAGTAAAGTTCGAACTTCTCTCTAGGCAACATCCTTGTCACCATTTCTTCTATATTCTCCTTGGCACCAAACTTTTGAATGCATCACATGTCATGGAACATGATAGGTTTCTCCACCTTCAAAGGAAGACTTTAAACGAGACCAACCGCCAATGTTCTTGTTATCTCAAATCACATTCATGGTATGAGTGTATCAATTCAACCAAGTCCGTATGTTGTGCATTTTCACCTTACACCAGAAAAACATCTAGCGTTCCCTTCAAGTGTCGCAAAATCCATTTTGACCACTATCCAATGAGCTTTTCCCCGATTTCCTTGAATCGCCAAAGAAGTACCAACAAGTTTGGATTGTTCATAATAAAATGACCATAAGAATTACTCAATACAGAGAGAAATGTATAACCCTCCTGCTCTTCTATCTCTTTGAATCTCCATCCATGCTATTTCCTTTTAGCTCTTAAATCGTTCATAACAAACTCATTCTCCAGAAGCCTCTTCAAGTTGTCTTTCCTAACATCAGCATCACCATAAACTTATTCCCTAGGTTGTTCAAGGGATTCCTCATGCCTATGTTGTTCCATGCCACCCTGTTGTTCCTCATTTATCACAAAACTGTGTGGGTTTCTGTTTCAAACTCCACCTTCTGAATAGCACCATGATCGTTCTCCACAACACTTGTACCATGTCCTCTCTGGTTACACATAGCAGATTCGAATGTCACATCTATGCTAATAATGAACTTTATAGTCTTTCATTCTTCTGTACACCATAGACGATGACCTTTCCCTCCATATGCATATCCTAGAAATATGCAGTTCATTGCCCTCGACTCCATTTTACCATCATCCACATGAGCATAAGCAGGGAATCTAAACATTTGTAAAAAAGAGTTCTCATATGGTTTCCCAGAGCATACCACTTGAGGATTATTACAGTCAATTGCAGTTAATGGAGATTTATTCAACATATAACAAGTAATGTTGACTTCTTTTTCATAGAATTGCTCCGATAAATCAGCAGATAATCGCATGCACTGAGCATGTTCTACTAGTGTTTGCTACATCTGTTCAGCCACTCCGCTTTATTGTGGTATTATTCTTATAGTGGGATGCCACACTGTACCTTCTATTTTACAGAAGTTGTCATACGAAGCCTTGTAGAACTCCAACCCATTTTTTGTTCTTTCTAACCTAACATGGTTCACCATCCGTTTCTTAACCATAGTCTTACATGCCTTGAACCGCCATAATACTTCATCATCATCCTTTGTCTCCAAAAAGAACACCCAAGTATTCCTTAAGTAATCATCGATAAAAGTCATAAAGTATTGACATTAACGATGAGACTTCACATGAGAGGGACCCCATAGATCTAAGTGAACACACTCTTGGATCGCTTTGCTTGAGTATTGAATTGAACTAAACCTCACCCTGTGTTATATCTCTTAAACACAAGTTTCACAGGCTTAGAATTTCCAGTTGCATCTCCACAAAACAACCCCTTCTTGCTCATATATCCCAACTTATGATGCTACAACTTTCTTTAATGATCATACTTATTCAAGGATTAGGATACAATCATCATTCCCTAACCGTATAACCTTCCAGGATATAAATCCCATGAGGATTCATCTTTCCATTCATATCTACAAGAGCAACCTTGCAGACTCTTACCCAATCATCCTCTCCAGAACACTTCAGTCCATCATTTGTCAAGTTGCCAAGAGAAATCAGATTATTTTGAAGATCCGGGACAAACCAACAATCTAATTTCCTAACCATATCATCATGCATCTTGACATGTAATATGCCACATATCTTGATATTGTTCACCCATCTTCACTGTGTTGTTCTACTCTTAGAAGGAGTCGAACCAATCGTAATTGCATGCCATATGATAGGATGCTCCAAAGTCCAAGACCAAAGCACTAACATAACTAAAGGTACATACAATCAAAGCTTCACCATCATCCCTATCATCGAAATTTCCTTGAACCACATCAACATTGTTGTTTCTTGATTCAAAACCATTATTCCCTTTCATCAACAATGGAGAATCTATTCTGAAGTGCCTATTTTCCTTTCAGTTAAAACATTTGATGTTGGATTTAGATTTGGAACTTGAATTACCTTTTTTACCTCCACATTTATTTGATGTTTTTCCTTTGAACGCGAACAAACCAAAACTTGAAACTTCATCTCCAACGAAAGCTTTCTTTTCATTTCCTTAGACATCAAAGAATCCTTCACATCATTCACAATGATCATTGTCTTGCATACAATATGGTATCAAAAAAAAATTCATAAGAATTTGATAATGAACATAAGAGGATAAGAGATTGATCTTCATTTTCAATCTTTACATTCACAACATGTAAAACCAAGATAACCCTATTGAAGTTATCTAGATGATCCTTCACTTGGGTGCTTTCCGACATCCAAAAAGTATACAACAGATGCTTCTTATACTACCTGTTCGTCGGAGAATTGTTTTGATACTTGTCATAAAATTTCTCCAAAAGCCTAGATCCACTTGTTTGATCCACGACCTCTCTCAATACTTCGTCTGTAAAACTCAACAAAATATCATTATGCTCTCTTTCCAGAATAGATGTCTTCCTTTCAAAGGCCATGTCATTTGGCAGTTTTGCTCCTCCTTCCAGTGTTGCTGCATGCCATTGTTGAACCAGAAGAGCCTTCATCTTCACCTTACACATAGTGAAATCATTCTAACCGCTGAACTTTTCCAAATCAAATCTATAATATTCCATATTCAATCAATAGAACACCAACCACAACTTTGATACTACTTGTTAGGAAATCAGACAATACTTGTCAAGAACTAGAACAAATCTGATGCCATTTGCCGAACTCTAATGACCTTTGTTAGGAAGTACTATGGATAACACACAAAACAAAAACCACACAAATACATAGTATCTACATGGTTCAGTCAAGGTGACCTATTTCTATGGGCGGGTGGGGAATATTACTTATCTATAAAGTTCTCAAACAGAGGTTACAATACAACTGACAGAGATTCAACCTACTCCCTAAGGATATAAAAGAAACTACAAATGACTTAGAAGGCATCTTTATTTATAGTGAATGGATCAGACCTAAAACCCTAATAGGCCAAGCCCATTGGCCATAGGCCCATGAATGGTGTCAACTAATCACAATTCGCCATACAGTAGCTTTGTAACATTCACAATCCTAATTAACATGCAATAACTTATGGAAATTTCATCCTAGTGGCACATCATAATGACACCTCATGATCCAGAGTGGCACATCATGATACATGAGTGTCACATCATGATCCATATTGGCACATATTGATGAAAGAGTGGCACATCAAGATCACCATGTCACATCAACCATTATGGTGGCACATCATGCAACAATCCTTCAATATCTTCAACTTCTAAGAATCCTTGGACAATCTTAAGCATTATAGTGAATATCACAACATAAGTGGCACATTTGGGATACCATGGAACATCAAGGATCACAAGTGGCACAACTTACACCAAAATGTCACATCTTATGTAAGGAATGGTGGACCTTCTCCAAGGGTAACACATATTCCTCCAAGATGGCACTCCTTCACAAATGGCACACCTTCCTTCAATTTGGTGTATCTTCCTTCTAGTTGGCATACCTCATTCATAAATCGCACACTTGCATCCCAAGGTGGCATACCTTGTCTCTAGAGTGGCACATCAAAGTATAAGATGTCCCATTTAGATCATAGCTGGAACATCCATGCATTAGGATGCTTTATTCTATTCTCAGGTGCTCCATACTCCCTTTCAGAAGATCTGTTCCTTTTTCACATGTTCCATGAACCCTAAGTGCTCAATTGAACTCAAATGCACCATGCAAATGCTCCAAGTGCTCAAGTTACATTTAACACACACACACACACACACACACACACACATATATATATATATATATATATATATATATATATATATATATATATATATATATCAATGTTGTAAAAATCCCGATTAGGTCCCGAGTAATCTCTGATTAATCCCTAGGCGCTACTTGACCAATTAGAGACCGTCTAGCGATTAATCTATGCATACAAAAAGACTGAAACAGTAGAACCCGATGAAATTTTAACACTTTGAAGAAGTTATATCTCAATAGAAACTATTTGAGGTATGATTAGTGCTGTATCTATCATATTAACCTATTTTGTTATGATATTAGTGGTATTTATGAACTTTTATATGATATTAGTCATATTTAATTTTTTAGAATTTAACAAATTAGCAATTAATGGTCCCCGATTAATCTCCGCCTAGTCGATTAATCCCTTGACTCAAGTCCACCGACTAGCGAACGTCGAGCAATTTTTACAACCTTGATATATATATATATATATATATATATATATATATATATATATATATATATATATATATATATATATATATATATATATATGTTGGGGTTTTATTCAAAACCTAGTTTCAAAACATAAGATTTAGGCAACAGAAGACTTGATAATTTGAATAACATAAAACAAGTTTATAACCCACCATGGATCTTCTTGCAAAGATTGGAAAGAAAACAAGCATCAAAGAAGAATATGGAGAAAATTACAACCTTTTTATGTATTTGTATCATCTTGGGAGGTTTGGAAGTTGATGAAGAATGTAGTACTTTAGAGACACCAAAAATGAGTCAAGTTGATGTAGAATGCTAGTTCTTTTCTATAAAACCCTTAAGACTCTTAAGGTTTATGCTCTTATCAAAATAACAGCATAAAGAGAACATAAGAAAGAGTGTGATCTTCAAGTCTTCAATTAAAACTAGAGAGAAACACACATACATACATAGTTATGATTTTTTTTTCATGAGCAGTGAAAGAGATATGAAAGCCTCACTTTATACAGGAAATTTTTGGTTCATAAGTTCTTAACACTTTAAGAACCCATGCCCCTGAAGCCTATTTGTTCCCCATGCTTCAAGCCACGCCTTTCTTTCGAATAAATTAATCAAATGACCATCACTCCTTATTTTAATCATATTGTCCATGCTTGTCTTTTTTCGGGGAGTTTTTTTTCATTAAACAAATGAAGAGCCCATACTCTCTTTTGTCCAACCAATTTTTATTATTTTAAAGGCAAAAGAAGACAAAATCTTTTTTTATTTTATAAACCAAGTTTATAAAATATAAACTTTAACTTTTTGGTAAAAGATAAAAGAATTCATCTTATCGAAAATGTTGTGCTTGACTTATTAATTCATACCATATGAATTACATATAATGTTACTTGCTAATGAAAATTACTATTTCCTAGAAATAAATAATTTCCAGTTTAATTATAAGTGTGTATTGAATATTTATTAAAATCAATTTCTAATAAATAATCAATTATATCAAATTGTTTTTAGTGTGACCGTTTAGTATCATATCTTAATTAACAATATCACTTTAATATGATTCTTGAGCATACTTGATCTTTCAATCTCCCACTTGCGCAAGATTCATATTAGACTGATATAGACAGTGGTGAATGTCTAGCAATGTTTTACTGCCCCCATCAACATATGGCTTTATGCCATTCTATCAACACCCAATTCCCCAAAAGATCCAAGCTACAATTGGTGTATAAGGTAAGTTCATCAGTTATCCCTTTGTCACAGACATCATGATAAACATGAGATACAGATCATAATCAATCTTATATGGTATTCAACTTTTGGTAAGGTACCTTAGATGCCTAACTCTCAACATATAAGAGGAACAAATCTCATCTTTACTACATAAGCCTCTTGCATAACCATACCTGAAAATGGATTTTATGACTATCTGGTTAAGGAACAATGTTTGACTATATCTAAGCAGAACACTCCCTACACTTAAGTCCCACTGTGTATCTCGGGTGTTAAGGATACAAAGATAGTACTTATTAATCGAATATCATTCACGATAGCGATCCACGAGATGATCTTGATGCGGGTCACTTCAATACCAGTTCTTTGACAAGTACCTATGAAACTTGGTTACAACCCAATGCCTACCTTCATCCAGTGAAATTCAACCAATCCAATTCATAATAGTATTACTTCATAATTGTTCCCACAATTATAATCAACTATAAACTTTTAGAATAATAATATTATTCATGGATTAAACATGTTAAATATAGAGCACAACAAGTGTTCATGTTATGATCATATCCCAGTATATATCAAAACATTATATAATAATTGTTGTTACAATGTTCCAATATCCAAATACTAAATCCAAATAAAAATCCCATTTCTTGAACAATAAAGTCTTATAGTTGAAGTGTGACCATTCATACTTAGCTTAAAAGAAGAACTTTATTAATGGGTTTGACTAAACTTAATTTTTGTGAATTCTACAAGTACTATCATCTCCATACTTGACTTTACTCTAGGTATCGTTAATTATGTTGGAGTATATGATCGGTGTTCTTTCATGACATAGAGTCTCTTAGCTCGATTAAGTATATTGTCGTAGTTACAAAGATTTCTATGTGATCCTTAAATGGCATAGATAAACATAGCTTTTCAATGAACTCATTTATCCAATCATATTAGATTATAACTTCTAAAGAAATGTATTCTTATTTTGTAGTATAAAGTGTCTTTTTGTTTTGCTTGGACCACATTCCAACTAAACTTACTCTTTATCCCTCAATGAAGTCATAATCCAATTATAATTCATAATTATATACATTGTTTTAGAAATCTGAATCTTGTGTATCTCTTTACACGAAGATTTTATTCTAAACTATATGTCTCATATACATTCTCTTAGTTCTTCCAAAGTACTCTTACACGTTTCTATTGTCATCCAGTGACTTAATCATGTATTTAATTGGTGCATTATGATATGCTCATAACATGATCATATTCTAGGTCTTATGCATAATATGACATAAATGATGAATTCATTTCCAAGAAAATCGAATATAAATCATTTCAACTAGCTCAAACCTATGAGCTTGGTCCTTTTGAGGCTGGCTCAAAGTTAGTGCCATCTGACAATGCTAAGGTTCCTCCAACGGAATCGTCTATCTTGATCTCTTTTAAGATATTGTCAATATATGCATGAGTATATAAACTTGTAACATTCATTTTATCTATCTCTATAGATTTTACATTCCAAGAATGTATCTTGTCCTTCCTAAGTCTTTCATTTTAGAAACACATTCCGAGTCACGGTGAAAGGCCTGGTTTGGTCAGAATGTAATTTCTCATGATTCAGTATGTCTCATTCATACAAGATTAGGAATTTCACTATGCTCCCACTAGTTCTTAATAAATACAAATGTTCTATTCATTTTGATATAAAAGTACACCTTCCTTTTTCATATTAAAATGTGATTACAACATTCAAATGTTTGCTTTATATCCACAAAGGGATCTTAAGCTTTGCACATTTTGTTAGGATAACATGGATTAAGAAAACCTCCAGGCTAATCTATATAGATATCTTCTAGTAGATGTCTATTAAGAAAAATGATCTTTCTTGAAATCTATTTGCTATATTTCATATTGAGAATATGAATTTATAGTAAAGATATCCTTGTTGATCTAATCAAAACTACTTGTGAAAAAGGTTTGATCATAGTCAATGTCATGAGTATAATAAGGACCATAGTCAATCACATGAGTATGGCAAAATCCTTTTATAACAAGTCTTGCTTTAAATGTGTATGGTTATCCATGTAATGCGTTCTTTCTAAAAGAATCACTTTCTCCTTCTTTCCTTGCCATAGAGAGAAATTTTAGTCAAGACCGTACTTGATTATAATACATGGATTACATCTCATGTTTATGACTCTAAGTCATTAATCAGATTCAAGATCTGACATAGCATCTTGGTATTTGATGGATTCGCTAGAAACCATGAATAAAAGCTCATCAATGAGAGATTCTGTACTTCTCAAGTAATAGATGATTTCCACCAATAGTACCACTATTTTGTGTTTGTGAATAGATATTATTCATGTTTAACAATCCTTGTTAAAACTAGTTCAACCTATTACTACATCAGGATATGGTTCTTGAGCTGCTTCATGTTCCATGCACCTCCCACTTGCTTTGTCATTAGAAGCTTGCTTTCTGCTAACTCGGCTATCAGAGGAATAAAGAAAATTATTCTTGGTGGGTTTACAGAGGAGGTTCGTGCAGCACCCGACGTTGTGGCTGGCATGTGATCTTTTGATTATTCTTTTTTTTATATATGGTTCTTATTGTGTTGTGCTTAGGTACTTTCCTTATGAGTTATGTACCTGCTTTAGTGTTGTTTGACTCTGGTGCAAGTTGGTCCTTTATATCGCTAGCATTTAGCTGTCACATCAGTATCCGAAGAGAGGCATTGAGTCGACCCTTAAGAGTCTCCATAGCTGATGAGCATGTTGTTTTTGTGACTGATGTGATCCGGGGATGTGTGCATGAGATTTTTGGAGTCGAGTTACGATAGATTTTGGTACCTATCGCGATGGGGGATGCTAGTGTCATTGTGGGCATGGACTAGTTGAGTCAATTCGGAGCTATGATCGACTGTGAGTGTCAGCTGGTGACCATCCGAAACCCTAGTGGGGGAGTACGTACAGTGTTCGGCGAGGTTACTCGGTTTGGGTAAGCATTTTGTTCGGCTGCACGAGCGAGGCAGAGCTTGCAGCAGGGTTGCATGGGTTTTTTGGTATATGTGGCGGATACACGTGATGTTACGGGGAGATCGAGTTATGTCGCTGAGGTTCTGGTAGTGAGTGAGTTTCTAGATGTTTTCCCCGAGGATTTACCAGGTGTGCCTCCCGAGAGGCAGGTGGAGTTTCGTATTGATTTACTTCCTGGGGCAGCACTTATCACCAAGGCACCCTATCGCCTTGCGCCGCCAGAGATGCAGGAGTTATTCTCGCAGCTGCAGGAGCTGTTGGGAAAGGGATTTATCCAGCCGAGTAGCTCATCGTGGGGAGCATCGATCATTTTTTCAAGAAAAAGGACAGTTCACACCAGATGTGCATTGATTATCAGGAGTTGAACAAGCTGACGGTCAAGAACCGTTATCCCCTCACGAGGATCGACGATCTATTTGATCAGTTGTAGGGTGCATCTTGGTTTTCCAAAATCAATTTGAGTTCTGGTTATCATCAGATGCGGTTTCGTGAAGAGGACATTCAGAAGATAGCATTTAGAACTCGTTATGGGCATTACAAGTTCGTGGTGATGCCTTTCGGGCTCACTAATGCACCAGCAGCGTTCATGGATCTCATGAACCTGGTATGCAGGCTTATGTTGGATCGTTCGGTGATCGTGTTCATCGACAATATTTTGGTGTATTCGAGGTCTAGAAAGCAGCATGAGGAGCATTTGAGAGAAGTCCTTGGAGTATTGAGATCGGAGAGGCTTTTTGCCAAATTCTCCAAGTGTGATTTCTGGTTACAAGAGGTCCAGTTCTTGGGACACCTCGTTAATCAGAATGGGATTTTGGTCGACCTGGCCAAGATTTAGGCGGTTATGAGTTGGGAGGTGCCGAGATCCCCTACCAAGATCAGAAGTTTTTTTGGGTTGGCCGGCTACTATCGAAGATTTATTAGAGATTTCTTCAAGATCGTCATTCCTCTCACCAAGTTGACTCGGAAGGGTGTTGCTTTTACTTGGGGTCCTGAGCAGCAGACCTCGTTCGAGACTCTTCGCCAGAGATTGTGCAAAGCTCAAGTGTTGGCTCTTCCTGAGGGAATGGAGGACTTCGTGGTTTACTGCGATGCATCTATATCAGGGTTAGGTGCAGTTCTTATGCAGAGAGGGCACGTGATAGCATATGCATCGAGGCAGTTGAAGCCTGATGAGTCAAGGTAGCCCACCCTTTGGGGGCAGTAGTGTTCGCCCTCAAGATCTGGCGCCATTACTTGTACGGGGTTCGGTGTACCATATACACGGACCACAAGAGCTTGAAGTATCTGATGGACCAGCCCAACCTGAATATGAGCCAAAGAAGGTGGTTGGACGTCATAAAAGATTATGATTGTGAGATTCTGTATCACCCGGGCAAGGCTAACGTGGTAGGCGATACCCTGAGTCGCAAGGCGGAGAGTGCCCCGATTCGGGATATATGTATGAGGATAATTGTGATGACTCCGGTGTTGGATACCATTCAAGAGGCCTATGCGGAGGCCGTGAGACCAGAGAACCGCAAGAAGGAGCGGGTGATTGGGCAGGTATCTGAGTTTGTGACGGATAGCCGGGGACTTATGACCTTTCGAGGTCGGGTTTGGGTGCCTTATACGAGCGAAGCTCGTAGCATTTTGATGGAGGAGGCGTATAGATCGAGATTTTCGATCCATCCCGGGGCCACTAAGATGTTTTTGAATCTGAATAGGGACTACTGGTGGCCCTGTATGAAGAGGGATGTGGCTTGGGTGGTCGAGAGATGCTTGACATGTTGCTGGGCCAAGGTCGAGCATCAGCATCTGCATGGAAAGTTGAAGCCGTTAGAGTTTCCCCAGTGGAAATGGGAAAAAATCTCCATGGATTTTATCACCAAATTGTTGAGGACCGCGCGGGGTGTCCACGCGATTTGGGTGATTGTGGATCGGCTGAAGAAGAGTACTCACTTCATTGCTATCAGTGCGATCTCTTCTGAAGAAAGACTAGCAGAGATATATGTGAGATAGGTGGTGGCTCGACATGGAGTGCCGATGTCCATAGTGTCAGACCGGGATGTGCGCTTCACTTCCAGGTTTTGGAAGATATTCCATGAGGAGTTGGGCAAGCGTCTGCACTTAAGCGCTATGTATCACCCACAAACGGACAGGCAGAGTGAGCGGACGATTCAAACGCTTGAGGACATGTTGCGTGCGTGTGTCTTGGACTTTGGAGGAAGTTGGGACACCTACATACCATTGGCTGAGTTTTCTTATAACAACAACCATTATTCGAGTATTGGTATGCCACCTTTCGAAATCCTATATGGGAGGAAGTGTCGAACCCCTATTTGCTGGGGAGAGGTGGGACAGAGGGTGATGGGCAACATGGAGATAGTGTTGAAGACGACCGAGCAGATTCAGCAAGTCAGACAGAGGTTACTGACGGCCCAGAGCCACCAGAAGAGTTACGTGGACAGGCGGCAGTCCGAGCTTGAGTTCCAGGTTGGGGATTTCGTTCTCCTAAAGGTATCCCTGTGGAAGGGGATGATTTAGTTCAGGAGGAGGGGCAAGCTAGGACCCCGATACATCGGTCCTTTTAGAGTGGCCGCTAGATTGGGTAAGGTAGCTTATCGTTTAGAGCTGCCCGAGGAGTTGAGTCAGATTCATGACACCTTTCATGTGTCATAGTTGAGGAAGTGTATGGCCGATGAAGCGGCAATGGTTCCACTAGAGGATATTCAGGTGGATGCGGGCCTGAATTTAATTGAGAGACCGATCGTGTTTATGGATCACAAGGTGAAGTATTTGACGAACAAAGAAATACCATTGGTTCAGGTTCAGTGGCAACATTGGAGAGGGTCTGAGATGACTTGGGAATCAGAGTCAGAGATGCGGGAGCAACATCCATAGTTGTTTGCGGAGCATGACTTCGGGGGCGAAGTCTAGTTCTAGTGGGGGAGAATTGTAACACCCTGGAATATAGGTTTATCTCTTTGAACCTTTCTTTCCTCAAGTTATGAAATTTAGTCCTTGAAAATATTTTTAGGCAATTGATTACGTTGGGCGTACTGGAGGGTACGCTGCACGTACTCATGAGTGTGTTCTTGACGCGGAGGCTACCCAGTACGTTGGGCATACCATAGTGTACAGTACGCATACTAGGTTCAGATTGAAACTCTAATTATGGGGATAAGCCCTATAAAAGGAACATATCGGCCTCACTTTTAGCCACTATTTATAGTGAGTGAAACCCTAAGAGTGCTAAACCCTTGTTCTAGAGTTTGCGTGTGTGTGTGTGTTTGAGCTTGATAGTGCACTTGTGTGCCTTTGAAGAAAAGAAGGTGCCATTGAAGAAGCTAGAGTTGGAGTGCAAGCCTTGGATCTGAGCTTCTCAGAGGTTGGAGCATCAGTTGGAGGTAAAAACCTCAAAGCTTTCTTAACCTTTTTGGATTTGTGCACTATGGATCATTTTTAGGGATTTTGTCCCAAAGGTGGAGAGTTTAAGAGTAAAGGAGCTCCATAGACCTTGAACTGCCCCCTTTTAGTGTATATTGTGTTTTAGATCCATAAAAATCCAATCTTGGACGTTAAGAGTGAACCATGCATGAGGTTTGAGCTTCTTAAGGAAGGAAGTGGTGTGATTTGGGTGTTGGTGACCTTTACAGCCATGCAAAGGCTTAAACTCACCGACTTTATGGATTGAGATGCTTTAGAATGACCAGAGCTGGGATTTGAGCTCATGTCTTAACCGATTAGGAGCAAAATCATGAAGTTGGTGAAACTGGGGTGTACGCTGGGCATAATCCTAGTACGCGCAGCGTAGGGGTCGAGTATCCCCGATTCTGTATAGCATCTGAGTACCCCCAGCGTACAGAGCTTGTACGCGTCGCGTACTCCTTAGGGTTGACTTTCATTGACTTTTAGGGTTTAGTCAACAAGTGGACCTTTGGACCATTGGAGGGGTAGAATGGCCTTTTACCTTTCTGAGTGAATATAAGAAGGGACTAGTCTAGCCTTTGAGAGCCGTTTTTCATTAGAAGTGAATTCTGTATGTGTTTAGGTGGAGGCTAGATCAGTGTTTCAAGTTCAAGATCACCCGAGTTTACCCGAGGTGAGTCTTCTCACTATACATTACCTAGGGTGGTATCTATGTGTGGACTGGAAGGTCATATGTGTTTGCTTGAGATTATGTGTTTTATGATTATGTATGCTATGTGCTATTCTGACCGAACCGGAGGGTCCAACGATTTACGAGGCCAGAGGGTCCTTAACCAGACCTGACCGGAGGGTCCAACGAGCTAGACCGGACTAGAGGGTCCAACGAGCTACGGTACTAGAGGGTCCCGCTGAGACACATTGACCAGAGGGTCGTACTGAGTATAGCCTCAAGTGGCAAATTATTGTATGTGGTATTTTGGGGAACTCACTAAGCATTCGTGCTTACCATGTTATGTGTTATGTGTTTCAGGTACCTCAGCGGATCGCGGGAAGGCACCGGCGTGTTTGTACACACACACTTTTGATTTGGAGTTGTATTTGTGGATCCTGAAATTGAACAATTGTTTTGAAAACTTGTTGATTGGTTTTTTGGAGATTTAATGTTGAGACATATGTTTTATGAATATTAAAAATGAAATTTCTGGTTTGAAATTTCTTGTCGTTACATGTGTAGTTAGTGAATATTGAATTGCATGAACTTGACACCTAGTAATTTAGTGACCATTAAATTGCTAGAGCTAGGATCAAACCAATCTTAATTAAGTAATGAAAGTATTAGTTTTGGCTGTGCTAGAGAATATATATTGTGATCATAATATTGTGTTTACTTAATCAATCTTACATAGATCCAATCCATTTACTAATCGATTATGTGTTAAATTATGTGTGAATATGCATAGATCAACATGAATTAAGTCAACATTAGTAAATTTGGTGTAACGACCAGAAATTTCAGCCAAATTAAAACATTTTATTTCATTCAAAAACCATTACGATCATACATCTTGTTTTCAAAATAGTTTAAGCATCAGAGTATTCCCCCAGAACCATATCACATATATCATAAAAACATGAGGAGCAGTACGATCACGCCTTCGCCTTGCCACGATCTCCTGAAGAACCTAAAACAATAAACCACAACTGTAAGCCCGAAAGCTTAGTGAGTTCCCCCAAATTACCTATACACACAAAAACATACGCATACAACAACGAACAACATACTATGGGTCCAATCAACCTTCCGGTTGGAATACCCCTGGCCCTCAACCATCGGGTTGGAATGCCTACATACTACGAGCCTAATCATTCTACCGGGATGGGATACTCTCGGCCCACAACCATCGGGTTGGAATGCCCAAACCCCTATACATACAACAATAACTACTATGGGTCTAATCATCCCTCAGGATGCAATACCCCAGGCCCCTCAACCATCGGGTTGGAATGCCAAACTACTATGAGTCCAGTTATCCTACCGGGTAGGAATACTCCTGGCCCACAACCATCGGGTTAGAATGCCCCACTTCCTTTACATACTGTAACTACTACTACTATGGGTCCAATCATCCCTCGGGATGGAATACCCCAGGGCCCTCAACCATCGGGTTGGAATGCCAAACTCCAATGAGTCCAATCATCCTACCTGGATGGAATACTCCTGGCCCACAACCATTGGGTTGGAATGCCAATCTACACTAGCAGACATGTACACATAACATGCAACCACATAATACTCTACAGAACCAACACACTAGGGCCCTATCATCCTACCGGGATAGAATACCCTCTGCTACTGCTCAACATACATAACCCGTAGGTAGCCTCCTACCAGCATACATAAGGCAAGACCAACTACCGGTCTATAAATAATCACTACCCAACTACCAGGGTGCAGATCCAACAGAACTAGCCATCATACAACTATACATTTCTCTAGGATACTAATCTAAAAAACCATATCATCATATCACTATCCTATCTACCAGGATACTAGCAAGCCTACCATCACATAGCATAACAAGCTGTAACAACAATTCAAAGGGCCAGCCTTGGTGCCTTAGACCCTTGAGTACAGTGAGGAAAACTCTCCTTGGAACTGCCGAAATCCTGCAAATCTTTAACTGCTGATTCACCGGGAATCCCAACTATCACAAGCAAAATCATCACATTAGAATCCATCATGACTTTCTAGGCCAAGTGTCCACAACACTCCTTAAGTCCATTATCCTCTTATTGGGTCAAGACCCAAAACCAAATCCTCTTGCAAAGCCCAATATTGGCCCAATTTACTAAATTGGGCCCACCTTTCCAAACAGGCCTAGATCCAAGGTCCATAATAATTATTGGGTCCAAATTACTCCATCCATAATATTCAGTCACGGGCCAAGCCCCACTAGCCCATAAACAGCCCAATCACTTAAGGCCCAAAATCGAAAACCCAACAGAGGGAGTACGCTGGGCGTACTTCAATTCTCGCAGACTAGAAACGGGACACTGACCCACTACGCTGGGCATACATCAATTTACATGGGGTGTACACGCACTGATCTAAAAATCCTCATAAGTTCTTAATGGCTTAAGCTCTTAAGCCCAAACTTCAGATCCATCGACCAAACATGCCTAAGATTCATAAATTCTCAAACTTTATTACTTGGGACGTCCATAAAGCTCTTAACTCAAGGTCTTAATCCATTAAGGCCTACCTACATCACTCATGAGACAACCAAAGCCATTGGGACCTCATTTTTCTCACTCAAGACCTCTCCTAAGGTTTGAAAGGACAGCTAATCTCAGCCAACTCGCATCATGCATCACTTTGGGGTTTTTGGGACAAGAAATGGTGTCAAAACTTCATAACACCAAGATCTACACAAAATAGATGTCAAGCAAGAGACTTTATACCTCAAAAGGGCTCCAGAAAATGATGTCTTCCCAAATCTACGAGCTCCAGCCACCCAACTCCTTCCTTGACAACTTCTTATTTCTTCTTCAAGGCTCTCCTTTGCCAAACCAAGCTCCCCAAGGTGAAATATCCCCAACAATGGAAGAAGAACGACTACTTAGGGTTTCTGAGGGTAAGAGGGCAGATATGGAGGCTAGGGTTGGAACCATAATTTTCCTTATATAGTGGCTAGCCCTAAAATTAGGGTTTTTGGACACTGGACGTACGTTGGGCGTACACCCCCAACATCCGTGTTCACTTAACCAATCTAAGTTGGGTGTAACCTAGCTTACGCTGGGCGTACCCAGCCAATCACACGCATGCACTCCATGCATGCCTAGGACCCCTTTGTCAAATATTTCCTTTAGGGACCATTATTGACACTATCTTCAAAGTGTCATAACTCCTTTATTCTATGTCCGTTTCCGACAGACTTTATATCCACGAAAAGGTGGCGAGAAGCCCTACGCTTCTAGCAACATAACCCGTCCTAAAACCTTCTCGAATAAAACTTATTTCCCATAAAAGACCGAAACGCCCTTACTCATGATCTCGGGGGGTCCATAGATAATTACTCTTAAAACGGGGCATTACATTTGGACTTGAATTGCTAATAAAATACTAATTGGTAACCAATGAGAATTATCCTTAAATAATAGCTAAATAATGAGGGAAAGTGGATTCGAACTAACATGAGTGCTTTTTATAATTGATTGAATTAGTTGTTAATTATCTAAGTTTATCTAAACTTACAAAATTAGATATAAACCAATTACTTTGCTACAAGTTTAGGTTACTTTAATAGTAAGTAGATTAATTAATTAAAATCGTTCCTTGAGTTCAATACCCGACTTTTGTGTTATACTATTTATGAAAGGGTATACTGCCCTGGGTTGAATAGCTGTTAGATTAGGAGGTAAAATTAGGTGTAGCTGTTTCAGACACATCAGTTGCGAAAGATGCAGTTCTTGGGGCACATTGTTAACCAAGGTTATATTGGTTGATCTGGCCAAGATTGAGGCGGTGATGCAGTGGGAGGTTCCAAGGACACCATTCAAGATCCGAGATTTCCTTGGTCTAGCAGGTTATTATCATAGATTTATTCCAGATTTCTCGAAGATTGATGTACTTCTGACTCGTTTGATGTAGAAGAATGTTACTTTCTGGTAGGGGCTTAATCAAAAGGCAGCTTTCAAGATCCTGAGATAGAGATTGTGTGAGGCTCCGATTCTCACTTTTCCAGGGGGTATAGATGATTAATCGAACATGAACATGCCACATTGGAGATGATTGGATGCGGTGAAGTATTATGACTACTAGATCATGTATCACCCTGGGAAGGCCAATGTTATGGCCGACTCCTTGAGTCTCAAGGCCGTAATTACACCTATCGAAGATCTATATTTGATGATGGTTGATGTTTCATCGCTATTAGATATGATTAAGGAATCTAAAATGGAAAGGTTGAAGGAGGAAAATTTGAAGGAAGATAGGATTAGGGGTCATACATGGGTTATTGACTCTATGTGGCTGGGTTTAGGTCCAGGTTGCTGGTGGAGTTAGGCAGACATTACTGGAGGAACCTCATAAATTAAAGTATTCAATCCATTTGAGGATGCAAAAATGTATATAGATTTGAGATTGAGCTACAAGTGGCTCTATATGAAGAAGGAGATAGAATGGCTTGTAGAGAGGTGCTTGACTTGCCGAAATGTCAAACCCAAACATTAGAGACCCCATGACAAGATGTAGTAGTTATGGAAATGGGAATAGATCACTATGGATTTTATTACGAAGTTGCCTAGGGCGACGTGATGGGTGAATTATAGTTGGATGACATCTACATCCAGGATGTGGTGTTTCGTCACAGGGTCCTAGTTTATGTAGTCTATAACCATGATGTTTGTTTCACGTTCAGATTTTAAAAGATGTTTCATGAGGATTTGCGTACTCAACTATATTTCAGCACTTCATACCACCCCTAGACCTACGGACCGAGCGAGCAAACTATTCAGACTCTTGAGGATATGCTTCAGGAATGCGTGTTAGATTTTGGCGGGAGTTGGGATACCTACCTTCCATTGGCTACATTCTCCTACAACAACAATTATCATAATAGTATCGATCAATCTCCTTTCGAGATGATTTATGGGAGGAAATGTCAGACCCGGGTTTGTTGGGTTGAGGTCGGGCAATGGGTTATGGGGTTTACTAAGGTAGTACTTAAGACCACCGAGTTGATTCAGCAAGTGTGCGGATGGATGTAGACCACACAGATTTGCCAGAAGAGTTATACTGACTAGCGGCGTTCAGACCTCGAGTTCCAAGATGGGGATTTTGTGCTTCTGAAGGTGCTACCTTGGAAAGGTTTCATCTAGTTTCAGAAATAGTGCAAGTTGGATGCCAAGTACATTGGTCCTTTTAGGATTATTTCCTAGGTTGGCAAGGTTGCGTACCGGTTAGACCTACCTGACGAGCGCAGCTAGATCCACAACACTTTCTATGTCTCTCAGCTATGAAAGTGCTTAGTCGATGATTCTACAGCATTTCCATTAGATGATATTCAGGTGGATGAGCGCTTGAACTACATGGAGAAACCAGTTGCGATACTCGATAGGAAGACAAAGGCCTTATGCAACAAGGTGGTGGGATTGATGAAGTTGAAACAACAACACCCGAAGGGTTCCTAATGGACATAGGAATCTAAAGAGGAGATGATGAAACCGCGAGTTATTTCCATTAGCAGACTTCGAGGATGAAGTTTGATTCAAGTGGGGGAGAGTTATAACATCCAAATTCTTTGAGGTATTCTTATTTTATTCATGTAATTTCAAATGTTGAGTTCGAGCTACCACGATGTGGTAGAGGCACCACCACGACGTAGCATATCTGGAATGTTTGTGGGTCTTATGTTAGTTCCAATGGCGTGGCAGCATGTTGGCCAGGACGTGGCAACCATCTATTGAGAAAAACCTTAATATTCGAGTATTTAAACGAAAGTACGGGCTAGGGTTTGTTTAACCTCAGCCTTCATCACTCTCAAACCTCAAAACCCTAACCCTAATATGATTTTGGTGATCTTTGATTTTATTTTGGTGATTCTTAAGCTCGCTTTGGTGTTTTGGTGCATTTTGAAGGAAGTAGAGGAAGGTTTGGTGCAAGAAGCAAGCAAAGAATGCTCCCCAATCTCTGAAAGTACCTTGTTGGACCATTTTTAAGGTTTCTTTATCTAATCTTTTAGTTCCTTCTTGGTGGATCTAAGGTTATATTGCATGTTAGAACCCTTTTGGATGAATTTTAAGTGAATCAAAGACATAAAGTTTACAACTTTATGATTTCTTTGAGTCCCAAGGACATTATATCTCATAGATCTAGGAGTTTTTTGTGGTTTGTAAATCATGCATGAGTTTGAGTCCTTTTCATCCACATTTTTAACCAAAAATGGAAAAATGATGCATGTCCATAAAGCACCAATGTTTATGATCCATAAGGTGAAGGAAAAACCTTCTGGAATATTTGAAGGAATGTCTTTAGTGATTAATGGATTATTAGTTAGGTCTTGCTTCTTAAAGTCTTTAAGGTCCTAGGTTTAGAGATCTTGTCTTATTGAGATGTCTTATTGGATAAAGTTCAAAACTTTATCCATCAAGACCTTAGGAATGATCAGATATGGGTTTTTGGAGACCTTGGAAATGGGCAGAAAGCAACTTAACTTGATTAAGCTATTTAGATTAGTTCCCACGACGTGGCCTACGGTTTCCATAGTGTGGCCAATGGGAGGCCACAACGTAGAGGCTTACTGTTAGAAATTTTGAATTTATCTTTGATCGTTGACTTTGAGGATTGACTGTTAACTTGTTGAATTTTGGTCAAGTTGCTAGTTTTGGTAGATAGACTAAGGGTTTATCTTGTGTGGTGATCTAGTTGGTGTTGATCACCTATTTCCTAATTGCATGAGCCGTTGACTTTTGACTTCATTTGCAATGTGAGTCTTCTCACTATACTTGTGGCTCGATGGCACCAATGTCGGCCCACTAGATTGGATGTTAGATGTCTTTGTGACTCTTTCTAATGTATGTTAGGTTGGGCCCGTTATGTGTGTTGGGCGAGGTCTGTCATGTTTGTAGGGTGGGATCTGTTATGTATATTAAGCGGGGCCAATTATGTATGTTGGGTTGGGCCAGTTTGTATGTTGGGTAGGGCCGATATATGGGCGGGGCCGGAGGTTTTGTTTGGTATGTGTTATTTTGGGAAACTCACTAAGCTTCATGCTTGCGATTTTGTGGTTTAACATTTTCAGGTACTTCCAGTTCTGAATGGAAGGGTCTAGCTTGATTATACAACATCCCCTATGATTTCAACATGGATGACTATTTACTCTGATGATTTTGATATATTTGTACTGTGATTGGTTCTAAAACAAATGATTTGGCTTTAATGTTTTTGAAAATGAAAATTTTTATCAGTATTTTTGGAACGTTACAATCCTCTTTAATTAAAGATCCATATTGATATATAAAAAAATTAGCTTTTTTTCACCCACTTCGTTTTCTTAGTTTCTTGAAAAGTTAAAAAAAAGTAATCGAAAATAATTAATAAATATATCAAAATTTATTTTGTTTGTACTCTTTAAATATAGATTAATACTGACGTAAAAAAAACAATTTTTTTTTGAAATTCTAACTCAGGTTCACGTTATGAATCTACTAAAAAGTAAATTATATATAGCTCATTCTGATAGTGTGAATAATAGTATGTCAGACTGACATTGTGAATTCTAAAACCTAAATTATATATAGTTTAGATTCACAAAATAAATTCATTTCTGTATTTTACAAAACTAATTTATGAATAATCAAAACTTTAAAATATTATAAAATTACATGGAAATATACTTCAATTCACATGGAAATTTTACTAAACTGAGTTACGAATGATCATAGAGGTGAAAAAGTAAGTAAGATTCACATTGTGAATGCTAAGAAGTAAATTATTTAAAGTTTAGATTCACGGCGTGAATAATTTCAGATTCACAGTATGAATCAGTTCAGAGTCACACTGTGAATATGACCATAGAAAAGTGGAACTATATATATATATATATATATATATATATATATATATATATATATATATATATATATATATATATATATATATATATATATATATATATATATATATATATATATATATATATAACGATGTTGATGTTTATTTATAGAGAACAAAAAATTAAGACTTTTGCTATATTTATTTTTTTGAAAAATAATAGACCTAAATATTGGAATAAACGACAAAACCAAGTAAATATTTTTCGAAAAAAATTGTTATATATATATATATATATATATATATATATATATATATATATATATCAATAT
Organism: Lactuca sativa; assembly: GCF_002870075.4. Classification (NCBI taxonomy): domain Eukaryota; kingdom Viridiplantae; phylum Streptophyta; class Magnoliopsida; order Asterales; family Asteraceae; genus Lactuca; species Lactuca sativa. The sequence goes on along the minus strand of NC_056628.2, from coordinate 17,595,076 downwards.
GGATGTCTAAGGAAAGATGATAATGTTGGAATAATAAATAGATCGACAGATTCTACACTGAATACGTGAATTGATGATAAGAATAATGAAGATCTAATGTGTGCTGAATGCTTAAATTAACAAACTTTAGAAGATTTCAAACGGAAACTTCTCTATGAAATCTTACAGCGGCAACTAGGGTTTTACAAGCATTAATCATAATAATACATGCATGCACTCTATATATAGGCTAGACTATTAAAGCAAAAATATGAGCATGGACATGCCCATCTCGATCGTAAACCTATACTAGCACATACATTTGACACAACACAATTAAGCCCAACAATCTTCCCATTTGTGTCAAATTGTGAAGGAGATTTTTCATTGTTGTTGTCTTTTCTAAACCTTAAAAAGTTTTGGCATTAATCCCAGAAGATTGTTTCAGACAACAATGTACCACTTGATCATATCCGAGAAGCACTTCTGATTAGTAGCATCATTCTCTTACAGGCTTCGGTCAGACCCATGATGTAATTTAGAGCAGTACCTGAGTGTAAGTTTTTTTCTAGCAAAAAGAACATACACTTCTGAACTTTTTGATCTGTCTTTCTTTGATACACCACACTCCAATTTTCTTTTAGGATCTTTCCCAACTTCATCTTGTTGAGATCCTTCGATTCCTCTTTAGGTTTCTGAATTGGCTTCTTTTTCTATTCATATGTGATTTCCATGTCCATCTTTGCGATCTCATGGATGTAACAAACAAGCATCCTCTTTAGATGAGCTATGATTGGTTCAAACTTCTGTTCATCTTTTGACCAAATAAAAAACAAACATATCCAATCATGTGGATTCATGCATGGCAAATCACCAAGTGTAAAATCATCTTCAATACGTTTTGCTCCTCTAGATCCTTTAAACTTGATGTTGATGAAGTTTTCACTCATAACAGGAGCATAAACATTCACAACAACTATCTTCTGCAAACTCCATGATTTGTATTGAGGCTTTCTATACTTAAGATAGAAAGAGAAGAAAATATGATTAACATCATAATCCGAGAGTGGTGTCCTCTCAATCTTCTCAAAGCATCGGAATAGAAAAGCCCTAGGAGTGATTGGAAAGACGAGTTGAGAGTCAGCAGTATTATCCAGCTCAAATGATACTGAAAGGCTCCAAACAGTGGGTGCTTGGATCATCAACTGCCTCCTTTTGAATCCTTTCCATAGACCAGGGAGGAAAGTGAGACTTTTGAGTTTCCAGAGTGACTTTCGCAACTCTAGCTTCAACCTCCTTTGCTTCTAACTTTTTTTGAAGAATCGGAATATCATCAAGCTCCTTGTCTCATTTCTTTCTAACAAATTTTTTGCCTTTAGAGATCTCTTCTCTTCTTCTTCATCATCAACAAAATTCTCTTTTCCTTCGCCTGATGAAGAAGATTCATTACCCTTTCGATCATTGGGATTCAGTTTTGGTTTTTTCTCAGTCTCATCAGTAGTTTCACCAGTCTTTTGTTTGAGTTTTTCTCTATCTTTATCTATATCTCCCCTTTGTTTCGGAAGAACATCACGTTCCGAAACATCTTCAATTTTGTTAAGCATTGCGACGACTGGCTTGAGTTTGTCTGCAAGATGTTGACGTATCGAGACTATGAGTAGTGAATCATGAGTCTCTACAATATGTTGTAGATATTAATTGACCTCCGAAACACAGCTCTTCAGAACAGTTTTCTCGGATTCCAAGCCATCCATATGCTTGTTGGCGTAAGTCAACTTCACCAAAAGGACCTTCTCTTTTTCAGTCTTTTGAGCCAGCTTATCCATGAGGTTTTTCTCGGTAGCAAGGTCTTTTTGAAGTTTGCCTATCTTCCAGACAACAAAAGTGTTGATCACAGAATTGTCACACTAGATTTCTAAACAAAAACTAGAAAGCGCCTCTTTCTTAGTATGCAGAGTGAAGCCAAGACCTACAATGACTTTATTAACTGCTTCGACGTTTTCATCTGAAGATCGTTAAAAATTAGCCATGAACATCGTGACTTCCTGATGTAGTTTTTTACCTTTTCCATCGTTTCAACAATGGTTTTCTCAGAAGCTTGGATTGCCTTGGTCGAATCTTCAAGGACTTTCGTATTAGCCTTAGTGAGCTTCTTAACCATTGTCTTATGGGACTTCAGCATGAACTCGTAGTTGGATGAAGTTATAGATGACTCCAAAATTGAATCCAACTTGGCATTGAGTTGTTTAAACTGCCCTTGATTCACCGAGGCTTTGTCACCATCACTTGTCTGATGGATGGTAGAGGGTCTGAAAGTGAAATCTTGAAAAGCTTCCTGATCATCACCAAAGATGATGTCTAGATCGTCATCTCTCAAAGGCGAAACTGTAGATGTGTTGGGACCATAGTAACACCGAAATTAAATTGTGCCCCCATACCAGATACGTTGACAGTAACTTCAGGTGTACTAACATCGGTTGTTGTTGTTGTGGTTGAGTCTGTAAAGAGTAGAGTGTAGAATGGAACATAGTTCTGAGGATGTGAAACTCTAACAGAAAATTACGGTAGAGGAGTAACGATAATCAGAATCTTTGTGGTAATCGTAGAGGATGTTGGAGTATGTATCTAAAAAAATCAAACATTAGAGTAGAAGTAGTGGGTGGAGTGGATACCTTCGGAATTGATGTGGATGTTGGTGGATACTCTTGAAGATCAGTTTTAGTCCTAGATTTTGAATCCTCCTAAGTGACTGGAGAAGAAGACTTTGGTTTGCAAGCCTACTTCTTGATCTTCTTCTTCGGAGTTTTGAAAACTTCAGAAGTGGCAGCTTTTGCTTTTCGTTTTCCTCCCCTCTTTGGATTGTTAACTTCTTCAAGAATCTTTTGGAATTCCTCTATAATGGGGTGAACGCCAGATGAGGGTTGTTTGCGATATTCATTCGCAATGTAATGTATTGAGGAACCTTTTCCAACATCACTTCAGGAATAGAAACAACAAAGCTGAATTTTGGTTGGATCAAACATCATGAACAAATATGTTTGCAAAATTGGAATAGCAATAATAACCGAATCTTCCAACAATGGGACCTGGTAGTGATCAAGAACATGCTTGACAATAACTGACCAAAAATGAGCACATGATATCTCTGTATGATGTGTAGAGGAAACCGTACTCATAATCAACTTAGTCCATAGAATAGAACCAAAATCACGATTTACTCCATGGTAGAGGCCATTGAATAATTGTGTAGAACAAGCGACTTACGCTGTCAGAACCAGCAACTCTTTCAGAGCCCTTCAGCGATAGCGAGCCCTAAAATTCCCATTGTAACCCATCTGGAAAAACATCTCGATGAGTGTAGAAGTGGTAATCGATTCTGGATCCATGAACCCTTTAGTGGTAGCGAGCCCTAAAATTCTGCAGAAACGGGATTTAGAAATCGAGGTTTTGCGAGAAGCTACCTCAAAGTGAATGACCCCATATTGTTGACTGTAGGTAGCAGACGAATAGGCTTTAGAGAGATAGATCAAAGGAACATTGTTTGCCATGGTTAGGGCTTGAGACAGTGGCGAGTACTTTAGGCACTCAAGCATGGGTCGTAGGGCTTCATTGTAATGAGACAAGTCAAGATCAATAATGAGTTTTTGACTTGGCTTAATGTTCGATATAATCACAGATGTGGATTGATCGGAGAAGGAAGTGGTTTTAGTTGATCCGACCATTGTCTCTGTGAGGAAAACGATAAACAGTAGAGAGAGAAAATGGTTTTTTCCTTGGAGGGTTTTGAGAATAGAAGGAGCGGTGAGAGAAATCAACCGTTACAAAACCCTTATATACGTCATGAGTGGTGAGAGAAAATCGACGCTTGGCATTCCCATATCCCGGAAAGGTAGCTTGGGAAAGCGTGACAGATGCATGTGTCAGACAGCGTGCAACTGGGATGCGTGATGTCAGGAATTTGAAAACAATGCACCTAATTTTGAATCCTTATCTCCAACAAGACTTGGAAAAATCATAAAGTTTTTTGTGCAAGAATGTGCCAAAGAAAAAGAAATAAAACAAATTAAATTTGTGGGATTTTGTGATGTCAAAATCAAATTGACATAAGATCAGATCGATCCCATGCAATGATCTCTTCGTTCGGAGCCAAGAGAGACTCGAAAACGCTTTTGTGGTTTCCCATTGAATTATAATCATCTATTTGTTAAGAAATAGTGAAATGCTTCTTTTCATAGGCTTATGTAGGTGGCTTTAGCTCCAATCAGATTCCATAATTCAACATAAGTTCGAAAACCTGAATGAAGTACTTGTGTGACCAGTGTAGCCATAAAAACAAGTATGCTTTGAATATCTTGTAAGTGACTAGATAAAATGAAAATCTCAAAAAAATGGATCTAATTGGGTAGAACTTCCTTGGGACGAGAACGTTTCATTAAGATCACTCAAAAAGAAAAATGAGATTTCATACCATAGTGGTACAAACCAAAAAGGTTGTAAGCTTCAATGCATTGGTGAAAATACCTAGAACATATTAATTGTTCACCGTCAATTCAGAAATGTGATTCGGATTTTAGGTTTCACTTAAATCGTGGTGATAAAGATTTGAAGATCATAAACACAAATTTTGTGTCACCATAAACCTCAATGGTAATGTCTGGGAGTCTCAAGGGTTACAATTATGAAAATGAAGGTTGATGGAGAAAATATAGGTTTGTTTCGAAGAAGGTGTACCTCTGCTATAAACGAATGACTAAGCATTCAACTCTTAATTTTGTATGAGAAGAGTAAGGTAGATCGGTGACTCATGTGATTAGATAGCCTGATTGGGAAGAAACAATGAAAATTTCATTAAGGCTTCAAACATAGAGTCTAATAAGCTTGGGATAACATGCATCAGCATGCTTCTAGGGACACTTAGCTAGTACATAGATTCGGAATTGTATACCTGCCCCATCGGTCTGAATAAAAGTAACAAGAATGTGTACCTAAGACAAGAACAAATTCTGAAAATAAGGAAGAATATTTTTGAAGTTTTTGATATTTTGAAAAAGATAAAACAAAAATATAAAAATATTTGTAATTTTTGGATTTTTCTGAAAACAAATGAAAAACAAAAAAGTAAGAAAATATTTTTGTGATTTTTGGATTTTCTGAAAACAAATAAAAATTCAGAAACATAAATGAACAGTATCTTTCGAACCATTCCGAAGCTCGAAATCTATCGGAAGACATTTACTGTACAAAGGATACAACTCATTCTGAAACTCTTGATGAACACTACATTCCGACTCATTCCGAAGCTCGAAACATTTCAGAAAATGAACAGTAATTTTCGATTACGAAAGGGGTTTCGAAACTGAGTCCACTTCGATCATTCTTAAGCCTTGTAGAATGAGATTAAAGGTTGGTGCAAGTAACGCTCTTGTAAAGATATCAACTAGTTGATCAGAGGATCGAACAAAGTGTACTTCAATGTTTCCATCTTCAACATGATCCTTAAAGTGATGAAATCTCAGTGCAATATGTTTCTTCTTAGAGTTTTGCACTGGATTATGGCATATCTGAATTGCGCTTTCTGAATTGTAAGTCCCCAAAATTTTCTTGTGTATCAATCAGATCCAATTGATGGTGCGGAATCCCAATCAATTGGATGATGTCAGATCAAATAGAAGAGAAGGAGAAGAAGAATAACTTGAATCTAATGTATTGATGATATGATTGATGCTCCTTACAGTAGATTCTCTCTCACACACACTTCTTCTCTCTAACTTTCTCTCTCTTCTCTAGCCTTCTTCTCTTCTCTTAACCGTACACTCCCACATGCACTCCTCTATTTATATGGACCTCCAGCCATACACATGTGTACAGTCGCACACCTTGTGTACGGTCATACACAGGGTGTGCGGCCGTACACACGTGTACGGCTGTACACACAAACCGCAAACACATACAATATTACATAAAAATATATTTTCCTAGAAAAGCAAAGTATAAAACATATTTTTTGACCCAACAATCTCCCCCTTGGTTTATAGCTTTCTTTTCTAATTGGCCCAGCAAACTCCCCCTAAAAAGTAGTTGGCTTTTTCTTGTTAATCTTCATTGGGAGCTTGGCTTCAGCATTAATCTTCAAATTTCTTCGCAGTATCAAGATGAACATATGAATCTTCAATAAATGAATTCATCTTGAGCAGTTGGGTTTTTCTTCAAATTTTGACATTGAACACGTTGGGTGAGGAGGCTTCTTGAAAAGATTCTTGAAAGATAGCTCTTTCAGCTTGAGAATCTTCAGGGAGAACATCAGAGAGAAATAATCTTCTGGATCACTTCAGCAGGTTTAAGATAACAGCAGACTGATTGAGGAGGCTTCAATGCAATCTGTCACATAATCTTCAATTTCAGCTTCACCTTGCTTCTGGGGTTGACAGATTGAATGTCAAAAGAATAATCTTCATTTCTTGCTCCTTCGAATGCGAATTCTTCGATGCTCACGGATGAAGCCTTGGCTCAGAAGATCTTCAATAGAGTCTCCACGAGTCTCATCTACACCTGAAAGCACTTTTCAAGACAAAACAAAACTAAAAGATAAATTAGCACACAAAAAAATATTTTTGGATTTTTGATATTTTCTGGAAAAATAAAAACAGAAACAAAAATATTTTTGGATTTTCTGAACAAGAAATAACACTATTTTTGGATTTTTAATTTTCTGATTTTTGTTTGATTTTTGAATTATTTTTAATTCTCCTCCTAAAATTTGTGCATAGAGGAAAACTATGAACAAATTTAACAAAAATAAAATGATATCTAACTTTAAGAATGATTTGGGATCAAAGTTTTTAGACAGCCTTTTATCCGCTCGTTACCTTCCATCTTCACGTCTTTGTCTGGTCAATCGCCGGTATTGTTGTCCACTTAAACACGAAAAATTGTGACAAAATTGGGACATACTATAAGTGACAAGACAATGTGATCCTAAATTCCTAAATATTATATCTGATCCTAAGTTTCTAGATACTATATCTTAAGGACCATTCAGCTGACGACGACCAAGGATATTGTTGTCCATCTAAATTGAGCAGCGAGATCTATAGACAATCTTTGAGTGTTTAATTTTAATTGTACTGGAACATGTTTCCCGCTTCTAGATATGCCCCAGCCATCAAGAACTTCTAGAGTACTCCTTACACCGGGTGAGCAGACAACCATTCAGAGAGAGGATAGATTCAGAATTCTATTACTTATTACTTCAGAGGGGTTGAGAAGTAGAAAGTTGCATATGCTATGTACCAGGTCGGATTAGAAGTCACGCAAAGGAGACAGCATATGGCTAACAGATAAGAAGTATTTCACATATATAACATGTAGAGAAATAGAGTTGCATATGTTGAGTACCAGGTCGGATTGGAAGTCACGCAAAGGAGACAACATATGACTAACAAACGGAAAGAAAGAAAATGATATTCTACAGACTTAATTTATCGGAATTTACCAGTCGCCCCATCCAACCGGAATTAAGGACAGAATCCGCACATCGAGGAAAAGTTAAACCACGGTTCCAAGTACGGGTTCATTTAATGTGACGAGTGGATTCCCATATATATCTCCCTGCTCAACCTATCCGAGCGTCGTATTGTCAGGATGAACAAATCTAACTAGGTCAAGATTTGTCAAGTCTATAAATTTCCTAAGTTCAACTCTGCCTAGTCATGTCCATTTTAAAAATTTCCGTGCCTACCGACGCATCAAACCAGAGCATAGACCCTTCAACTTTGGGTACGTTACGCAGACTTAGATTGCCTGTTATCATTTGATAATATCACTTCCCAAAACATCTCCCACAAGCATATTCCATAACCAACATATTATATTTTTTTTATTTTATATATATATATATATATATATATATATATATATATATATATATATATATATATATATATATATATATATTTCAGTGTTGTAAAAATCGGTCTAGGCGGCCGATTAATCGGGGATTAATCGCTAGGCGGTCTTCAACCGAATAGGATTAAGGCTAATCGGTCGACCTAATCGGTTTTGGTCAAAGGGGGGTCAAAGTCGGAGTTAGACGGTTCTAATCGGTCCTAGGCGGTCCTAATCGGTCCTAGGCGGCCTAATCGGCCAAATTTTCAAATTTTCAATAATTTAAATATTAAACCAAAATTTTCAAAAATTCAAAATCTCATAGTATCTCAATGTTCAACTAATATATAAAAAAAATCAAAAATTAAATTTTAAAGTTTTTCTCCAAAATTTTCAAAATTTAAATGTTTTGAAATATATAATATCCAAATTTACTTCTTTTCTTAAAATATATTAAAATTTGAATAACTTTTCTTATTAATTGGATGATAAATTGTTGTGTTTGTTAAACTTATTATTAAACTTTTATGCTTATGTATTTATTCTTACGATTAAAGTTATATTTATTAATTTTCGAATAATTTTCTTAATAATTAATGGTCCCCGATTAATCCCACGGTTAATCCCCGCCTAGCCGATTAATCCTTAGACTCCAGTCCACCGTCTAGCTAACGTCTAACGTTTTCTGCAACCTTGATATTTTTTAAAATTTTAAAATTTTTGTTTTGTTTTTATTTCTCCCCCTAAATTTGTGCATATGAGAGAAACGAAAGTAAATGCGCAAATTTAAATTATCCTAAAACAAAAATTAGTCTTTAAAGCGAATCAAATTAAGATAAACGCAGGAGTATAGAGAAGAAAACTCAAACCGTAAGTCACCGATTGAATTTGCATCCAGAAGGTCTGAGAACAGCACGCATAATCTCAGAACAGATCCGAAAATTCTTCATGTCATTAAGCACAAACCCCGAGACTGATCACTTCCTTTCTTCCCTTCCCGCAAAGGACACATACTCTCAAACAAATGTCTGAATGTTGTACAGTTGAGAGATGTCCCATATCAAGTGCCAGGAACAACCACTACCAACAAACCGAAGTCTGATGATATGCCTCCATAACTGCTCCGACACAGAGCGGGATCAGTTGGCCTTTGGAACCCAGTCCATTTTGAAACTGAGTCGACCTTTGTCATCTTTGCATGATACTCTCTCCGATGACATGTCCTGCTTATCACAAACAGAAGATGTAAAAATATTAGAAGCGTTAAAAGATTTGGGAGAGTGAGCCTTTGGAACCCATTTGTAGTTGGGTTTAACCCATTTCTTTTTTGATCTGATGGGTGGCTCGGTACTTGATTTTGAACTTGATATCGGCCGTTGAGATGACTTTGATTTTGGCTTCACGGGAGCATCTCTTGGATTGGACTTCTTGGGCGACATTCCCTTCTTATTCTTGGGATTTAGATCCTTGGCCTTGTGGGTTTGATTTTTGGCCTTCTGCGCGTTCCAGTCACCATTGTCTGAACGTGACCTTGAGGGGTTTCTTTTAGAAAACCTCCCTCTTTGCGAGTTTTGTCAGCCTTATGCATAGTAGGGAACGTATGCGCGATTTGGACAATTTCCGGCAATGTGTCCAGGTGTTCCACAGTGAAAGCATGTCTTTTTCTTCACCGTGGAGTTGTTTCTTCCTGCCCCTAGTGGCGTGTCCATGCCTTGTCTCTTGTTGTTCCCACATGCACACTTGCAACAAGAACTCTGTTACGTTGGAATTGGTGGCCTATATTTCTCAATGGCAGGTTGATCAGAAGCATTTGAGTTCGAAGCAACAAATTCAGAGTTCAAGGAGATGTTGGTTTGTTCAATGGTGTTCTCCTTGTTCTCATCCTCTACTATTTTACCTGCACATAAAGTAGAAGCATTAGTATCTTCAACTTAAATACCTCCTGACACAAATCCAGCTGGTTTGCCATATCGAAGATGTGTCTCCCTGTCAATTTCGTCCTGTGTCATAGGGATGAATGTGTAGTTATGATTGAAAGGTGGAGAAATACTATCATACCCTAGACCCTTGTTTTGATTTTCTTTGAATTTTAATTGGGTTTCATATAAGGACTCGACTGTCTTACTTGACGCAGTGTAATTTTTGAAACTAACATCTGTTTTTCCACACTTTATTTTCAAAGCGTCAAGTTCTTCAGTTACAGCATCAAGTTTTTTCTTAATGTGATCATAATTTTCACACTTATTGCTGTAATTTTCTTGTAAGTTTCGGAAATCCTTGATTTTTGTTTCTAATTGAGCTTTTAATGGTTTCTATCCTTTCCTAAGAGTATAGCTTTCATATTTGAGGTCCTCATTTTCTCTTTTTAATAAATCAATTTGTTCACGAAGAAATTTAATCGTAGCTTTACAAGATGGAGTACATAAAACTTCATTTACCGGAATTGATGTGAAACTCATTTTTTTTAATTGCCCTTTGACTTAAAAACCGAGAAAGTCAACTTTAAAAGTCAAATTTAAAAAGTCAAACCGAAAAGCTAAATTTGAAAAATTAAAAGTCAAACGAGAAAGTCAAAGGTCAAACTTGAAGGTCAAAGTCAAAATTTTAAAGTCAAAAGTCAAAAATTAAAATAAAAAATTTTGGGTTGAAAAAGAAAGTTGAAAATATAGGAAATTAATTTTTAACTAAAATATGTCAAAAATGCGAAATTAGAATCGATATGGAGTCTTTATGGATTCAAAAGGGAAAAGATATAGCATCTACCAAGCTAGATGAGATGGTAAGGCGTGAGGTTTGTTAATTAGGGGATCCGGGTTCGAATCCCAGCAGCCCCAATTTCTCTTTCTTTTTTCTTAATAAGGCAGCCCCAATTTCTCTTTCTTTTTTCTTAATAAGAAACTATGCTGCGAGGATGAGGAGGATGCAAAGCCGAGCCGTAAACGTCCGAGCCGCACAATCCGAGCCGTACACCGAGCCGGCCGCACAATCCCTAGCTGCACACCTTCAACAGATTCGCAAAAAAAACGACGTTTTTCACCCTTTTTGCTCCAAAACTCGATCAAAAACTCGTTTTTATGAAAAATGCAAAGAAGTAACCCCCCTTATTTTTGCGAGATCTATCCAAAAACGCTATTATATTTTCAAAATAAGATCAAATAAGCTCCAGGTCTGAAAAAATTGATTGATACAACCAAGCTCTGATACCAATTGTAAGTCCCCAAAATTTGCTTGTGTATCAATCAGATCCAATTGATGGTGCGGAATCGCAATCAATTGGATGATGTCAGATCAAATAGAAGAGAAGGAGAAGAAGAATAACTTGAATCTAATGTATTGATGATATGATTGATGCTCCTTACAATAGATTCTCTCTCTCACACACTTCTTCTCTCTAACTTTCTCTCTCTTCTCTAGCCTTCTTCTCTTGTCTTAACCGTATACTCCCACATGCACTCCTCTATTTATATGGACCTCCAGCCATACACATGTGTACAACCGCACACCCTGTGTACGGCCGTACACAGGGTGTGCGTCCGTACACACGTGTACGACTGTACACACAAACCGCAAACACATACAATATTACATAAAAATATATTTTCCTAGAAAAGCAAAGTATAAAGCATATTTTTTGACCCAACAGTCTTCATATTTATCCCGTAATCTTTAAGCTGACTTTGAATCCATACGACTTGAGAAGTACATGATGCAACTGTGATATACTCAACTTTAGTAGTGGATAAGGAGACACATGTTTGCTTCTTAGATTGCCAACTAACTAGTTTTCCATCCAGAAACTGACATCCTCCTGTTGTACTTTTACGATCAAGACCGCATCCACCAAGATCAGCATCAGAATATGCTTGCACAAAGAATCCAAAGTTAGAAGGATACCAAATTCCAAGGGATGTCGTTATTTTGAGGTATCGGAGAATATTCTTCACAGCAGTCATATGAGGTTCACGTGGATTTGCCTGAAACCTAGCAAAATAGCAAACATCAAACATAATATTTGGACGACTAGATGTTAAGTACATTAAAGAACCAATCATTTGTCGATATAGAGCGATATCAGCTGCTGGCTTATCCAAGGATGGAGTGAGCATCGTTCTGAACATCATTGGAACTTTGACCTTTGAATTACCCACCATGCCAAAATCCGCAAGCAAAGTCTTAGTGTAGGCTTCTTGGTTGATGAAAATACCCTCTGAACTCTGTCTAATATTTAAACCAAGGAAAAAGTTAATAGGACCCTTTAAGCTTATTTCAAATTTAGTTTCCATCATTTTTCAGAATTCAGTTGTTAACCTAGGATTAGTGGATCTGAAAATGATATCATCAACGTAAATTTGGACGATCACTAGATGGTCACCGTCTTTCTTGCGAAAGAAGGTTGGGGCGACCGAACCTTGTTTAAATTTGGATTGTTTCAAAAATCGAGTTAGGGTTTCATACCTCACACGAGGTGCTTGTTTTAAACCATACACAACCTTATCCAAAATATAGCAATGACTTGGATATTTTTCATTTACGAAACCTAGTGGTTGTTCCAAATAGACTTTCTCCTATATTTCACCATTTAGAAATGCACATTTCATGTCCATTTGGTAGACTTCGAAATTTTTATGTGCTGCATAAGCAAGGGAAATCCAAACATATTCCAGTCTTGCAACCGGTGCGAACGTCTCTTCATAGTCTATGCCTTCCTCCTGGAAGTATCCTTTCACAACTAATCATGCCTTGTTTTGAATCACGTTGCCTTCTTTGTCAAGCATATTACGAAATACCCATTTTAATCCAACCACTGATGCATCCTTTGGAGTTGGAATCAATCTCCATACTTTTTTATGTTCAAATTCGTTGAGTTCTTCCTGCATAGCTTGCACCCAATCTGAATGATCAAGAGCAATCTTCACAGTTTTAGGTTCTATCTTGGAATTAAAGGAGTTAAACATGCAAAATTCCATTTTGGAGAATAATGTAGTTTGTTTGTCTTTTTATTGAGCCCTGGTAAGAACACCTAAAGATGAATCTCCAATAACTTGACTTTTTGGATGATCTTTAGTCCACTTTGACATAGGTGGATAGTTCGGATCACATGCTGGATTGATTTTAGGAACTACTGCCTCAAATTCCGATTGTACATTAGACCATCATTCGAAATCAGATCCACCCCCTGGAAATCTACATGGGATTCTATAATTAGAGTGGAATCATTCCCCCTGAGTGGAATATCAGTGTTGACTCCTGGATCATAATTCTCACCCTGAACAGGTGTATTTGTTGTGGCAGTTGAAGTGGAACCTTCCCCCTGGAATGGTGTATCATGTTGTTGTTGTGGCGGAATTTCAGAAGCCTTCGGAATCAGTGGCTCTGTTCTGAGATCTTTGGCAACATCATCAATGATTTTCTTCAATTCATCCTCATTATTATCCGTAGCCTTTGATTCTGAAGAAATGGCCTTTTCGGGTTCATCAAACAAATTCATAAATTCCTCATATAGATTCATAAGAGGAATCGTCTGAGATAGTGTTGATGAAAAGATTTCTTAATATGGACAATCCGCTTTCTGATATTTCTTCATATAATTATCGTCAAAAGTGACATAATAGGTTTCCTCGATCTTTTTGGAATTCTTGTTCAGAACCCTATATGCCTTCGAAGTAAGAGAGTACCCTAAAAAGATTCCTTCGTCTGCTTTCACATCGAATTTGTTCCTATGCTCTTTGGAATTGAATATGAAACGCCTGGAACCAAAGACATGAAAGAACTTAACATTAGGTTTTCTATTATTCGGAATCTCATAAGGTGTAATTAAGAATCTTTTGATTATGAAGTATCAATTCTTTATGAAACAGGCAGTTGCGATAGCTTCGGCCTAGAAGTAAAGTGGTAGATTCGCAAATGATAACATCGTCCTTGTAGCTTCACAGAGAGCGGTTTCTCCTTTAAAAGACACCGTTCTGCTATGGAGTGTAGGGCGATGAGAAATTGTGAGTAATTCCTTTTCCAGTCAAGAATTCTTCAAACACTGTGTTTTTGAATTCCGAACCATTGTCATTGTGTATTTTCCGAACATGCTTTTGTAGTTGTAGCTCGACCTGCTTGATGAAGCCTATCAAATTATGCGTTGCTTTGGTTTTTGCTTAAGAAAAACTACCCACGTAAATCGAGAAAAATCATCAACAATATCTAGAATGTACTTGTTACTGCCAATGCTTTCAATAGCAAATGGTCCACATAAATCAATATGCATTAATTCAAGTGGTTCAATAATCTTACTGTTAATTATTGAAGAGTGAATTTTTCTGCTTTTCTTTCCATCACAAAGACTAATATTTTTCTTTGAATAAATTATTTGTGTTTCTTATCCATCTTTTACACAAACGCTTTTTCCTTCTTTTTCATATTTGCTTCGTATTCCTTGAGAGTTATCTCTGGTTCTGAAACCATTTTGCCTTTGGCCTTAACATCTTTTGATGTATTGACAGGTTTTGAAGATTGAGTTTTAGGAGAAAAACTTGTTTATGACTGTTCAATTGGTTTTGAAACCTTTGATTTTGAAATATGAGGTTCTGAAAAAGGTTTTTCTTGTGGTTTCGGAATTGGAGAAGAATTCTTATTTTGATTTGAAACTCTTTCTGAATTAACAGAACTTTGATTTGAATTCTTATTTTTCCAAAAAACGCTTTCTTTCTTTTAGATTTTTCCTATATCTAGCATTTAACATTCTTTTCTTAGCGATTAAATCTTCAGCAGTATTGTGAATGTTAGCTTTTGGTTTCTCTTTTCTAACAGGCGTTTCCTACTGTTCTGAAGACGTTTCACTAGGAACATCTTTCGTACCACTGGGTCCAGCCTGATCATAGTGATAGTCAACATGATTAAGTGGTTCTGAAACGTATTCCCCTTTGGTTTTCTAAGATGTCACTTCAGAAAGATCATTTGTCTCATCCGCATTGTCTATTGGTCTAGACCAGAAGTATTCATCATTACATCCATTGGCATTATCATTATAACTAGGGATGTTAATTCTAAAGTAATAGTTTTGTCCAGTCCTTTTGTTACGAACACCCAATTTGGTACAATTTGAACCTTTGGAAAAATAGTTGCTTTTTCATTTAAAACCTTTGAACTTTCATTTTTAGAAATTCTTAAAAATTCAACTTAGTTTTCAAAAATTAAGTTTCTTTAAGGTTCTTCAAAATTCCGTACAAAAGCTTAACACTCAACTTCATCCTCTACATAAATCTCATTCATTTCGCTTTCATCGAAATCAGAAATATTCTTAGGTGCAAGATTATTTTCCAAATTCAACTTCTTGCATAATAAGTCATACTTCTGCATGAAATTCATTTATATTTCTTCATTGTCCTTTTCAGTTAAAATAATTTTCAGCATCATTTTGTGTTCTTTGGACTTAATGTGATCGTCTATTTGTCTTAAATCCAACACGATAGGAACCAGACACCTCATCAGAAGAAACAATGGATTCACACTTATAACACTCAGCATCGATTTCATCCTCTATTAACTCAAGAAAGGGTAAAATCATTTTGTGCAATCATTTCTCTATTTCACAATAGAAATGTAATTGAGTGATATTGAAATATAAAAGCTTAGCAATTAAACAGAAAATATTTCTTTGTTTCATAAGTGCACGAGTATCTCTCTTAAGGTAAATAACATCATCATTTGACCTAATAAGCTCTAACTCCAAAGCCTCTATTTTTAATCTCCTCTCTTCACTTATAAATTTTGTCATGTTGATTTGATCAGCCAGATTAGAATTACTTAGACGAGTTTGTTTTAAACTATCACTGAAATTAGAAAACAATATATTTTAAATCGTCTAGTTCATAATCATACCGAGAGACAGGAATATTAAGAGATTCGAGTATAGAATGTACCTTATTGACTGCCCGTTCACATTCTTTCACATGCTCCACAACGGTTTTTGCAGCAAAACAACTTTCGAAAGGTCAAGCACCATCAGTAGCGTATCTCGTATGTTCCTAAGCTCCGTTTTGAACCATCAAACATCTACCTTGATAACTCGGTAATTCTGACTTAGCTACAAAGCACCCTCCATGTGTGGGGTTCCTGAATTCATCATCCTTAGAGTCTGTAGACTAGACCTCAACTCTTCCTTCCTCGTCACTACCTTCTTGTACAATCAACACCGGCTTTGCATTCGACGCTTTCTGTTTCCTCAGCTCCTTTATCTTTCGAAGATAGTAGGCTTCATCCTATCAGATTATTCCATGACATTTATTTTCCTCAACGTAAACTCTTTAGCAAAATGATTATTGTCATGACAGTAATTGCAATCATAGCCTAAATAACCCAACAGTTTCTTTTCCTTATTCTTGGCTTCATTACATGAGTTCTTGAAACCTTCATCTTTGGGCTTTTGAGAACTGTAGCTGCCCTACTTGTTTCTATTTCTGAATCTAGAGTAGTTCTTCTTAAAGAACTTTTTTGAATTAGACACCCTAAGAGCATACTCTTCTTTTGAAATTTCGCTTTCTGAAAGATCTGATTCAGAATCTTCTTCAGCAACCTTCTTTCCCTTCGCAACCAAAGCAAGGGATCCCATACTTGAAACAAGCTTTGCATCCTTTGTCACTTCATCTTTGAGAAACCTTAGAATTCCCACCAGTTCCGCCAAGGTGTAGCTTTTGAACTGTTCATGTGCCTTGACCCTGGAAACAACTACCTTCCATTCAGCTCTCAGCCCGTTTATAAACGTGACCTTTTGTTCAATGATTTGATGTTTGAGATTATTTTTTAGCATTCTGCTTAACAGATGATTAAATTGGTTGAATGTCTGATCTAGGTTTTCATCAGATTTTTGCATAAAAGCTCCAAATTCCGATAGCAACAAAGTTTGCACAAAGTGTTCCAGATCAGCATCATTCGAATAGAATTCCTTTAACCTATTCCATATTTCTTTTGTAGAATCACATGCACTTACGAGACGAAACATATCTGGAGGAAGAGCAAATCGAATAATCCTCATAGCCTTTATATTAGCCATAAGCCTATTCTTTTCATCTAGTGCAGCGTCCTTATGTTCAAGAAGGAGTTTATTGTATTCAACCAAAGTTTTAATCTGCTACCTTGTACCAAAATACGAGAATGTTTCCTCTATTATGGAATGCCATATCAGGGCTCCATGTTCTTCAATTCCAAGAGCATAGTCTTCGAAGTGCAAAGCCTAGACTTCATAGTCTTGAAGAAAGAGGATTGGAATCCTTGTTGTGGATCCAATACTACTAGAGAGATTAAATGAAAGAGCATGTGGATCTTCGTTGGCCATCTTATCGAGAATTCACAGAGACTAACAAGAATAGATAGAACCAGATTTGTAATACGTGAATTGAGTTCAAGGGTAAAACTTGAGTTCTAGATCAGGAATCTGCAATCGATCGTGATGATTGACACAACAAGAACAAATCCAAGTTGAACGTAAAACCGTAGCAAAACTCAATAGAAGAATAGCGAACTAATTTCACTATCTCCTGCTCTGATACCAACTGTGAGAATAATAAATAGATCGGCTGATTCTATATTGAATACGTGAATTAATGACAAGAATAATGAAGATCGAACGTGTGTCGGATTCTTAGATTAATAAACTTTAGAAGAGTTCAACAAGAACTTCTTTATGAAAGCTTACAACAGCAATTAGGGTTTTACAAGCATTGACCCTAATAATGCATGCATGCACTCTATATATAGGCTAGACTATTAAAGCAAAAATACAACAATGGATAGACTCATCTCGATAGTAAACCTATACTAGCACATACATTTAACACAACACAATTAAGCCTAACAGATAAACAATTATGAATTTTGGTATATTCAGATTTTTTTTTCTCGATAAAAAACATGGCCTAAAAAATTAAACGAAAAAAGAAAGTGAGTTTTTTTTTTTGTATAATCCAATGCATGCGCTTCCAATGTAAAAATCTACAACTCTTTCTTTATCCGTTGACTATTTTAATTTCCGATGCTCTCCATTCGTCCATTGGTTCTTGTTAATAATGGTTCTCTATTATACTTCACCTCCATATATATCAAACAATGGAAACCAACAATTAAGACGTTGATACACCATGTATTTTCAGTTATATCTAAGTACATTACCATTTGCGACTTGTCATTTTCCATCTTCTAAAAACTTTTTCATTTTAATGGATAAAATAAAGTTATAGCTATTATTTAAAAAAAATAGAAGTATATTGGTTTTGGTAATAAATAACAATTAAAGTAAGTCTCCATTATGGAAAAAAAAAAGCTATAATGGATAGAAAATAAAAATATATTGTTATTATGTATAAAAAAAGATAATATGTTGTAATTTGGTAGAAAGAACAATACCTATTCGTGAGGGATACGAACAAATTGAATTATTTAATCCTTCTGTCTATAGATTTAAAGATATGTATCAATTTTTACATATAGGATTAGTTCAAGTTAGTTTAAAGCCTTTGACTAGAGAAGGTTTAAATGCTTGTTTGATGGTAGCCTTAAGAGATTGTAGGCATTTAGACTTTGGAGACTCACTACTAGGGCTTGTAGAAACGAGTCTTTGTAATGGTCAAGTTTATTTTAATTGCTTTCCAAATTTCCCTGTTTCATTAACAGATCCTCATATATTAAAAACTTTAACCTTAAATATACAAACTAAAGGCTATAATATGATACAAAATAGTGAGCATGTTGCCATTAGTTATAGAGTTTATTACAAAGTTATGAATACATTAAACCCAAAAAATAGGTATCAAAGTATAAAAGATGGAACAACATTAATAGAAATGGATTCAAATAAATCTAATATGATGACACCAAGGGCAATCTCTTGGGAAAATATCCAGTTGCCAATGAACAAGAAAATTTAAGCTCATTTCATTATTAGTGAAATGTGTGTTGCTATAATAGATAAAAATGTTAATATATATTTTGTTTTTCCTATTCTTTTATGTTACTAATAATGTCTGTATGTTTCTTTTAACATGTTTTTTAGGTCTAGGATTTGGAACAAGCTCATGATGAATTTGCGTGACAAAATGGTGAAATGGCCGAAAAACAAGCACAAACAGAAAAACAACCGATGAAAATGGTCGAATTCATGACACCATATGACGGCAATAACCGTCCCGGCAATCAACTCAATCCATTTAATGTTCCTTAGGTTATTCATTGTAAACGTTTTTACGTTTTTAAGACTTCTATATTATGTTTTTGGTTTATACAATTGTTAAAACTTATGTTCTAAAGTGTAAACGTTTGTATGAATTTTAGATTTATATTTATTTTTTTGTGTTTGAATTTATAACATAGTTTTGTTAGTTGTATTAGTTTTTTTTCTACATTTTATGCTGAATTTTTTTCGGTTATTTTATTTATTTATTTATTTAATTTTTGTGTGTTTTTCTGTTTTTCATAATTGTAAATGTTTCTCGGAAATTCCTAGGAACCTTTTGTCACGAAAAGCTGTCAACAAAGTATGGTACAAGGTCTCGGGAATACGTTTCTAGGGAATTCCTCATAAAAATGCTTTATAGGTATTTCCTCAGAAATAAACTTCCTAGGAGATTCATCGGAAATAAATTTCATATGAAAACTCTCAGAAATACCAAAAAAAAAATGTCTAAGAAAAGCCTCGGTACTTCCAACAAAAAATGTTTCCTAGGAAATGTGTCGGAAACTTTTTCGGAAATCTTTTACAAAACATTTCCTAGAAGGGTTTTACTTATGCATAAGATTTTCTTGCCATTAATTACTCGGAAACACCGTTTTCCTAGGAATTTTCGAGGAAAATGTCCTTAAAAAAACGTTTTTTTAGTAGTGTTGTATCAATAAAAAAAATCACAAATTTGTATAATTTATAATTTGGATCATATTACTCGTGAATGTTTTCTACTATCTCTCGAAGATAATTACCCTTTGTGATACGTTATTTATATATTTTTAGAAATGCCAAATTCTACAAAAACCATTATATATAGTTGAGATTTTTTTTATCTTCCTATTTAATGAACGAAACCTTTTGTAGTGTCACTTCCACCAAACATTTTACATCAAAGTGAATTTTCTGTTATACCCCTCGTTCATTCAATATTCAATTCTAATTGACTTTTTTTTTATCTAAATTCGGCTTTTTACATATAGTCCCTGATTTAACATCTTAATTGACTTAAATGGTCCCTGTTTCATAGTATTTCTACAAAAAATTAGTTAAAAGTTTACAATTAATTTAAAATTTTCACAACATATTCTTATAACACTAATGGTATTCCAATTAATTTACACAAGTACTATACCTTATATTAATATTTTCTTTATACAACATATTCTATTAAATTATATTTTTTAATTGATACTTAAGAAAATGAAAGTGTTAAACTCAAATTTAAAAATTAAATAAACAATATATAAACGTCTTAATTATTTATTTGTTTTAAATTTAATATACATTTATATATACATTATTATTTACAAAATAACTTTTTACCATCATGTTTTTAATAAACTATTTTAATAAAATTTTATAAATCTTTGATTTTCTATTATCATTTTTAATCATCAATATTATTTTCTTTTTTACGCGTGGTTTCCAAGGGTTGTAACCTAGTTTAACATTAAACGAATTCTTTTGTAGTTTAATCGGTGAGTTTGTATTTTTTTTTTTTCAAAAAACCCGATCTAAGTTTTTTCTATCGATGAGTTGCATATAACAAACATAATATTATTGAAATTTCGGTAAAAGATGCTATAAAAAAAATAAAAATCAGACTTTCTATCGTTAAATTAAAATGAAAAATTCGAAGTTAAATTAAAATGAAAAATTCTTTCAAATGGGTAAACCAACAAATTTCAAACTCTCATGGTTTTTATATAATTCAAAGTTTTATGTAAAAGAAAACTGTTGAAAATATTATGAATAAGTATACAATCTTATATTTATTTTTTGTGTATATGTGTATTGGTTAAATATGATATATGCAGGGTAAAGAAAGAAAGGCGCGGACCTAGATATGGGTCGGGTTATATCCGGTTAACAATAGCAGGTATAAAAGAAGAGAGAGAGTGTAAAGAGGGCAGATTCAGCTACCTTCATCCTGTTCTTCTGTCTCGTTTTCTCTCTTGTACAAGTTCTGTCAATTAGGGTTTTGTGAAAGGATCGAAGTGTTGAGTCGTAGATCTGATATATTTTTTCCTAATTGTTCTTTGTGTTCTATTGTGCAATATTCAGTTGTTCATCTCAGATTATCATCCTAGATTAGGGTTTGAGTGTTTTGTTACGAGAGTAGAATAGGGTATTTGTAGTGAGGTTTTTTGATGTATGTTCTTGAAAACCTTCTGTTTCTTTGTCCTTAAATGATATAAGAAATGAAGATGTTGGGAAAAATGTGATTGTAGTTTTATAACATGGTATCAGAGCTTGAGGTTCGTCGTTCTTGTTCCTGACGCATCTTCTGGTGGTTATTACTACGATCTGTTGTCATCGCTGTCACGAGGTTAGTTTTCTGGTTGATTAACCTGGTTTGAGTTACTCTGTATTAGACTTAGGGTTTCATTCTTTTACTCTTCTTCTAAGTTTTTTTGAGATCCTGGTACTGCGAGATTTTGTGTTGTTCTTGCAGATTGAGTCTCCTTCTGGTGCTGATCTCTGAGTGAAACTGAAAATCACAAGTGTGTCCGTTATCGATTAATCCCTCTAATCTTCTCTTTGGGGTCGGATTTCATCACCGATAAACCCGTTGAGTAAAAGATTCAGGGAGTCGATTCTTAAACAAGAAATTTGCCTTAAGCACTGTGAGGTTTTCTTGTTCCCTTTCCTTTTCTTGTTTGGTTATAGATGTGTTGGATCTAGTGCTCTTGTTACATCGAATTATTTGGTGTCTGGAACTTGTTGTTGATTCTATTTGTTTCTTTGCTCGCCTTATGTTTGGTTGTCTTGGGCCCCGACAAACTGTGGTGACCATCTGGACTTTAAGCCAACATAAGTGTTGTTTTTTGCTCTTTACTTGTTGACATTTTCTTGTCTTGTTTGTTCCTTGATTGGTGTTATTTTGTGATCTGTTATGGCTGGAGATACACCTGAGGGAAGTGGTGTCCCTAAGGATTCTCCTGTTGACTTTGATGATCCTTTATACATACATCCTTCTGATAATACAGTTACTTCCATAATAACTATTAAATTGACTGGTAATGAAAATTTCCGTTTATGGCGTAGTGCAATGACTAGAGGTCTTAAAGCTAGAAACAAATTGGGTTTTGTGGATGGAACTATTGTTCTTGAAAAAACTGATGAAACAAAAAAATCTAAATGGGAACGTGTGAATGCTGTTGTGTGTAATTGGTTATTAGGATCTATATCTGAAGCAATATATGCTAATCATGTGTATTCTGATAATGCTAAAGACATTTGGGATGAGTTGTTTGAAACCTATAATAAGGCTGATGGTTCTGTAATTTTTAATATTCATCAGCAGATAAACACCTTAAAACAAAGTGGTTCTTCTCTTTCAGACTATTATAACAAACTTGATTGTTTATGGAAAGAGTTTGATGGGTTGACTAGTTTATCTGAATGTGTTTGTGAAGCTGCAAATAAACTAAATGATCATTCTAAAATGATGAAATTAATGCAATTCTTAAGTGGTCTTGATGATATATATAATCAGGTTAAAAGTCACATTCTTTTAATGGAACCATTGCCTAATGTTAAAACTGCTTTCTCAATTCTCTCTAGAGAAGAGTCTCTTCAAAAGAATGGTTCATTGAGTTCTGTTGTTTCTTCAAAACCTCAAGTATCTGTTTTTAATAGTAAGGTTACTGATTTTAAAAAAGGTCAAGGTCAAAATAGATTCAGAAATCAAGGGCTACAGTGCAAGCACTGTAATCTTAAAGGTCATACAATAGAAAAGTGCTACAAATTGATTGGATATCCAAAGGATTTTAAACAAAGAATTGGAAATAATAATCAAAATAAATCTGTTTCTGTGAATTCTTCTTCTGTTGGTTCAAACAGCAATTCTGTGGTTGCTTCTGAGTCTGGTTGTGGTAGTGAATGTCACTATCTTACTAGTGAACAATATTCAAAATTTCTTCGTCTCATAAATGAGACTCCTGACAATAAGGATGTACCTGCTGCTGCAAATATGGCAGGTACAACAACTACAACAACATATTGTTTTAATTCTTTTGTTACTTCAAATAAATCTCAAAGTTGGATTGTTGATTCTGGAGCAAATCAACATATGATAGCCTCAGAATCACAACTCCAAGATACTGTGGATGTGTCTAAACTTAATCTACTTGTAAAACATCCTAATGGTTCTTCTGCTAAAATAAATAAGATTGGGAATGTTCAATTGTCCTCTAATCTTACTTTATTTGATGTGTTTGCTGTGCCAGACTTTAATGTTAATCTTTTGTCTGTACATAAACTATGTAAGGATAATGGATGTGAAATTACTTTCTCTGAACATAATTGTAAAATTCAGGATTCACTATCAAAGAAGATGGTGGAGAATGGTAGAGAATCTGGGGGATTATATTACCTAGATCACATTCCCTCAGGTAATTCAGTAAATCTGATTAATTCTAAGTGTTGTGTCTCAAAGTTAACTTGGCATAGTAGACTAGGTCATCCTGCTGATCAGGCTCTGAATATTTTGAAAAATAAATTGAAACTGGGAAATGAGTCACTCCCTCCTTGTGATGTATGTCATAGGGCTAAACAGACTAGGGAGTCATTCTCACTTAGTCAACATTGTTCAACTCAGTTGGGTGAATTAATTCACTTAGATGTTTGGGGTCCCTATAGACTAGCTTCTGTAGAAGGGTTTAAGTTTTTTCTGACTGTTGTGGATGATTTCTCAAGGGCTACTTGGGTTTTTTTGTTGAAATCTAAAAGTGAAGTTTTTGATTGCTTTAAGGTTTTTGTAAATATTTTGATGAATCAGTTTAGTGTCAATGTTAAGGTTGTGAGATCTGATAATGGTACTGAATTTGTAAATAATCAAATGAAATATTTTTGTATTGAACGAGGTATCATTCATCAGACTTCCTGTGCTTACACTCCACAACAAAATGGAGTTGTGGAAAGGAAGCACAGACACATACTTAATGTTGCAAGATCTCTTTTGTTTCAGTCAGCTGTTCCGATAAAATATTGGGGAGATGCTGTTTTAACTTCAGTTTTTTTGATAAATAGAATGCCTACATCAGTTTTACATGGGTTATCTCCTTATGAACTTGTTTATAAAAGAACACCTAATTTTGATTATTTGAGAATTTTTGGTTGTCTTTGTTTTGCTGCTAAACAAAATGTTTCTGATAAGTTTTCTGAACGTGCTGAAAAGTGTGTTTTATTAGGATATTCTTCTGATAAAAAGGCTTATAAGCTTCTTAGTCTTGATACTAATACTTCTTTTATGTCCAGGGATGTGAAATTTTATGAATCTGTTTTTCCATATAAGTTGAAGTCAGCTAATGTTGACAAAAATTTTTCTGATTATGGCCCAAATGATCCATTTTCCTATGATGAATTTGATACAAATGAATACTTAAATGATTCTATTAATCTTGATGAGCTGAGAGTAGAGTCACAGATGGATGGTACTGATGCAGCCATTCACCTGGATGATATCAATTCTAATAATGATGTCAATCGTAGTGGCGAGGCAATTGTGCCTCCTTCTGCAGATTCTGTTCCTTCTTCTTCTAACATTTCTGAGGAAAGGAGTCAGTCACCCTTAATCCCTTCTGTTGAACAGTCTTTAGGTCCTTCTAGGTCTAGACGTGAGTCTCATATGCCTGTAAAGTTTTCTGATTACATTGTTGAAGGAAAATATAAATATGGTATAGAAAGAACTGTTAATTATTCCTTTTTAGACAATAATACTAAATGTTTTATTTCAAATTTGAATAAAACTGTTGAGCCTAAAGATTATAAGGAAGCTTTAACTGATCCGAACTGGGTTAAAGCTATGAATGAAGAGATGGAAGCTCTCCATAGAAATAATACTTGGGAAATTACATGTTTACCTAAGAACAGAAAGCCAATAGGTTGTAAGTGGGTTTTTAAAATAAAATATAAGTCTAATGGTGAAGTAGAAAGATATAAGGCTCGTTTAGTAGCTAAAGGGTATAATCAAAGGGAAGGAATTGATTTTGAAGAAATTTTTTCTCCTGTTGCAAAAATTGTGACTGTAAGAATAATTATTTCTTTATCTGTACACAATTCTTGGCCATTATATCAGTTAGATATTAATAATGCATTCTTATATGGTGACTTAACTGAAGATGTTTATATGTCTCTTCCTCCTGGATATTTTTCTGTTGGTGATTCTAGGGTTTGTAAACTTACAAAATCTTTATATGGTTTGAAACAAGCTCCTAGGAAGTGGAATGAAAAACTTTGTTCTGCCTTGTTTATGTTTGGTTTTAAGCAGAGTATAAGTGACTACTCATTATTTGTTAGAAAATTTGAAGGATCTATAACTATGTTGCTTGTATATGTAGATGATATTATTTTAACTGGAAGTTGTGAACATGAATTGCAGAAAGTTAAAGACTTTATGAAAACTCAGTTTTTAATTAAAGATCTTGGAACTTTAAAATATTTTTTGGGAATTGAGGTAATAAAATTTAATAATGGTTTGTGTTTAAATCAAAGGAAATATTGTTTAGAATTGTTACATGAGTATGGTATGCTTGGGTGTAAATCAGTAAATACTCCATTGGAAACAAATATTCTGATAAAGGCTGATGAAAATAAAAAAGAAAATTCATTATTGGAGAATAAAACTGAGTTTCAGAAAATTATTGGTAAATTGATATATTTGACAGTTACTAGACCAGATATTTCATATGCTGTTCAAGTACTCAGTCAGTTTATGCATAAGCCTAAAAAATCTCATCTAAAAATTGTTTTTAGACTTTTAAGATACTTAAAAAACAGTCCTGGAAAAGGGGTGTTTATAACCAAATCTGATAAATTTGAGCTTAAAGGGTTTGTAGATGCTGACTGGGCTAAATGCATGATTACAAGGAAATCAGTGTCTGGATATTTGGTTTATTTTAATAACTGTTTAATATCATGGAAGAGTAAAAAACAGTCTACTGTTTCTAGATCCTCCACTGAGGCTGAATATAGAGCTTTAGGATCTATTACTTGTGAAATAATTTGGATATTAAAAGTTTTGTTTGAATTAGAAGTTAAAGATTTAATTCCTGTTTCAGTTTTTTGTGATAATGAGTCAACTATCAAATTAGCTTTAAATCCAGTGTTTCATGAAAGAACAAAACATTTTGAAATTGATTTGCATTTTATTAGAGAAAAGATTTCTAATGGTGTGATAAGGTTGGTTAAGATTTGTTCATCTGAACAAACTGCAGATATTTTAACTAAATCTTTAAATGTTAAGCAGCATGATTTTCTAACTAAGAAAATGGGTGTTGTTGATGTTTTTAAAAGTGAAAAATAAATATTTCGATTGAGGGGGGATGTTGAAAATATTATGAATAAGTATACAATCTTATATTTATTTTTTGTGTATATGTGTATTGGTTAAATATGATATATGCAGGGTAAAGAAAGAAAGGCGCGGACCTAGATATGGGTCGGGTTATATCCGGTTAACAATAGCAGGTATAAAAGAAGAGAGAGAGTGTAAAGAGGGCAGATTCAGCTACCTTCATCCTGTTCTTCTGTCTCGTTTTCTCTCTTGTACAAGTTCTGTCAATTAGGGTTTTGTGAAAGGATCGAAGTGTTGAGTCGTAGATCTGATATATTTTTTCCTAATTGTTCTTTGTGTTCTATTGTGCAATATTCAGTTGTTCATCTCAGATTATCATCCTAGATTAGGGTTTGAGTGTTTTGTTACGAGAGTAGAATAGGGTATTTGTAGTGAGGTTTTTTGATGTATGTTCTTGAAAACCTTCTGTTTCTTTGTCCTTAAATGATATAAGAAATGAAGATGTTGGGAAAAATGTGATTGTAGTTTTATAACAAAAACTTCTTTTGGTGATTAAACTGAAAGAAGACTAAAGTGGATTTTATGGAATTTCACCTTTCAGAATTTATAATTTTATTTGTTTTATATTGATTTTTATTTAATGATCCAGAGAAGGAAAACTTGTTTAAAAAGATATTAAAAAGAAAAAACAGTAAGATAACGAGGAATCTGAGTTAATTATGAATGCTGCTAAAGAAGCCGAACAGGACGCTTAAATGCTTAATTATCAAGATGAATGCCTCTGATCAAAGGAAGGAAGGCACAATATAGATTTCCATAACCTATTGGCATCATCACATTATGACTCGTATCATCCTTGGTTTCAATTTTTTAAGAAATCGACACAGCATATTTCAAGTATGAAGTTGTTTTCATCAAGAAACAAACACGTTGCTTATATTGTCTTCTTGGTCACTTTCTGTAAAATATTCACCAATTCTGAAAAAAATGCCACCTTATCATAACCAGTATCATTTAAATTTTACATGAATCATGTATCACATCAATAATATAATATGATAAATATTTACCCATTAACTATTTATTATCATTAGTCAATATTTCAATATTTTGTTATAAAGAACGCATGCCATCAAAGTTCCTATCATGAGTGGGTGGGAAGGATGATTACTTTTGGTAACTTGATAGCCATCTAGTGTCCTTTTCGTTCCAATTTTTAGTGTCAAAGGGAGCAATAAATAGGTGCATTGTACATCATTTGTGCTTATCAAATCACCCCCTAAGTCATCACACTACACCATACTTGCACTTTTGTTCCTTTGGGCACTCAAGTACCTTCCCTCAATCATAATAAAAGAATCAAAAACATAAGAATAATGACATAAAATAATAACCAAAATTAGTCATTTTCTCATTTAATGTAATGAACCGAAAGAAAACATGTTTTAAGGTAACAAATGTTTAATTATCTATAGTTTTGTAGGTAAGATCAATGAAAGAATTGAATGAAAAATTAAACTCTATCATTATTAAATGTTATTTCGGCATTCAATGAATTTGAAGTTTAATGGTCATTGAAGTGTTCAATGAAAAAAAAAATTATTTCTTAAATGCATATTATAAATTAGTTTTTGTTATATTTTATTGACTTTTCTAGAGTCAAATGTATTATAAGTAATTTTTTATGGAGTTAAATGAAACGTGAAAAGATGATGATTTAATCCATTAAATTATATAGAGTTAAATATATTATGGATGTCCTTAATTAGCTAATAATTGGTGAATTTGACACTAACTTGGAGGGGGCAAGGGGCACTAAATAAAAATGTAAAACACCAATGAAAGTCGTTTATATAAAATGCAACAACAAATTTAACATTTTATAATACAAATACAAATTCATTACAATAATATCAACGATAAATGGTTTGCTTGGTCGTTTGCTAATCTACTTTCACGGGTACCCTCGTACAATGAGTGATGTATGGTTGCTTTTTTGTATCATTATAATGGTCACTTAGACTAGTGGGTGTTGGTCGCTGGCGATGCTCGCTAAGATGGAGGAACGCTGCCCCTAGCACTCGCTAGGGGCTCGTTAAGATCACCTTGCTACCGTTTTAGCGAGAGGAGAGAGACTTGGCTTTGTTGTGATTGGTGGACTTACCATTGACCGGATTCATTTACTTCATATCTGACCAAACTCAAAAAAGAAAAAATAATCTCTCCGGTTTTTGGTAAAAACATCCGAATTTTACCCAAAAAAATTATAATTACAATTTTTTATTCACCATTAGAAATTAACACTACACTCTTAAGATTTCACATATACAAAATATTATTATCTCTCTAACAAATACTCTCAATTCACAAAATAAAAATATATTCATCTACCCAAAATAAAACCCCAAGAAAAAATATCTTTAAACCTTTCATCACTAAACCTTCCACCTCCAAACCTTCAATCACCAAACCTTCCATCACCACCATGTTATCGACCTTAATTTGATCAAATCATTCGTTCCCTTACTAGTTACTACTATCCTATTATGGCTCTACAGTTGTTTCCATTCAATCCGTACTCTTCTCAACCCATGTCATTTTACCAAAAGCAACCCCAAACTAATTTCTAATCCCAACCAATACCTCATCCAAATTTCGATCTTGATCCATATGAGATGGTTCAAGAAACCCAATTTTGTTCACAACCTCAATCCCAAACTAATTTTCAATCCCAACCATGCCACCTAGTAAATGACTCAACCGATTCTTCTGATGAACTCCCCGTTCAAGAGTAGAGCCCAAAGTTGAACCAAAATGAGAAAAGTAAAGGGAAGGGGAAGGCTCAATGCAAAGTATGGCCGAATGATGAAGAGAGGGCATCAGCTCAAGCATGACTTGATGTGTCAGAGGATCCGATAACAGGCGACGAGCAACATTCGAAAACCTTTAAAAATAGAGCTTCGATTAGTTTTTGTGTCTGAATGAAAATGGAGTACCGCATTGCTAAACAACTTTATTTGAAATGGAGGACTGCTAACAAAGCATCTGTTGAGTTTAATGACATCTACATGAACACGACCAGCAACCATCAAAGCGGTGAAAATGAGGTGGATGTCCTATCAAAAGTGCTTAAGATTTATAAGGCAAAAGTCGGAAAACCTTTTGGTAATGAGGCATTTTAAGGGAGTTGTAAGGGACAAACCAAAATGGCTTAATCTAAAAATGTTGATGATTATGCGGACATGTCCAAATGAAGCAAAACTTTCGAGTCAACCCAGAATTAATCTTCTGATGCGTGTATCAGGGGATAGACCTCAACAACGACGATCCATATGAAGCTCCAACTCGTCCTATGTGACGATACATAGAAAAAAGAAAATTGAAAGATGCACAAAGTTCATCGAGTGAAGTGGAGGAGATAAGGAGCAACATCAAAGGGTTGGACGCTAAGTTTGATGCTTTTTGGAATTAGGAAAGGAAAAAGAAAGTAACTGTGTGCTAAATCTTTTCTTAAACCCGGGAAAGAACTTGTCCGAGGAGGATCATCGGATTTTCAACAATGCAAGGAAGGATATTGCTAAGCAATACAACTGGGATAAGACGTAGTATTTTTATGTCTTAGATATAGTTTTAATTTATGTTTTAAGTCTAGTTGTAAATCGTGTTGTAGGTTTTAAGTCATGTTTTAAGGTTTTTAAGTAACTTTTTAGGTAGTAAGTCTAGTTTTAATTTCCAATACTTAGCAAGTGGGAATAACCAACAAGTATTAACTTAACGATCAACCCTATTTATTACATTTTAGATTATTTTGTCAGTATTTGGACTTTGTCAGAAATGAAGATGGTAAGTATTTTCGAGAAATGTAGATTTGTTAAACATTTTATACATTTATAAAAGGGGAATTAAGTAATCTTTACCACTTTTTAATGTGTATTTGAAAAAAAAAACCAAATATATAATTTTTGTAAAAATAACCACGTTGTCTGGAATAACACATTCATGACCAAGAAAAACCATTTTTTTGACTAACTCCAGAATTATATTCCAGATTCCGGACCAACATTCCGAATTCCGGAATAAAAATTCAGATTTCAGAAAAAAAATTCTGAAATTTTAAAAGCAAGTCCGAAATCCGAAGAACAATTCTAGAATTTCAAGAGAAAAAAAAAATCATTTTTTCTTAATTTAACAAACATAATAATATGAACTATATTCAATATTAGTGCATTAAATAAGACATTTTATTGAAAACGGCGACATTAAACATTACGAAATGTAACATTCAGAATAAAAAAACAAAACAATTTCCTTGAAAATTAATAAAAAATAATAACAAAAATGAAAAAAATGAATAGTACTCCAAAATATGAACCGGAGTTATACATTGCGTGGAAAATAGTTAGTTTTCAAAAACTAAAAAATAATGATAATTTTCTTTGAAAACATTGTTTATAATGATTAATTTACTCAATAGCTTTTTATAAAAACGTTTAAATTATATTTGGTTACTTAACTTTTGATTTTATACTCATTTGATAAGTAACTCGTTTTAGTTTTTAAAAGACCACTTAACTTTTAATTTTTTAATAAAATAGTCACTATGACCGGTAATAATAAGTTTATATATATATATATATATATATATATATATATATATATATATATATATATATATATATATATATATATATATATATATTTGCTATCTAAGATCGTCTAACTTTCTTTTTTAATTATTTTAGGTCGTTGAACTTTTTGGGGCTATAATTAGTCACTAAACTTTTAAATTATGTTTATTTGATTACATATATATTTTTTCAACTATTCATTTTTATTACTTTATTTTTTACATTCGTACATGTTATCTTCCATAATTCGTTTTTATAACTTCAATTTATTGTGTTTTTGCATTTTTTTTTACAATTTAACTTTTTTCTTCTTTTTTATTATTTTTGTCAAAATTCAGTTCTACAACTTCATTTTTTTTTTGTTTTTATATAGTTTTTTCATAATATGTTTTTAAAATTTTATATTTGTTTCGCAAATTATTAATATTAAACTACATAATTATTAACTAAAGTGGTAATTCTAGAATTATTTGTTCCTCACGCATCCCGTAACGTTGCATAATTAACAACTTTCTTATCCGAATGTTTATTTATTACAATAGTAACAACACTCCACATATATTTCTCAAATAAAAAAAGATTAATGACTAAAAAACCACTACATTTTGTCACTTATCTGGTTTAACCACCGAATTTTTATTTGTGCTAAAAAACCATCAGTTTTAGATAAAAGTTTTATTGCGACCATTATGACATATATTTGTGCTAAAAAAACCACTCATAAATTGGTGGTTAAAGCGAACCTTTAGAAAAATATAGTGTTTTGTTCGTAATTAAAACCGGGTCTAACATGTAACAATGGTTGTGCTGCCAAAAAAATTGTGGTTTTTTCATAATTTATTAAAATTAATGGTTAAACTCACTTGTGGAAAAATGTAGTGTTGTTTTGTAATTACCACAACAAAAAAATTCATCATTATTTTC
Organism: Lactuca sativa; assembly: GCF_002870075.4. Taxonomy (NCBI): domain Eukaryota; kingdom Viridiplantae; phylum Streptophyta; class Magnoliopsida; order Asterales; family Asteraceae; genus Lactuca; species Lactuca sativa. The sequence continues at coordinate 17,563,158 of NC_056628.2, read as the reverse complement.
TCATATTCTTTGGTGGTTTTTCTCTTATACTAAATTATAAGTTTTGTTTGATTATCGAAATTATAGATTCAAAATCTGATTCTCTTCTGTTAATTAGTATCCAACTTAATAATAAAAGCTATGTATACCGTAAGTTATGAAATGATGATTTTTTTTTGTGTGAGAAACATATGCAAGGTATTGTTACTAGTGTAATAAAGAGTTGATAATATGCAACGTTACTGTATATGTTAGAAACTGATAATTATAGGATTATCACTTTGGTTAGTAATTTTGCAGTTCAGTTAAATTACATCAAATTAGAGAAGCAATTATATGAAGTTCTAAAAACATTTTTCCGAAAAAAATCTAAAAAGAAAGAAAAAATGAAGTTGTAAAATTGATTTTAAAAAAATATGAAAACAAATTAAAAAAGTTATGTTGTAAAATTAGATTGTGAAAAAACATATTAAAAATGAATTTATAAAAACAAATTATGAAAAAAAAATATAAAAACGAAATAAAAAATAAAGTTATAAAAACGAACCGTGAAAAGCATGTAAAATCAAAACAAAAATGAAGTTATAAACGTATTGTAGGAAAAAAATATAAAACCGAATGAACCCAATTTTAAACACATAGTGACTAATTATAACTTAAAAAAGTTAAGTGACCTAAAATAGCCAAAAAAAATAAGTTTGATGACCTTTTATATATATATATATATATATATATATATATATATATATATATATATATATATATATATATATATATATATATATATATATATATATATATATATATATGCAAACCTATTATTTCCAGTCATGGTGACCATTTTGGCAAAAATTTAAAAACTAAATGATCTTTTAAAACTTAAAATTAGTTAAATGACCAAATGAGCACAAATCAAAAGTTAAGAGACTAAATATGACCTAAACACTTTATAAAATCACTTATAAATGTGAAACCTTAAAATAAAATAGTTCAAGCGATTTGTATTTGATTGATGTAATCAACATAATTTTTAAGAAACTCAATCCAAATAACATATAAATTAATCATGTTTGGTTACGAATCAATGTAATTTGATTTGATTGTACAAATCTTTCTTTCAAATATCATTCATAATGAGTGATACGTCTATATGAACACGGGCTCGAGAATACTGATCTTCAAAATAGTTCAACCACATACATATACATACCATAAAACATATTCTCAGAACACTACGCACTTATTTATAAATTGAACACGTTGCGGGAAAAAACATCCAGAGCATCCAAAACATATATGGTACGTGATATTTTGACTTCTAGATTGTTCCAAATTTTCCATCAAAGTTGGTCCAACAATATTTTTTAGACCAACAAACTGAAATGAAATAGAAAAACAGTTCTAAGAAGGTAAAATCTAGTTTCAATATGTTTATGATTTTAGGGTAATGGACTGTAATTTGATCAAATAAAGGTGTCAGGCTTGAAGGGTAATATGGGAAACATGATATTTCAGACTTCTTCCATGAATTTAGTTTGGTATGTTTTAAGTAAAAGGTAATTGGATATAATTATGGGGTTTGTTAATACCTTCGCGTACATATAAAGATCACCGAAAATGGAACTGGAACGAAGAAATTATGGTTGTTTAAAGGTGGATTTGGGAAGTTATACCCTATTTCAAGTGTAGAATAGTCCCCAACATTGAGTGGAGGAGATGCATGTGGATATGGACTTAATGATCTATGGTAAGCGTAGACTAGGCTGCGTCGAGTGTAGTCGTACATGACTAAAATCGTAAATCTAGGGTTGTAAGCCCTATTTAAAGGATTTAACTCCTTGGGATCCTCTTCTTGCTCAACCTCCACTATCCCAAAGCATCCCTTGTAACCCTAGCCACTATTTGTGAGTTTTGAGCATTTGGATTAACTTGTGTGCTCTTTTGAAGGAATAAGGTGCTTGTAGAACCACTTGGGAGCTTCAAGTTATGTAGATCTAGGACTTGCAAGTCAACATCCATCCTTATGAGGTATAAAGCTTTCATCTTCATGTTTGTTCATGCTAGATCTAGTGAAGTTATGTGATTATATTCATTATGTCCTCATAATCTTGGTCCGCATGAGAACGGTTACTCTAGACCATTTGAATGTCATTTTTTGATTTTCTTTTAGGTTATAATAAAAGTAACAGCTTGGACACTCTCATCCACTCATACATGAGTTCTTGAGCAAAATTTGGCTTTATGGACTTAGGGTTTGGTTTTGTACTATTTATAGCAATAAAAATGGATAAAGTCAAAGATTTTTTCAATTAAGAAGTCCATTTGATTCAAATCTGAAGGTTTGAGGGGCTAATTTTTTATATTAAGAGCTTAATATGATTTTTGGTCATTAGGGGGGTGTGACATCCCCAATTTCTTGGCCAGAAAAGACCAATTTGTTTATGCTTGTTTTTAAAATTAGAGTAATCTTTAAAAAAAAAAACAGTTGCAGAATTTGTTCCTAAAACAAAATATGATAAAAATTTATCAAAGCATTTCTTTAGAGAAATGTATTTCCATTAAATAACAAAATCTCGGGATGTCATGTTCCGATACAGACCAAAAGCATAAACAGCAAAAATAGACCTTACAACAGTCATTTATAACTACTGATCTATTAATCCAAAATCTCTCGTCAAGTCCACCAACTTATACTCTTGTGCCATTACCTGTAATGCAAAGAAAACTGAGCGGGTCAGGCTTGGGAGCCTGGTGAGCATATAGGGTTTTCGACCCACAATAATATAATTATTATATTCAACCATCAAGCAATCAACCCAATTACCCATCCCCATTATCTTCCTTTATTTCTTAGGATTTTACCCTAAGAATTCAACTACCCATCATTCATTCATTCCTAAGGATTGACCTAAGGAATTGGCACGAAATCTATTGCTACATAAGGCACATCTACCAACAACATCCTTTAAACGCCTCTGCCAGGATTACGTCATACATTATGAGGCGCGACTGCCAGGTTTATGACATTCTCTTTTAGGCGCATCTGCTGACATTATCCCATAAGCGCATCTGACTGGATTATCCCATAAGCGCATCTGCTAGTATTATGATATTCTCTATCTGGTGAATCTACCAATATTATTCTTAAGCGCATCTGCTAGTATTATGACATTCTCTAATTGGTGCATCTACCAATATTATTCTTTAGTCATCTTACATAACTCATCATTTACCTCATCATTTTATCACATACCAACTATCTCATCTAACCATGTTCTACCCAACATATTAGTAGATATAAAATACATATACAGTTTACTCATTTAAAAACCATATAAAACATTCATTCAATACTTATCTCAAATAAACAACAGTACATAAACACATAACATGTATTTCGAGCAAATACTTCACATTTATGTGTTAGAAGAAAGTGACCACACACTCACCCAAACATATACTCAATACATTCAAACAATATCTGTATTATACTCGTGTTTATGAAAGGGACTATACACATACACGTATAAACAACTTTATATTATACACATAGCATGTATTTCATAGCAAATACTTAATATTTATTTGTTAGACGAAAGTGACTACACACTCACCAGTTCAAAAGATGATCGGACAGCACTACGACTTATAGAAGTAGTATTCTTCAGTAGATCTGGAAGATTTTCACAAAAACCGGGCTTCTCGCGGGCAGAGCTTCGGCTCGGGAATCTCACTTCTCGGGATTTTCGGGCTTCGGGACTAGCTTCGGGTCTCGAGAATGATACCGAGGCTTCGGGGGGTTAAAATAGGGATTAAAGAGAGTATCGGGAGTGGGAGAGTAAGAGATGAGCAACCTAAATCGGCTCACCCTTGAATTCTATTTATAGGAAAAAATGCTAAACTCACCTCGTAAGTTTTTAATTCTCACCTCGTGAGTTTCTAATATTCACCTCGTGAGCTCGATACGTCATTGCGTTCGTCATGGCCACTTGCCTTGGAATACGTTCATCATCTGCTCACCTCGTGAGCCACTTAATGCTCACCTCGTGAACTCTGACAGGGGTGGAAGTTCGTGCCCCGGACTTTAGAAATTCATATCTTTCGCATACGAACTCCATTTTCGACGTTCTTTATATCCACGCGTAGGTGAGATTATGCTCTATGACTATTGTTAGACTCCGTTGGCTAATTTTGACTTTATTTTTATTATATTATAAATATATTATTTTTAGTAGGCCGGGACAGAAAACTCCGTTCGTAATTCATAACTCCTTCATCTGAACTCCGTTTTCGCCTGTCTTTTTATCATTGCACTACCATTGACGAGATCTTCAATTCTCGTTTAGATTGTTTCGGCTAAAAACCGCTCGATCTCAAATCGAGTATTCGGGCTGCATACCGCTAAGTCGAAACTTAGAAAAATCATAACTTCCTCATACGAAGTCAAATTTGGGTGTTATTTTTATGCACGCTTTCGGTTTAACGTACTCTACGACTTTCATTTAGATTTCTAAGGCCAAATATCGCTCTAACGTAAATTCACTATTTACGTCGTGCTGTGTCATGCCGGTTTTGTGGCGAAACTTCGACATGTCATAACTTCTTCGTTATAACTCGGATTTCGGTGTTCTTTATATGCACGGAAACCTTGTGACATATACTACAACTTATTTAAGATTAATACTTGTAAATAATCTTTCATCAAAAAGTCATTTTTGATGCTTATCGTCTCTAATTGACTAGCCCTGATCTACGGGCGTTACAGGGGGCTACGCCGAGCGTAGTATAAAAATCCATTGTTTTCTCACCCGGAGCTCTATGCCGAGTGTAGAGCAGTGTGCTACACAGAGTGTAGGTCAACTGAATGTTGACCTTTGACTTTTTGACCAATTTGAATTTTAATCAAACTTTAGCAGAATCGAGTATTTAGCTAAGGAACCGTCTCAGTTTGGCATTAGGTAGTTTCAGTTAGATGTTATGTTGTTGAGGTAGTTGTTGAGTAGTTCATGTGTGTCTTCTCACTATAATATGTAGAATGTTAGATTGTCTTTGTAACTAATGCATATATGTTGGGCGGGGCCCATAATGTATGTTGGGCGTGGCCCCGTTATGCAAGTTAGTCAGGACTCGTGATGTATGTTGGGCAGACCTGTTATGCAATTTGGGTGGGGCTCATTATTCAAGTTGGGTAGGGCCTCTTTCGTAAGTTGGGTAGGGTCTGTGATGTATGTTGGGCGAGGCTGGTTATGTATGTTGGGTGGGGTCCGTAATGTATGTTAGGCGGGGCCTGTATTGGTGTACAGTATCTTGGGGAGCTCGCTAACCTTTGTGCTTACAGTTTTAAGTTTAAATGTTGTAGGTATTTTATCAAAACATGGAAGAGCACGAGGTGATTGCACCGCATCTACTGGAGTTTTGTCACTATTGTTTTATGATACTATGATGACCTGTTTTTAAAACTACTTTTGAAACTATGATGATAGTTTTATGAAAATGTTGGTGGTTGGTTTCATTTATGTAAAAATGAAAATTTCACTATATATTTTGGGGACATTACAAGTTGGTATTAGAGCCTTGGTTTGAGGGGTTCAGGCTAGCACTTGGTGCGTCTGAACTCAAACTGAGGACTGTAAAAAAAATTTGCAAAATGTTTTTCTAAAAAGAAAAGGGATATGATACGTACAGTCAACCGATGCTGAAGTATGTGATTCCTAGGATACTTGTACATGATGATATAGTATATGTGTTATAGAATGATATGTATACTAGAAGTTAGAATAAGGATCTACTCGGGGTTTCATGCTAGAATGCTTGCTTAGGAGAGATATCGTTGTGCTTGATATGTGAACTGTTAGAGATGCATGATAAGGAGTAGGGTAAAGGATATTCAGGAATTGTGTATTAGGGTTTCCTGATCTTTATGATGCGTTATTTCCTGTTGGTTTTGCGGCTTGAATGTTGATTGTTTTGTGCTATGTGAAACATATATTCATGTTAATTAACTATTAAGAGAATAGGATAGGTTGCACGCCACAAATATTAAATAGTTTTAGAATTCTTGATTTGGCTCTATTGTACAACTCTTGTTTGAGTCCAACGTTTGTAGTGTAGGATCTTTCAAGATTGTTTAATATTTGTTGCATGTGATTTTATTCATAAGATAGTTAGTTGACATTGGTAGAAGTTTTTTCTGCAGCTGATAATAGGGTGGGTGGAAATTCTTAGTGCCCTATGAGGAATGTTAGAATGTGCTAGTATGGGCACTTACGTTAGATAAATCCTAGAAGGAGAATCTAGGAAATTAGTGGTATGTAGTCGTTTAGGTATGAGTATATGTGACCAGAACGGTTGGTAGTGATCATGTGTAGTGACTTAGGAACTTTGAGACACTGTTTGGGACACGTACAAATAGTAGTGGAAGGTACGACGGGAACATACTATTGAAAGCACAGGATCCGTATAGGGATCAAGAAGAGTTGAAAATGTTTCTAGGGAGTTGGTTGATAGTAGATAGCATGGTTTGGCACCATGATTTGTTGTCGCGTTTTTCTGTGTTTATCTATCTTTAAGTTATGGTTGTTCAAGATGAAGACGATTCTGGTAATTGTTTGGGCCTTAGTGGCCACGATAGATTGGTGTAGACATGTGTGAGTTAGTTGATTCTAAGGTGTCGAGGGAATTGTTCGAAGTAGCTTAGGATTTTATGCGTTTTCTAGGTTACAAAAAAATTCATGTGGCGGAAAAAATCTTAAACCCTTAACTTCACAGGAACAATGTTTTCTCTATTGATAGCATTTAACAATGAATATCAAGAAACCCTAGAGAGATGATGTAACATTCAATTCCAGGTATTTTCCTCTTTGGTCCTTGAAGTTTGAAATTTTTTCAAAATTGTTCCCCTCGTACACTAGGCGTACGTTTAGGTACGCTTAGCGTACATGTGCGCTTTTGGATCAAGGCGCTTAGCCACGTACGCTGAGCGCACGTGGTGTATGCAGGGTGTACGTAGCCAAAGACTAAACCGTAATTATTATGGTATGAGCCCTATTTAAGCAACTTTATGGGCCTTAGGCACTCACCTTCATTAACCTCCACTGTTCATTACGTCCCATCTAACCTTAGTTCACCCCTTTGAGTGTTCTTGATCTTTGAACTGATTTTGTGGCATTTTTGTGTGTGTTAAAGAAGAAGGAACTTCGAGACCAAGCATTTGTTGAGGTTGAGCTTGTAGATCCAGAGTCTTCATCAACATTGGAAGCTTTTGAAGGTAAAAAGTTCTTACCTTGATGATTCGTTTTGGTTGTTAGAGTTTAGGGCTTGTTTATGAGTTTATTTGGTCCCATGGGTTCTTTCTGTGAGTTTGAGCAACTCCAAAAGTTAGAGGTGTTACATCTCAGTCCCTTTGATATTTTAGATGCATAAAAATGTCATCTTGATGGTTGATAGGTGTCCATGCATGAATTTAAGCCCTTAATGTGAGCCTTGTTGGACAAAAATGGATGTTGGGTTCCATTAAGATATGGTAAGGCATAAGGTTGCCAACTTTATGTCTTAGAACCCCATAATGGTTGAGATCTGAAAGTTGGATCGAGTGGCTGTAAAGATAAGCACCATATGGCTTAAGGTGGCAAGCAACTCAGTACGTTAAGTGTACCAAGGGGTACGCAACACGTACTGGCAAGAGGATGAGTATGCCAAGCGTATAGAGCATACGCCGAGCGTACACCTCTTAGTGGGCTTTTGGACTTCGGTTAGGCCTTGAACCTTTCGACCTTAGCTAGTTTTAGGGTTTTGGCCTGTTTAGAGTAGGTGGGCCTCAAAACTCTGTTAATGGGCCTTAAGTTTCTTCATTTGAACCTTTTTGGGCCTTGGAGTCCATTATTGTGTTTTGGGGCTAAGGGTAGTTAGGCTCATTATGGGAAAGGTAAATGGGCATTTATCTTAGGAGTCTAGAACTTGGGTTTAGGCCCACGATTATGGTTTATAACCTATCTCTAATTAGGGTAATTTATGTATGTTTAGTGTGGGATCTTCAAGTTCAGTAACCAAGTAGTTAGTTATTTATCAGCAGACCAATGTGAGTTTTCTCACTATATCAATGGGTTAAAGGCACCAAAGGCCGACCCATGATTTGTGATATACGGTGTTAGATATATTTGAGATATGTATATGAAAGACCAGGATTTGGCCCCTGACAACTATATAAAAGACCGGGATATGGCCCCTTGCACTTGTATGAAAGACCATGATCTGGCCCTTAGCAACTGTATGGAAAACCAGGATTTGGCCCTCGGTAGGAAATTCCTTGTAAGACTATGGTTTGGCCCATAACACTATCTTATTTATGTTTGGTATGTGGTACTTTGGGAAACTCACTAAGCTTTTGCTTACAGTTTATATTTTTAGTTTCAGGTACTTCCGGTACTAAGGGGAAGGGCCTGACGTGATGGCGCAATGTTCACTCCTCATTATTTTCCACACTTTTGATATTGTACTCCGATAATTTGAAATTATTATTATGTGATGGTTTTTGGAGCAATGTGATGGTTGTAAATCTTGTTTTTAAAATGAAATATTTTATCCTGGTTTTTTGGACGTTACAAGTTGGTATCAAAGCCTTGGTTTGAGGGATTCGGGTAAACTTTAAGGTGTGTAAGAACTTAAATCGAGGAAATTATAATCTTTTCAAAAGAAAAAGAACTTGAACTTTTGAAAAAAGATTATTTTAAGAAAAAGGGGAGTGCAATTCGTGTAATCAACCGAGCTCAAGTAAGTGTTTCTCAAGTTACCCATACTTATGTATTGTGATTAGTATGCTTGATATGTGAACTGCATGCTAGATTAGGGCTAAGGATACCTTTAGGAAACATATAATAAAACTGCCTGATTTAGGTGATGTCTTGTAGCTCGATAGAATTCAATGCCATGTATTACATGGAATTGATATCGACTCAGTTATTTGCTATGTGTATACTTTCAAAGTTGTATATGTTTAGGATTGTATAGCCCTAGAATGATCAGTTTAGCCTCATTTCTTGTTCCTTGTTTGGTTGTGGACTTAGGGTAGAATCTTCATTCAAAAGTCTATGCGATCCTATTTTGTATACAACTTGAGTGCATAAGGCAACCAGCGGTGTTGCTTGAGGTTCTTGGTACTGCTAGTGGTGAGTATTCCTAGAAGAGTCTAGGATATGTATGTTGTGTAGTATAGGTTGCTCTTAGTTGTAGTGGGGTAACTTAGAAGAATCAGAATTTACCTTGAGGGAAGGTACAGGTAGGTTTAAAAGGTAGTATAGTCCCGTACTACTAGAAGCACATGACCTGTATCTGAGACAACTGTAGATCTGGGGATTCTAAGGGTACCTGTGTGTTGCGAGTCTCTCTTGAGTGTTTGTTGATTGTTTTTATCTTTTGTTTTTAGTTTGAGGATGGTTGTCACTTGTTTGGGATCGGGAGGTACTGGTTCGGGCTCTAGATCAGGTTCGGGTTCTAGCTCTGGCTTAGAATCGATTGATGAGAGGTTGCATGAGCTTTTTGCAGCCGAGGTTACTCGCAGTATTCGTGACGCTACCCCTGTGACCTTCAGTACCGTCGACGAGGGGATTTAAAGCTCATGGAGGAGCGGATTAGGTCTTTTCGAGCCGAGATTGCTGTCGGGTAGGTTGGGGTGCGAATTCCCTCATTCTAAGAGTTCAAGGCGTGTGGAGCGCCTGAGTTCTTTAGGGTTAAGGACCCCATCACTAGCCGTCGCTGGATCACTTATTGGGCAAATGTGGGATTCACGTCCTGCTTATTGAGGGGCAGAGCGTGGGATTGGTAGGAGGAGGTTAACTGAGCGGTAGGGTCGCCGACAGTGGCTATTATATCACAAGAGGACTTTGTTTAGAGGTTTCAGAGGGAGTTTGCACCTGCTATAGAGGTGCATCAGCTGGCGAGGGAGTTCCCTGACCTTCGCCAGCCAATAGAGACTGTGATGGATATTACCGCCAAATTTAGGGAGAGTGCATTGTTGGTCCCACAATACGCTTCTGATGAGGAGACAAGGAAGACATGATATCATGATATGATGAGCGGCGATATTAGGGAGTTTGTGGGCTTCTCGGAGTGTAAGAGCCTGAATGACATGGTCGAAAAGGCCCGCGAGTGAGATATTGAGTTTAAGCTCCAGGCGAAGCGGAAGCTAAATCAGCTTCAGACAGCTGTGGGACAGGCTAAGAGACCCAAGACCTCTGATACATACTCCAGAGGCTAGTAGAGTCGGGGTCGTTGCGTTAAGTGCGGCAAGACGCATAATGGAGCTTGCCAATCAGCAGGTTCAAGATGTTTCAGTTGTGGCCAGTCGGGTCACATGAGCAGGGATTACCCCAAGAGGGTTCTGATTTTCTTTCATTACAATCAGACCGGCCATAAAAAGACCAACTGTCCGAGATTGTCTGGGGTAGCCGTGGTGACGCCTGTGCCAGCCACCTTGAGGATTACCGATGGCCGGAAAGGGAAGGCTGAGGCTCCTCTGGTGAAGAGAATGGCTTTTCAGCTGACTACCAATGAGGCCTGTGTAGCGCTGAATGTAGTTATTGGTATGTGCTCTAACCTTATCCTTTATTGCTTTCCTTGTTTATGCTTATGTTTATTATGATCTTGTATAGGGGCCTTTTTGGTTAACGGTTTGTCTGCTTATGTTCTCTTTGAATAGGGGGCTACATGATCCTTCGTGTCTCTTGCGATCAACAGGATGTTTCAAGACGCTCTGGGGACTTTCGATTTCCCTCTAGAGGTGGAGATTACGAATGACCATACTATGAGTGCTTTAAGGGTTTTCCATGGGTGTGTCCTTGTTAACATTACCATGAACGGCCATGTTAAATGTAACAAAGACGTTACTGCCTTGGCTGAGAACCTGTCTTGGCCTCAGAGAGCCAAAGTCATAGCAACAACTCATTTCTTGTCACAAGGGAAGAACATCCCATGTGATCTCCTCATTCACCCATAACCAATGAGAAAGCAACTAATAGCCCGGATGACGCCCAGAACTGACGTCACCTGGTGGTTAGTTAGCGTGAATAGCTCTCCCAGTAAAAGGAGGCCACGTATCACGCTCACGAGAGACGGTCCCCACGATCCGTTAGGAACAATTATAAAAGGATCTCTTTCGTCTCAAGGGAGGGATCCATCTTATTTCTCAAGAAGATTACCTTAAGATTTCTCTCTCACCCTAGATTAACTTGATCGTCGGAGCGACGTCTCGGGAGAACACCTGATCGTCGGAGCGACGTCTCGGGAGAACACCCGATCGTCCTCTAACGGTTTTTCTGTGATTGTGTTCTTAGGAAAGCTCCCAAAGAAGTTACATCCTCAAGCATCCAAACCACTTGAAGAGCATGTCACAACATTTGGCGCCATCTGGATGTATCCTCAGGGTGATACAACCAATTAACGACACCAGTTCTTTGTAAAATAGTGATCTATGCCTGACAACACCTACGCTTGCAATACCGGATCTGTCTCGAATACCGGTGGTGATAACTAATGAACACCACTGCGAGTATAGAGCGCAGACTCCAATCCAGGCGCTCATGGCGCAGATCTCACCGATTACGGGGACAGTACTCCAGAGAAGTTTCTGGTAACCTTCATCTGTAGTGGTGTTGATTATGATGGCATGTGTGGAATAAGAAAAGATCTAGTGAATCATCATGTAAACTCAAGAACACGAGGAGTAAATAAATCTATGTAAGCTCATATTAGATCTAGAAAGGATATACAAATGGGTTTGTATAAAATTTCTCTCTCTAGACTAACACTCCAAAATGATCATCCTAAATATGAGTGTCACTCACTTCCTATTTATAGGAAAGACAACTCATTACACATCAATAAGGATAAAGCACAAATACATCCAAGCGTGACTTTGCACCCTAACATTCTCCCCCTCAAAGTTAGGATTGGATGTCTCGGCTTCAGTCTCCAACGAGCTAGCGCGATCATGACCAAACTCCCCCTCGAAGTAACACCGGTCTTCAAATCCGCAAATGAGTATCCGACACACCCGCTTCGAATATCCATCATTCTCCCCATTTTTATAATAAAAAAATGATTATAAAACCCATTAAGGGTGAGAAGCGCTCGAGTAATAAACTTTGCAATACTCCCCCTTGATGTGTACCAAAATGAATCACCAAAAATCTTGCACGGAAAAACAATCACGAAAAAGCCTCAAAAATTTTCTAGTTTGTGAAAATTTTAGACTTTTTGAGTGAAAGTTGCAAGATTTTCCAAAATTCGGGTAAAAACTGTCAATAACAGAATTTTGTAGGGACCCGTTGCGCCAAAAACAGCCAAGTATGAGAAATTCTCCCCATTTGCCAAATTGGGTAGAAAATGTTAATTCGCACAAACTGCATGGACCAGAAATGAACATTCTTCAATTTCACAAAATATTAGCCCAATTTCGAAGTTGGGTATTTGCTGCCAACTTTTTGAAACTACAGGGGCTAAATGAGAAATTCTGCCATTCTTCACAAATTTTTACTCCAATGTCGAAGTTGGACTATTTCTACCACTTCTTAGAAACTTCAGGGACCCAAATCTTAAATAGTTGTTTTCTTCCCCAATTTACTTCGTTAGCAGACAACGAATAGTGAAGTTGACCAAGAAAAGTCAAAATCGACTTCCAATTTCAAGTTTTCGTTACTCAATAATCAACCCTTTGTTTTCTGCCATTAACCTCTTCCCAATTGAACTTTGCAATAATGAATCACCTGCTTCCCAATTGAACTTTTCAAAAAGCTTCTTTATCAACAAGCAAAATCATCGACAATCTCAAAGCTTTCAACCATTCGTTACTCATATCTCAACCATCAATAGTCAAAATCACCAGTCAAACATCGAACATAACTCGACTCCAAAATTTCAATAGCTCAATTTGTTTGACTCCAAGTTCCTCTAGCTACAGCACAATACGAGTCGAAGTCAATTTCACCTTTCGATTTTGACACTCTGCCCAACATTTGATTTCGACATCAATTAAACTATTCCAAACAGATCTATCATTCAAAATCAGCTTTGACCCCTAACTCTATATCAGATACGAATAATCAACACCATATAAGGAAAATTCAGTTTAATACTTCCTTCCTTGTGGATTCGAACATACATCCACCATTGAAGTCGAATTGTAACACTCAACTGAATCAGATGTATCAATTACCAGTCAAAATACGACGTTGACTTTTCGATCTTAAAAGTCAACAAACACAAAAATCGCAATTCTCACATAGATTTTCAAATCAAACCGAGAATATTTAATTGTTTGTGATCATATTCAACAGTTCATGATCAATTTCATTCAAATCAAAGGATTGATAGACAATCACTTGATCATCATCGACTCGTTAATGGAAGAAATACAACCGATTCACAAGTCCAACTCAACAGCAAAGCTCATCGAATGTTAGAGATGATGAAACGAAATCAAATCTATGAGAACAAGCTGAACAAAATGTGAATCAAGAACATGATGTACAACCGATAAAGTAGAACAAAGAGTGACGAACTGCGAATTAGAGTCAAACATATTTGTTGGATTTTGGGCTTAAACAGTAATATCGAATCATTAAAAGGAATAATTGGACTTTCATTTATCGATCAATGAACAGTGACGACTTTACCAATTTGGGCTTCTAATCCGACTGAATGAACAGTAATTAGAAGATAAAAAATTTTGAAAATCTAATTTTGGTTTTTGGTTTGGGCATGATCTATGAAAAAAATAGTTGGATCAACAATTTGGTTGAAACGGATTAGATCCAATCGAGACAAATCGATCAAAAATGAAAAACGCAAAATAAGAATCGAAATCATGGACATTTTGGAATCCATTTGAGAATTTGTGATACCTTTCTGACGAATCGAGATCCATTTGCAATGAACGAATCAAATTTAGAAGATCTTGATTCTTTTGTTGGAATGAGAAAATCTCCAATTTGAACATCGTACCACCCACTATGCGAGATGTACAACTCGTTCTTCGTGTTCTTCAACGATCCAAGAACATCTTCAAAAGAACCACCAACACATTTGGGTTTTGACTTCAAATTCAATGCAACATTTAGAGATTGTTGCTTTGGAACCCAAATTTGCTTCACGGATTTCGGATTCACAACAACATTTAACGATTTTTATGAATAAACCCGCTTGTTTTTCCGATTGATCTTCTTCTTCTTTTTCTTTATCATCTTTTTGCATCTTGAAGACTTGACTTCATTAACAAACCCACTTTCCACAACTTCAACATCGTGAATTTGAATCAAATCTTTTGGAGTTTGATACTTGTGATTTTCTTGGATCACCGGCTTCCGATAAGGAATCATTCCTTCAAACAAATCACAAGAACACAAAATATCATCGGTTTGAACTCCAATCGAGCAAAAAACTTTTTCATCTTGAGAATCAACTTGAACTAATTTTTCTTGAACATAATGAACAACATCAAGAACACCTTCCCGAGCTTCGTGATAATCTGCATAATATTCAAGTTTATTGCTTCCATATTTGCATTCAGCACGAGGAATTCCTTTTATGACTTCTCCTTCTTTCTTATTTCTTCGTCTCTTTTGATATGTTGTAATCAAACGATCAAACAAATCTTTGGTTTGATAAATTAGACAACTAATTAATTCTCCAACTTCATTCTTTTCTCCATTTACAACGATATCTCTTTCACTTTTCAATCCAACAGTCGAGCTATAAAGAAGATATTCAAAAGTACATTCATTTTGAAAATCTTCACTATGTATCATCCATTTCTCCATAATTGCTTCGTTTCTTTCGAATAAAATGATATGAACTTGGGTTTTCTAGAGAGAGAAAGTGAAAATCAAGGAGATCTTTAGAGTGAGAAAGTGAATATGAACCAACTTCTAGTAAGAGAAAGTCATACAAACAAGTATTATAGAGAGAGAAAATCGAATTATGGATCAAATCATGGAAAATTTTGATTTCTAGAACACAAAACACTCTCAAAACACGAAGATCAAAAAGAACATGAAGAATCACCAAATCAAGATTGCCATCATGGATCAATTCTTGATCAAATCAAGAACACCCGCTCTGATACCAATTGTAGTAGTGTTGATTATGATGACATGTGCGGAATAAGAAAAGATTTATTGAATCATCATGTAAACTCAAGAACACAAGGAGTAAATAAATCTGTGTAAGCTCATATTAGATCTAGAAAGGATATACAAATGGGTTTATACAAAATTTATCTCTCTAGACTAACACTCCAAAATGATCACCCTAAATATGAGTGTCACTCACTTCCTATTTATAGGAAAGACAACTCATTACACATCAATAAGGGTAAAGCACAAATACATCCAAGCGTGACTTTGCACCCTAACATCATCGAATGGTTCATCATCTCAAACGGCGATATCGCATCTTGATCTGCTGCAGAAACCTCCACATGACGGCATGGAAGTACTTACTATCTCTCATCCTTGTAAGAGAAACACGACTCATCAAGCAGGGGACGAAATAGAGGTACTCTCGAGAAATCTACTCAATATCAGTTTTTCGAGCAACGATCCGAGACCATTAAACTGGGATTCGAGAGATCTGCTCCTTATATCTGGATTTATTCGTAACATGAAAATCCATCGAACATATATTGATAACGTTAGTAGCTTTGATATACTCTACGAGCACTGTTTTAAACAACTACCAGGCACGTGAAAGGAGGGGCTATAGCCCCCAACCGGCGGGGGAGGGGGGGGGGGGAGTTGATAAGGTTCACATGACATAATTTGTGGCTACTGGGCACAATTTGACTGCTCTTAAACGATGGTCAGTCACGACGAGAGGAATCGAATCACAAGAACAATCAAATTCTCTATGATCCGATATCAGGCAGAACACAACATCCCACTCGGACAATCGACAATCTCCTCACTACATCTCATACCATCAACTATCCATGACATAGTTAATTTTATCAAAAGCTGATGGACAAGGTATTCGTCGACCAAATTGGTAGGAATATCGAAGTCTATGTCGACGATTTGGTAATCAAGAGTCGCGATGAGGAAACATTACTCCAAGATGTGGAAGAAAGCTTCAAAACGCTAGCTAAAGCGCAAATGAAGTTAAACCCAACTAAGTGCACCTTTGGAGTCGAGGAATGGAATTCCTTGGGTATTAGGTATCCAAAGAAGGGATTCTCCCTATTCCCACTAAAATATAGCAGATCCTCGAATCGAAAACCCTCATAATCTCAAAGGGATACACGAGATCAACGGTAGGTTGACGACATTAGGAAGGCTTGTTGCCAAATCTACAGAGAAAGATCTCATCCTGTACCAGACACTCAAAGGATGTTTAGACAAAAAACAGTTTAAATGGACAGAAGAAGAAGATACGAGAAAAAATTGAAAGACGCCCTACAACAACTCCCAGATCCTACTTGCCCACTCCTAGGGGATACACTATAGATCTACTTAACAACATATGAAGAGGCCAACTCCCCAGTAATAGCAGTGGAGAGAGAGAGAGGGAAAACATATCCCTATTCATTTTGTTAGCAGGGCCCTGCAAGGGCCAGAAGTCAATTACCTAACCTTGAAAAAGCAGGTCCTCGCCCTGGTTTACATAGTCAGGCGACTACGGAGATATTCCCAGGCCCACAAGGTGGATGTTCTCACTAGGTACGCAATAAAGCAAGTGCTACCAAGGCCAGAAAAGTACGGGCGCCTGGCCAAATGAGCCATAGATTTAGGTGAGCACGACATCTAATACCACCCCAGGACTAGCATCAAAGCCCAGGCTCTTGCAGATATCCTGGTCGAAATCCCAGATACCATCAAGGGGGTATCGACGACAATCTCCAACGACCAGCTCGAGCCTGAAGCCGGTAAGGAACTATGGAAGCTAGATACCGATGACGCGTCAAGTAAGGAAGGCTCAGGCACATGCTTGATCCTTCAGAGCAACAAAGGCAAAGAGATCACTTACTTGTTGCAATTCGACTTTCAAGTGTTCAATAACGAGGTGGAATACGAAGCATTCCTAGCACGCCTAAGGCATGCCAAGGAGGTTGCCATGAAGTAACTAGCAGCCATTAGAGATTCCCTGCTTATCACAAACCAGTTAAATGGAACGCACAAGGCTAAAGACTCAAGGATGTAGAAATACCTTGATGTAGTCCGAAGTCTAATCAACACGTTAGAAAGCTTTTCCATAAAACAAATATCCTGGTGAAAGAACGCAAGGGAGAATGCTCTCAACAAGTCAGCCTCAACTTCCTATGATCACTTAACGAAAAAAGTGATAGTCGAAGTGCTCCTGGATAGTGTTTATCGATGATATCTTGATTTATTCCAAGACTCAGGAGCAGCACGAGGAGCACCTAAAGGAGGTGTTGGAGACATTGAGGAGGGAGATAATTTTCATATAGTTCTCCAAGTTCAAGTCAGGTGGCATTTCAAAGTTGGGCTTTAGGTTTGGGCCATGTTTTGGGATTAGAAGGTCAGGGTTTAGTTGGGCCATCTGATTTTGGGAGTTTTGGGTCAGGAACATTGTTGGGCCTTGGGCTAAGGCCCATGAGAAAGGGATTGAGCCTAATTAGAAATTGGGCAGTAAATTGGGCCTTGATGGATTATTTGACTTTTTGGCCTATTAGATTGTGAAATTGGGCTTTAGTCTTGGACCAAGCTAGGTTAGGGGTAAAATGGTCTTTTTACCCAAAGTATGGATTTTTGGTTATGCTTTAGATCCTAAATGTTAATTGGTTTTTATTTTCCAACTGATAGCTCAAGGAGTTGTAGGACATAACAGCCAGGGATTATGCGGTTCATTTAGCATTACGAGGTGAGTTTCCTCACTAGGTTTAGCGGGTTTAAGGCACTAATGCCGGCCATGATTATGTTATTGTTGGGACTTATCGTGTTGCATCTTAGGGCTTTTTGTATATATCCAGATTGGGCCTGTCCATTCATGATTATCTCTTAGGGTTAGACTATATATATGCATGCATGTATGCATTATGTTTTAGACGTCTTATTAATTACGCTTGAGTTTTGTAATCCTAAACACCTCTACAGTCGAAGCTCTTAATCGAGCTCTTCTGAGGTGTTGAAGCATTAATCATACAACGTTTTCAAGCCATATTCTTGTTCTCTTTATGTTCTTTCTTGTTTGCATACTTAGAATTAATTGATCCTGATAGAAGTTTGTTCTAACAATTATGTTAGTATGCTAGCTGTCTGCGTGACTCTTACATGTGTTATGTGCTTACATGTTTACCAGGCAGGGCCCGATGTCGGGCAGGGCCCAATGACCATCTTTTATGCTATGCATCTTTGTGATTTTTTCATATGTATATGTTAATTGATATATGTTACATGTGATGGGTTTTATGCATAAGAAACAATCCTATAAGCTCATACAAACCCTAATGCTTGGATCTAGGTTTCTTTGTTGTACATGCTTTGAATCCAAGGCTATAAACCCTAGATCTAACATTTAATAAACTGAATTAGGGTTTAGAGAATTACCTTTGATTGTTATATTGCAATAAGAATGAAATCCTTGCTTTGATTGGCTTTAGAAAGCTTAGTGTCTCAACTGCTTCACCTCTAATGGAGTCACAAACACCTTATGTAACTTGGATGAAGAGGAGAAGAAAGGAGGCTACCCAAAACGACTAGAAACCCTAGAGAATCAGTTTTCCACCTTTTTGGGGCCTAAGGGGTCCTTTATATACTTGTGTGGGCTGCTAGGGTTTCAGTCAAAACCCTAATGGACAGCTTAAACTCTAAGCAGCCCATGGAACCTTCTGGATAAGCCCAGGGACGAAAATATGATGGGCTCCCATCATAATTTCGTTCACCCCTTGTTCCTTTAGCATTCCTTAGCCCAATAACTCAATTATCCAATAATTGCAGTCCAGCCCCCTAAATTTAATTAATCTCTTTTAGCCACAAAATTAATTCTTAATTAATTCTTGACCGATATTAATTAACCAATATGATTTCTCCTTTAATATATTATTTTCATAATATATTAATAAATGATATTTAAACCTTTCTCTCCTTAATTCATCCTACATATTGCTAAGGTAAAGGCAACCCAAAAGGACCATGCTCATAATCAGGTCAAGTACATACCAAAATAGTTATGGACTTAGACACTAATCCAACAGTCTCCCACTTGGATAAGTCTAATAACTATTTTCCGTAGAACTTCAGAACCTGATCAGCAATCGTAGCTTTCAAAAGCCGCTGTCAAATCTGATCTTATCAGATAGCGTGTCCTTTAGGTAAGGGATTATATATTCCTCCATTCTCAAGATATCGTATAGACATAAGACATGAATTTTAATCATTCTCTCTATACTGTTTCTCGACTTCCGATTTATGACGACTGACAACAGACTACAATTGAACACATCAACTTAGTCTCGGCTTGGCCAAGCACTTAGGTGTCATCACTAAATCATCGAGAGGCCCACAAATATCGCTTTTATCCCACTTTGGGTAAAAGGAATGGATAAACTTCGACTCAAATGCTTGCTTGCATTCACTGATCGAATCGCACACAACAATAAGTTTTATAACACCAAGTTACTAGTGTGTTTACTTATCATCAATGTGGAACCGACCAACAAATAACAACTCACATGTCTCGGTTTCAAGAATATACAAAATTATCGTCTCACTAATCACTCGTGATAAATCCATGAAGTGATCCAAGTGAGTGTGGGTTTAATCCAATACTCTAATCTTATCAAAGCACTCATGAACTCTGCAGCAAACTTGTGCTATGTCTAAAACTTTTAGACAATCTACAGACTCTTCATGACAGTCTTCCTTCATACTTACTTCCAACGTATGACCGACTGTGGAGGTTCGAATAACCCAAATATTCTGGAAGTCAAAACATGCAAACTGAAACATAACAATAATAATTAATCCTATATGGCCCCAAACTTGTGAGAGTAAATAGAACACTTCTATTTATCCACCATATCGATTACTCATTATTTATCATTTAATGTTTCGGATATTCAACTCATTACTTTAATTACAACAACAATTGTCCCATGCTCCAAGCATGCACACTTTGTTTCCTATGGTCCTTACTTTGTGAAATATATCAATTGAAAAACTTTTCCAACGATGCTCATTTCATAATTCCCAATCCTTATCGTTAGTGTAAGAACACAAGGTTCTTTGCTACTATTAGAATATGCTAGATTCTAACATTTTATGCAACGATCCTTTCGTAAAGTCATACCACAAAAGTCACCAAGACTTGGCTAATGAAATTACAAAGTACTCTATCGGAATTGTTACAAGACAATTCCATAGATGTGAAGTCTCACATTCAAAGTACAGTCCTTTGAACATCCTTCTTGTATAAAACTTTCTAATCTAGGCATAGACTCTCAATACCCAACTCCCAATGTGGAAACATTTCCACATTTTCCATATGAAAACTCATTCTTAATAGAATCTTATCTATTCATAATAATGTCAATATGGTCCATCCAATACCATACTTCTAACTACTCATAAGCGACCAATCCTCAGTGAACTTTGGATCGTCCTTTGATAGTTGTTTAATTATTTTAGTCAAAACCGATTCTAGTCCTTTTTCCCTCTTAATGTGCTAGACATTTGGAAAATTTTAGAATGGTCAAATATTATAGCATTTGCAATCGATCCTATACCTGAAGCGTATGGGACACAATGCATAATATCTTACATAAAGATATGATTCTTTACCAATCTTTTGCTATAATATTTTATGTGTCATGTTCTCACAATTCGAACTATGACGAGGGATGGCGTAATCATAATCGAAATTTGAGAACACACAATGTATCTTTTGACTAAAAATATCAAAATTTCTCAATCTAAGCTTTAGATTTTGAAACGAAGTATAATATTCTCTCCTTTAATTATAGCAAAACAATTTTTAAACCCATGCAACTTTGCAAATTTAATCTTTGTTTTTCTATAATTAATATTGCTAACTTGCAATACTCGCATAATCATACAAGCATAACACTTATGCTCCCACTATCATGATTATCGTATAAGCATAACACTTATGCTCCCACTAGCTTTGACATGTATTTAGAAAACAAATGAACTTCCAGAAAACAATGCCTATTGAATTTTTGAAATTCATATTTCTAATACCAGATGCTTCGATAAGCCTTTATCTAAGCTTCTTAAACTTATACATATTTGCCTTAGATAGCTCATATGTGTGCTTAAACAATTTAGAACTTATGTTACTAAGTTCCAAATGTTTAAACTAATTGCCAAATCTCACAATTCGAACAATGGAAAGGGATTCCATAACCATAATCGAATTTGAGAATACAATTTTCACAATTGCTATCTTCTTAAGATCTCTCTTAGTGAAAGCATTTCCTCACAGTCTTTTTCATGAAGGAGGGAATCTTATGACACTTAGATTTTATGGTGTATGAGTTCCTATCCATGTGAATTTGCTAATACCAAGGTCTGCGACAAATCCAAACTCATATGGACTAAACTTTCTTAATCTTGATTTCTTGCCTTATGGTAACACGAGTGCCCACCATGTCTTCCAAGTAGTTTAGTAACTTGTCCTTACATATCAGTGTACTTTCCATCGACTAAGGCGCTAGTATGCATTCAAATAAGAACTCATAGAAATCACATACACAATTAACTCAATTGGAATGACACATAAACAAAATAATGTCAACACGATAGGTTGTAAACCTCAAGTTGTGTGCTAGTGATGGTCGATAAGGTTTATTTTTGATTTGTTCTTGAAACCTTTCAAGACCATTAAGACTCCCACTGACTCCTTGAATTATAAAATTCTCTTGTCAAGAAACATTTCCTGACAAAGCAAATATTCAAGAGTTAGTGTAGTTCTTATCAAGACAAAACATTTCACATAATTGGTCCTAGTTGGTCTTTGTCTTATCCAAGACAACACAACTTACCAATTTCAAATGTGCAAGAATGAGAAACCTTTTCCAAATTCCACATTTGATGAATGTTATAAACCTACTTAAGACTTCTCACTCAATGTGACAATCTTGGAGTATGACTCTAAGACTTGATATCAGAATGAAGTATGATTGACTCTTTGATTTAACCATTTCTACAATTCTCGATTCCTCTTCTCAGACATAAAAATGCACTAAGACTCACTTAGAGGATCAATTGAGATATGGTTCTTAATCATTTAGACTTCATCATAAAACACAATAAAAGGTACTCTCCCTTCTTCTTAGAATGGACAAAACTTTTATCTTTCTGCCTTCTTGATTCTTCTTATTCGTTCTGCTATTGATTGAAACTCTTTCAGTTAACTCAGAATTATACTAAATCTTATAAGTATAACCATATTTACTAAACTTTAGTAAATCATGACGAATATCTTTGTCAATCTTGTGGTAGACTTGATCAACGTACGACCTAGTGTACTTGATCTCTTAGTCCTTCAATCGACACTTTGTCAAAGAATTAGTGTAAGTTTCCCAAATGTGAAATTTTTTCGTTCATCATACAATACACATTGTATGATTCCAAGTTTCTGTCCAATTGAAACTTTGGGCGATGAGAAACTCTCCCTATTTGGTAAACTTCTGACATTTCCACAAAAAACATAATTAAGAATCAAATCCATTATTGCTAATAATAGAAACATTCAAACATCAATTTTTCATACATGCCATTGCAAGGATAAATAAATAAGATAAAATCAAAATACATTTTATTGTAGAAAAAATTTGTCCATACAATGCAATTCAATTGAAAAACTATGTTATTACATATTTCTTAACAATCTATTCTAACTCCAAGTAGTAGCTCAAGAATCCAATCTTCAAGTAATGCGATCGAAATCCATTTCTTCACAATTAGATTCAGCTCACTTTTTCCCTTAAGCTTCCTCTCTTTTCTTCGATCCTAAAAAACATCAAATGTAATCTTATCACATCATGTATTAAGAATCTAGAATTGGAACTTCAAAAGGTTATGATAAGATTAAAACTTAATCTTGAAGATCGATTAGATCTCAAACAGGTTAAATAAATAGTAAACAGCAAGAACACGAAAACAATAAACAACTCAAGAATGAATCAAACCTGTCGAATGATTATAAAACAACCCTCAGAAGAGCTCGATAAAGAACATCAACTGTAGAGGGTTAGAAGGTTTACAGGAACGATAAAGAAAATCAAAGCTATCGTAATTCTCTCTATTGTATTCTTGATCGTTAACCTAATATGCATGCAAGCATATCCTTATATAGTAAACCTAACAGCTCACGGTTAGACAGGCCCAAAACGGAGTACAAAATTATTGGACTATTAACCGAGCCCAATGACGCAATCCTTAAACGAATCTGCAACCCAACAATCTCCCCCTTTGCGTCAATTGGAGCGAGATCTTCACTTCTTACATGGGCCGGCAGCAGCAGGAGCCTTCTTCTTTACAGTCTGAAACAGACGAGAGATAAGGGCGAGTATCGTCTGTCTGAATCGGATGTACCACTGTATCATATCATTGAAATATTTGATATCATCCGCTGCATTCTCTTTACACCGATGGATGATCGACAACACATGCTCAAGACAAGCAGTGGTATAAAGATGTTTATCCGCTAAGGCAAAGAGACATTTCTGTCCTTCTGCTCTAGTGAACATGACCGAATTACGTCTCGGGTCAATCTTGCCCATCTTCATTTGATTGAGATCACTGGCCGATCCAACAGGAGAGATCTTCGGTTTCTTCTTGAAGACGTTGGCAATCTCCTGGTCCATCAGGGCTACCTCCATGATGTAGCACACCAACATCCTTTTGAGATGGTCTATGATCAGACCATATTCAGCTTCATTCGTCAAGAGGATGTTATGCAGAATGATCCAATCATGGGGGTTGAGGTTCGGTAGGTCTGCTAAGGATATGAGATGTTCGGTTCTTGCAGACCCTCTGATCACGCTGAACCGAACGTTGATGAATCTCCCTTCGGTATATGGCTTCAAGACCCGAACATTAACGATCTTCTGAGCACTCCATGTTTGGTACTGTGGTTGAGCAGCCTTCAGATAGAATTCGATTAACTCCTGATCAACCTCAACATTAGGATGAGGGACTTCAAAAATGTTGGAGAAGGCGTGGAAGATAAACGCCTTTCGGGTCAAGGGCATATCAAACTGCGAATCGACAGAATTGTAGCAGTCGAAGGATATTACCGGTTCGAGCCATAGGATGCTTGGAGTATCTATGGCCTCCTTTATCATTCTCTCTCGAGTCCAAGCAGGGAAAAGAGTCTTCCTGCTCTCGAGGAGATCGTGGGCTTCTTTCTTCTTGCGTTCGGCTTCTTCAGCTTCTCGCGCCACACGAATGTTGTCATCATCAACATTGCGACTGTTTTTGCGCTTCAACATGTCCGCAATGGTTTCTTTATCATCTTCATCTTCTTCCTCAGCTATCTTCTTTCCTTTATCCTTCACACCCGAACCCGAAGTTTGACCAGTAGGAGGAGGTTCGGTTGTGTGAGCAGCTTTTGAGGAAGGAGGTGGTTTCGATCCGGACTTCACTTCTCCCCCTTGTTTCAGAGTGGACACGAAACTAGGTAGGTCGTCAATTTTGCTGAGAAGGTCCATGGCAGGAGCAAGTTTTTCAGCAAGGGTGCGCCTTACCGAATGATTGAGAATCGGATCGTGTGCTTCTAGGATGTTGGATAGGGCAGAGTGTACATCCGAAACACATGTTTTGATAACCTCCCGTTCGGATCGAAGAGCTTCAATTTGTTGCTGAGAATTGGAAAGTTGAGCGCTCTTGACCTTGAGGGCGGTGGTTTTACTTGCAAGAACGTCCATTAACGAGTTTTCGGCAGCGAGATCCTCTTGAAGTTTAGCGAGACGCTCGTCAATGGAGGCACGAAGGGCCGAGTTGTCGTCGCTGATGGATTGGCGAAGGGTAGCGAACGACTTCAACTCCGTTGAGACGAACGTGGCCAATTGCTGAACGATTGGTTCCAACGTTGTCTTTGTTGCATCGGCGCTCTCCTGTAAGGACTTTAACAGGGAAGAGGCTTCAGAGAATAGTTTATCGACTTTTGCGGTCGCTGCCTCACAAGCTTTTGTGGAGGCGTCTATTGCTGCAGAGGCAGAGGCGACGGAATCTTGCTGAGCCCTGGAGAAGGCATCAACAATCTTCTGAAGAGCGGCTTCAGAGAGAGAGGACTGAGTGTTGGAGGATGAAGCAATAAGCAAGTCAACCTTCTCATTTAGCTCCTTAAGATGCTTCTTTGTTACTGGAGCATCCTCCTCATCGTCGCTTTGGACCTGAAACGGACTAAAGTAGACCGAATCAAAGGTCATATTTTCCCCTCCAAGAAAAGGGTTATCTCCATCAGAGGCATGATCTGGAGATGTTGGGGGTGGTGAAGCTGGGGGTGTGATGGTTTGTGTAGGCTCAGGTTGAGTGTTGGTGGGGGTAGTTTCGGGTGGTGGTTGAGTGTGGATAGGTTCGGTTGTATGCTGGGGTTCGGTTACAGGTGGTGGTTCGGTTGTATCGGTATGAACCCCCGTATTAGATACGTTGGTTGTAACCTTTGCAGTTGTTGTTGTTGTTGCGGTATCAGTGAAAATGGGTGGTGGTATAGGGAAAGAAGTTTTGGGAATGGTGGTAGAGGGGTTTATGGTGGGAATGGAAGTAGGAATTGTTTGAGTAGGTGAAGGAATTGGTGAGACATGGATTTCCATGTCTGGGGTAGGTGATCGGGGTGGGGTGTTGCCTCTTGGAGGGGTTTCGCCTCGTTGAGAGCCGTCCGAACCCGAACTCTCGCCTTTTGAGTCACTTGAAGAGGAAGCGATTATGAGCTTGCGCTTCGGTTGAGTCTTTCGCCTCTTCGGCTGCGGGGATTGTGCAGCTTTGGTTGGTTTCCTTTTCTTGGGAGAAGGACCTTTAGCCCCTTTGGTCACTTGCTTCCCTTTTTCTGCCTTTTTGCCCCTATTAACAGGCTTATCAGCGTCATGGATGGACTTGAGCATTTCCGGTGTAAGTTCCCTCGGTCCAGACGCCTTGAACTCCTTAATAGTCCGGATGATCCGGCTGTCAGATGGAACATCGCCGTACATGGTCTCCGGAATTGAGCCGATGAAGGAGAACTTGGATGCATCTGAGACGATAATCTTCGTGGTATGAAAAGTACCGATCGAAGACATCGATGCACCGGCAGCAGTGGGGACATCGAAATTATCCATCGCCCACTTGGTGATGAGAGTCCAGAACCGTGCATACGACACCTCAGAATGTCGTGAAGAAGAAGAGAGGCTCTGGATGAGTTGTTGCCAGAGAACAAACCCATAGTCAAGGTTGACACCGTTGTAGACGCCAAACATTATCGACAAGAAGAGTCGACTAGAGCCGTCGGAACCTGAGCTCCGTTCAGATAAGCCCTTGAAGAGGACCGTGAACATGCCGTTCCACTGTGGCGGCAAGCAGGATTTTTTAAATTTCGCGACGGAGGTGAGCGCCTCCGTGTACCCCATGTTGTAAAACATACTGTAGAGGTGCCCAATCGGAATCGTCTCCGGATTAATCCTGGAAGGGTCAGCAGTAAACCCTAGCAATGCGCCAAATCGTTGCCTTGAAATAGAGGTCTTGTGATCAGAAACCTCGAAGAACACCCTATCGACTGCTTTATCGTAATGTGCAGTCGCATACACCTGCGATAGGAGCTCCATAGGCACAGACTCAACCCTAGAAAGTGCAGGAGCGATTTGTGAGTACTTCAGGCACTCGATGATCGGAAACATGTAGGAATCATACGACTGAGGGGTTAAGTCAATCACCAAACACTGTTGAGGGCGAATGGGAAGGATGTGGGAGGTTGCATGGACGGATGATGAATCTGCCATTGTTGAAGTTAGGAAGAAGAAGATGAACAGTAAGGGCTTTAGGGAATTTCTGCTCTCTTGGGAATTCGGATGCAGTAAAGAGGTAAATGGGAGAGGAGACTGCCTTTTATAGTGGGTGAAAGGAGAGAGAAAAATCTGTTCAAATCTTCTATGGAAATACGAAAAGGTTTTCCGGAATGACAGATGCGTGACAGTTAAGGCATGTGGTGATCACGTAGGAGAGAGTGTGTTAGATTCCTAGGAACACGCCGCCCAACAAGCGCCGTTTCAGAAGAAAACGTTTCAAATCCACATGCGCCTGTTTAGTGTCAGAGAGGAACCGCTTAATATTCTCCCATGCGTCCACGACGTCAGTTGTGGAATGGGCGTTTCAAATTCGCATGCGTCCCTTTTTACCGCCTTTTGAAATTCAATCCATTTATCCCCCGCCTGAGTCAGCAACCCTTTCATCTTATCCTTGTAACGACATCTTTTGAAGGATACTACCACGTGGATGATTTTTGACCATGTCTTAATAATTAACCACCAATGCAGTAAAACAGCCTGTAATTATTAGTACCAGATTTTTGGAAAATCAAAGATTTTCGTGCTAAGAGTGTAAAAAGAAAAGAAATAAAACAACTCTTTTTAGGAATAAATGTGATGTCATTAATGACACGAAACAAATGATCCCGGGCACGAATCTCTTCCTTCAAGATCAAGAGAGACCTTAAAGTGTTGATGTGGGTTCCCGTTGAATGACGATCAAACACTTATTAATAAATGTTGAAAGGCTTCTTTTAATTAGGCTTCTTAGGGTGGCTTTATCTTTGATTCAACAGTCCTAATCTTGAAATAAGATAGAAAGTGAACAAAGTACTTGTGAGACCGGTGTAGTCTGTTGAACAAGTAGGAAGGAATTAATTTTAAAGTGGCTTGGAAAAATATGAAATCTCAAAAAAAAACGTAAAACTGGATCCCAAGGGAAGAAATGTTATGGGTTTTAACAATTTCATAGGAATCACACAAAATAAAATTTGAGATTTCATCAACATACATCCGTCAATTCTTTGGTGAAAACTTGAGCAAATTAATTGTTCACCGTCAATTCAGATTTGGTTTTGAATTTTGGGTTTCATTCTGCTCGTAGTGGCACGAAACTGAGATCATTAACACAGTTGTTGTGTAACCATAAACCTCAGTGGAAAGTTCTGAGAGTCTCAAGGGTTACGTTGATGAAACGAATGTAATGGAGAAATGTAATGGAGATGGTGTAAGAAATTAAAGTACCTCTGCTGTGAAAATAAGGACCAAGCAGAAAACTCTTATCTCATGTGAGAAGAGAGTAAGGTAGCTCACGATTAAAATAAATGTGATAGCCTAATTGGGCAGACAAGGTTTGTTTGTACCAAGTCGGTAAGGCTATTATTCAGAATCTTGTGAGGCTTGGGACACATACAGCAGCATGCTTCTAGGGACAGGTAACTAATCCAACAATTATATCCCCATAAACGAACGAACACATAGAAAAATGTTTTTGGAGTTTTTGATATATATAAAAAAAAATATAAAAAATAAAAAAAATAAAAGAAAATAAAATAAATAAAATAAGCAAGAAAAAAATAAGACTTAGAAAGAGTAAAAAAACTTTGGAAAAATTTGGTAAACGAACCCGAACGTTCGGTTGGTTTCGGTTGAGAAAATTTTGAAAAACCGAACCCGAGCGTTCGGTTGGTTTCGGTTGAAGAAAATTTTGAAAAAGCGAACCCGAGCGTTCGGTTGGTTTCGGTTGAAAAAAATTTTGAAAAACCGAACCCGAACCTTCGGTAGGTTTCGGTTTTGGAAAATTTTAGAAAACCAAGGAATTTAGGCTTGCAATAAGAAAATACTTTTGACTATAAGATAAACAACTTTGTACATGAAATTTACAACCAAGAAAACTACCTTTGTGGTAATGAGCGAGTCAGATGATTTAACCGAATTTGAACGTTCAGTTAATTTCGCTTCTTACGTTTGAGGTTGGGAGGTAGTTTGAGGTACCGACTCTGATTCCATCATACCTAGCCCTTGTAAAATTCTGTTGAATGATGCTTCAGGAAGAGCTTTGGTAAAGACGTCAGCCAGTTGATCAGTGGTTCTTACAAAGTGTACTTCAACGTTTCCATCTTCCACATGATCTTTGATGAAGTGATACCTTAGTGTTATGTGTTTGGTTTTGGAGTGTTGCACTGGGTTATGACAGATCCTAATTGCACTTTCAGAGTCACAATATAGTGGGATCTTCTTCATATTGAGTCCATAGTCTCGAAGTTGACTCTGGATCCAAATCACTTGAGAGGTGCAGGATGTAGCGGCTATGTATTCAGCTTCGGCAGTAGACAACGACACGCACGTTTGTTTCTTTGATTGCTAGCTAACCAACTTCCCATGAAGGAATTGACAGCCGCCAGTGGTGCTTTTTCTGTCGAGTCCACATCCTCCAAGGTCTGCATCTGAGTAGGCTTGAACGAAGAAGCCTGAGTTGGAAGGATACCATAGACCTAAGGAGGCAGTTCGATTGAGATATCGTAAAATGTTCTTCACTGCAAGCATGTGAGGTTCGCGTGGATTTGCCTGAAATCTAGCACAGTAACACACAGAAAACATGATGTCAGGCCTGCTAGCAGTAAGATACATCAGTGAGCCTATCATTTGACGATAGAGCGTGATATCAACAACCGGTTTGTCCAGGGATGGAGTTAGCTTGGTGCCGAATGCCATTGGGACTTTGACTTTGGAATCTCCCATCATGCCAAATTTTGCTAAGAGAGTATTCGTGTAAGCTTCCTGATTGATAAAGATGCCTTCGGGTCCCTGTCTAATATTTAAGCCAAGGAAAAAGTTAATAGGACCCATTGAGCTCATTTCAAATTTAGTCTCCATCAGCTTTCTGAATTCAGCTGTTAGGCTGGGATTCGTTGAGCCAAAGATGATATCATCGACATAAATTTGAACGATCATAAGGTGGTTACCTTCCTTTTTGTGAAAGAAGGTTGGGTCAACCGAACCTTGTTTGAATTTAGACATCTTTAAGAATTTAGTTAGCGTTTCATACCAGGCTCTCGGAGCTTGTTTGAGTCCATAAACAGCTTTATCGAGAATGTAGCAATGATTGGGATACTTTTTGTTCACGAAACCAGGAGGTTGCTCCACGTACACTGTTTCTTCGAGTTCTCCATTAAGAAAGGCACACTTGACGTCCATTTGGAAAACTTCAAAGTTTTTGTGGGCAGCATAGGCAAGGAAAATTCTGACAGATTCAAGCCTAGCTACATGAGCGAAAGTCTCTTCATAATCAATCCCTTCCTCCTGACAATATCCTTTTACTACCAGACGAGCTTTGTTCCGTATAACGTTTCCTTCCTTGTCCATTTTATTCCTAAAGACCCATTTGAGACCAACAACCGAGGCATCTGGAGGAGTTGGAATGAGACGCCAGACTTTGTTCCTTTCAAATTCATTCAGTTCGTCTTGCATCGCTTGAACCCAATCGAAGTGATCGAGAGCAGTGTTAACTGTCTTCGGTTCAACTTTTGATACGAATGAGTTAAACATGCAAAATTCAACTTTGGAAAGTAAGGATGTATGTTTTGCCTTTAGTTGTGATCGGGTCAGAACCTTTTCAGAGACATCACCAACCACTTGAGAGACAGGATGGTCTCTTGTCCATTTGGTGAGTGGTGGATATTGAGGATCAAAGGTAGGATCTAATTCAGCATTTATCATTTCTTCTGGCTCTGACTGGCTTTCGTAGTCGTATGACATATCAGCTTGCTCCCCCTCGATAGATGAGCTTTCTGGAATGCTTTGAGAAACTTGAGGTTCAGAGGTTTCTTGTGGTGTTGGGCTTTCAGGCGTTGATGCACCTTCGGATGGTAAGGCACTTTCGGTTGGTGAAGTGCTTTCGGGAGCAGTTGGAGATCTTGGCTCCCCCTCAACATGTGAGGTCGGCTGATTTGATGACGGTTGATCCTCCCCCTCGACTGAAGCATCGTTTGATGGAGGTTCGTCAAAATTCGATTCTCCTCCATTCATTCTCCTGGCAGCTTCTTCGACAATTTGCTTCATATGGTCTACCTTGTTGTCTGCTGCGCCTGCTTCTGAGAAAGTAGCTTTCTCTGGTTCGTCAAATAGCTCCATAAACTTCTCGAATAGATTAGCGATCGAGACTATGACTTGGCCAGTTTGAGGAAAAATTTCCCCAGCTGTGTCTTCTTTGGCCTGTAGCTTTTTGACATAGCTATCATCGAAAGTCACGTAATAAGTATCTTCGATTTTCCTTGAACACCTGTTTAGTACTCTGTATGCTTTGGAAGTGAGAGAGTAGCCCAGAAAGATTCCCTCGTCGGCTTTGACATCGAACTTGCTGCGGTGTTCTTTAGAGTTAAAGATGAAACACCGTGAGCCGAACACGTGGAAAAATTTCACATTGGGCTTCTTGTTGTTGAGAATCTCATAAGGTGTGAGCGTGAATCGCTTGTTGAGATAAGACCTGTTCTGTGTAAAACAGGCAGCATAAATAGCATCAGCCCAAAAGTAAAGAGGTAAGGAAGCGAAACTTAGCATGGTTCGGGTAGCTTCACACAAAGATCGGTTTCGTCTTTCGACAATTCCGTTCTGTTGAGGTGTGTAGGGAGCTGAGAAGTTGTGAATTATTCCCTTTTCTGCCAGGAATTCTTCAAATTCTCTATTTTTGAATTCCAGTCCATTGTCGCTCCTTATGTTGCGAACGACCTTCTTAAGCTGTACTTCAATCTGCTTGATGAACACTTTCAGCTTATGAGTCGCTTCAGATTTAAGCTTTAGAAAGAACACCCATGTAAAACGCAAAAAATCATCAACAATAACAAGAATATACTTGCTACCACCGATGCTTTCGATAGATGATGGACCACACAAATCAATATGAAGTAATTCGAGTGGTTCAACAACTTTAGTGTTAATAATAGATGGATGACTTTGACGACTCTGCTTCCCCATTTCGCATGCAGCACACAAATGATCTCTATCGAACTTGAGCAATGGAAGACCTCGAACATGACCTCCAGTGACAAGTTTGTTGATATCTTTAAAGTTGAGATGAGAGAGTCTTCGGTGCCACAACCAGCTTTCGTCAGATTGTGCTTTTGATAACAGGCATATAGCTGGGTTTCCTTTGATGGGTTTGAGGTTTAGAGGAAACTTTTCACCCTTACGCTCCAACTTGAGAATAACTTTCTTTGTCTTCTTCTCAATAATTTCAGAACCCTCATCGTCGAATGAGACTTTGAGACCAGTACCTCCAACAAGCTGAGATACACTGATGAGGTTGTGTTGTAGTCCTTCCACGTATGCCACCTTCCTTATAGTGAAATCACCATTAGTAATCATTTCGTATCCCTTTATGGTGCCGAAGGAGTTGTTTCCAAACTTGACGTTGCCACCATTTATAAGAGACCTGTATTCCCTGAGCTCTTCTTTCCTCCCTGTCATGTGACGCGAGCAGCCACTATCGATGTACCATTCTTCGTCAAACTGCTCATCACTGATAACCTGCAAAAATTAAGTAGATTTAGGAACCCAAAGTTTCTTGGGTCCACGTGAGCCTTTCACAGGTACAGGAATAGTAAAAGAGATGTCAACAAGATATGTTCGTTTTATTAGTGTTGTTTCATCTTTCTTTTTGATGGTAAAAACTTTAATTTTATTAGGATTAGATGCGTTCGGTTTAGATTCAGGTTTAGACATCGAAACCTTCTGTTTCCCTTTTTGTTCAGCTGAAGATTGAGATTTTCGAGAAGGAACAGAATGGAATTTAGAGCGAGGTGGAGAAGAATTGGAAGAATTAGAAGAATTAGATGAGTGAGAATGAGAGGGCTTGGATTGAGATGACTTCTTGGCTGGAGACTCTAGGTGACCCTTTTGCTTTTGATCATTGGTGAGACTGACCTTAGAGTTTTGATCTCTTTTGATTTTAGAACCGAACCTTTGCTTTCGGTTGGAGTCATCCTCAGAACCGAACCTTTGCTTTCGGTTGGAATTCTTTTTTGAACCGAACCTTTGCTTTCGGTTGTTGTGGCTCTCGTGTTTTTCAACAGGATTATTCTCAAACTTTAGGTTCTTGTCTTGATGTGAGAAATATGCATTCTGGGATTGCCAGAATTGTTTCCTTTCAGAGAGATTCTTCCTGTATCTCTGGTTCCTTTGACGTTTCTGATTCCTCATCTTCTTCGGTTGATGATGGATGTTGGCTTTCTTTTTTGGTTTCTCTTTGGCTGGTTCACTTTGAACTGAGGAAGTTTCACTTTGAACTGAGGAACTAGAGGGAATGTCTTCTTTTGCTGAACATCCATTTTCTTGAGGAATGTCTTTTGTACCACTAGTACTTGGCACATCAAAATTATCAGGCTTGTTCAAGGGTTCTGGCACGTATCTACCTTTACTTTTCCATGAGGTCCTTTCAGATAAGCCTACCGTTTCATCAGCATTATCGATTGGAGCTGACCAGAAGAACTCATCACAACCATCAACATTGTCTTCGTTTACAATTGCTGTGAGTTCAGCAGTCTGATGTTCGGTTACTCCTGTGACCTTGTACACTTGATTTGGAGTGGTCCTAACCTTTTGATATACAAAGTCTTTCTCTGCTAAGATCAGGGACTTTTGTTGGGACAATCGAGTGAACTCCACTGAATTTTCTGAAATTAGATTCTTGTGGTTTTCAGGTTCGCTTTTCACAAATTCTGAGCAGTCAACCATGTCCTCTACAGAAATTTCACTCATATTGTCATACTCATTAAGCTCAGATGCATTTTGAACATCAATTTTGTTTTCTGAGCTTAAGTTGGCGTTTAAAGAGTCAAATTTTTGTATGGTTTCGGTTCTCAGTTTCAGTCTATCATTTTCATCCAAAAGGTTTTTGAGCATGTCCTTATGGTCCTTGGATTTAATGAAAGATTCAATTTTGTCCAGTCCATACATATAGGTCGGATTGACGTCATCAGATGATATCACACTCTCACAATTATAAGCTTCAGCATCAATTTCATCCTCCTTAAACTCAAGGAAGGGCAAAATCATGCGATGAATCTTTTGTCCTATTTCACAATCCAAATGAAGCTGAGTAATATTAGTGTAAAGACGTTTTGCAATCAAACAAAAAACATTTCGCTGTTTTAAAAGCTTTAAATTGTCTCTTTGTAAATAAATGTTTTCGTCTTTTATTTTGACTAATTCCGACTCCTTCAATTCGATCCACATGCGCCGTTCCTCACTCTTCGAAGACACCCTGCTTAATTGATCAGTTAGGTTAGAATTGGTGACTCGAGTTTGAGTTAAACTACTATCTAGATGAGAGATTCGTGAATTAACACTTTTTAGTTCTTTTTCATATGAGCATAGTGGAACTTTAAACGAGACAAAAACCGATTGTACCTTTTTGATTAGTTCATCGAGCTCGTTGAACTGAACGCTGAGCGGTTTGGCTGTAAAGCACATATCCTGCTGCTCCTTCGGTTCATTGCTTCCACCATCAGTGTTGTATCCCCTCATCTGAGATACTTTAGACACCATCAAGCACCTTCCTCCACTGCTCTCCTCTTTTTCCACACAAGCCTTTCCATGAGAAGGCTTCCTCACTTCATCATCTTCAGAGTCGGTTTACCAAACTTCCACGCCACCGAACTCGTCATCAGCAACCGAACCCTGCATAATTAGAGCATTCATGGAAGGGTTAGCGGTAGATTTCTTCTTCCTGATCTCATCAAGCTTTTTCTGCAGTAAAGCTTCTTCATCCTTATCCTCATCCTTTTCAGCCATCTTTTTGAGGACACAATCCTTTGCATAGTGGTTTTTCCCTCCACAGTAGTAACAGTTTACTCTAGAATCACCTTCTGCCTTCGGTTCCTTCTTCGACTCTTCAACCTTCGGTTCATCTTTAAGCCTTTCTGAACTATAACTCCCCTGCCAGTTTCGGTTTTTGTTGCTGGGGAATCTCTTCTTAATGAACCTCTTGGGGTTAGACACCATCATAGCATAATCCTCAGACGTGAGGTCATACTCTTCCAAGTTGAGGTCTTCGTCCTCCATCACAGCTTTACTTTTTGACAGGAGGGCCAACGAACCTAGGCTTAAGACAACATTCTTCTCCTGCAACACAATCTTCTCCTGAGATTTGAGAATGCCCACCAGTTTCGCCAAAGAATATGATTTAAACTGCTCATGGGCTTTCACTGTGGACACCACTGCTCTCCACTCTGATCTTAGACCATTTAAAAACGTAACCTTCTGCTCAATAAGCTTCCTTTCGATGTCATGTTTGATCATCTTTCTGAGAAGATGATTGAAGCGATCGAACGTTTGGGTCACAGTTTCTTCGGCTCCTTGCCTGAATTCTCCAAACTCAGACAAGAGTAAGGTTTGGATAGAGTGTTCAAGGTCTTCATCTGTAGAGTACAATTCACGTAGCCTGTCCCAAATCTCCTTTGTTGTCGTGCATGAACTCACCAGCCTAAAAGTGTCGGACTGAAAGGCGAATCTGATCAATCTTAACGCCTTAATATTGCACTGGAATTTATCTTTTTCATCTTGCGCAATATCTTTAACATCCTTCAGTAGATCATTATACTCCTTTCGAGTTTTAATAATCCTTGAAGTTGCAGAGTGAGAAAACGGTCCGTTAATAATTGCTTCCCAGATGAGGTATCCATTATCCTCAGATCCTATAACATAGTCTTGAAAGTGATGCGCCCAGAATTCATAATCATGGGTGTATAGGATGGGAATCTTCGTGGTTGATCCAATGCTGTTGGAAATATTGATGGGATTCGATTGCGACTCGTCCATTATGATCGAATAACCTGTTCAAAGATCAGACTTGTAATAAATCAAATTAGGGCAAATCAATAAATATCAAGATACGTCAATAATGAGATGACGGCTCAATAAATATCAGTAAATGCGGAAAACCCTAATTGAAACCTTTTTCACAGAAAAGAAGTGTATCGATTACACAGCCTCCTGCTCTGATACCAATTGATAAGATTAAAACTTAATCTTGAAGATCGATTAGATCTAAAACAGTTAAATAAACAGTAAACAGCAAGAACACGAAAACAATAAACAACTCAAGAATGAATCAAACGTGTCGAATGATTATAAAACAACCCTCAGAAGAGCTCGATAAAGAACATCAACTGTAGAGGGTTAGAAGGTTTACGGGAACGATAAAGAAAATCAAAGCTATCGTAATTCTCTCTATTGTATTCTTGATCGTTAACCTAATATGCATGCAAGCATATCCTTATATAGTAAGCCTAACAGCTCACGGTTGGACAGGCCCAAACCGGAGTACAAAATTATTGGACTATTAACCGAGCCCAATGACGCAATCCTTAAACGAATCTGCAACCCAACAGGTTAGATAATGGATTTTACCTGAAGTAGAGCCATATGTCTTGACTCTCCCATCTCTTAGATCTCTCAGGTAAATACGACAGCTTCGTTTCCAATGCCCCTTCTCTTGGCAATAAAAGCAAATGGACTCCTTTGGCATAGCACATCGGACAATCACAAATTTTGCTCTTTATGGACTTCCAATGTTGCCAATGTCTATTGAAGTTTGGGAGTTTGATTCACTAGACAAATTTGCTTGATTAGCGCGCCACATCATTCCTGATTCAGCAGCTATAAGCAAATAGGTGAGATCAATAACGGTCACGTCGTGGTCCATCATATAGTACTCTCTTACTAACTCACTATATGATTCAGGAAGTGACTGAAGAACCCAGTCAATAGCCAAATCACTTGAAATCTTGACACCCAACATGTTTAACCTATCAATGTATGACTTCATCTCTAAGATGTGTGCACACACAGGTTTCCCATCTTCGTGTTTACTTGCCAAAAGGGCTTGAGTGAGCTTGAACTTTTTAAGCCTTTGAACTTGTGGGGTTAGGGAGAACAATTAGAGGAGGTGGAGGAAGTGAAGCATGAATCTCATTTCCTTGATCGTATCTCGGAACGTCATCTTCATTTGGAAAACTTGTTCCATGGGATTTAGGAAGACCATGATTTTCAGAACTAGACATCTACAAAACGGGAGAAAGTTCAAGTTAAGTTGATTGAGTCCTTAATAAAACACCCAAATGAGTTATTAAGGCTAGGATCCAACACAATATTCTACAACCTAGAAAAGGGATGCCGTAATCTAGTTGCAGAATATTGAAGGTAGGTAAATGACGATTTACCAATTTCCAACATGAAAAACAAAAAGGAAGTTTAAGTTTTAAATGAATTGAAACTCATAGACCTTTTGAGATTCATTGAACTTTTCAATGGCATGCTTAATCTCGATTATGCCCTTCTATTTGTGACTGGGATGCTGAGGATCACAAATAAGGTGTGAATAACCATACGAATCACGTGGTGCACCCAATGCTACCATCACCTAATCAATGTGCCGATTAGCCACACACTCTCCATTAATCTATGACAAACATCGAGTCACCCTTCGCTACAAATGTCATCCCCAAATTAGTGTGCCGGTTAACCATACACACTCCACTAACATTTGACAAGGGTACGAAGTGTAATTCTATGGATTAGCATACAATTTCACATTTTTCCTAAAGTAACTATGATTTGGGAATTTGAAAAAAAATTAGTTACTTTGTACTTCATTATACTTATAATGGAAGGTTTCTGTCCTATCCTACCCGTTCGGCTAACGACCCTCCACTAGTCAAGAGTGCGGTGGGTAAGAGTGGATACCCATTCAATCGCCATTTTATAGGCAATTTTCTTAAACACCCCTTATAGACCAGCTTCGTGAATGAGGCCTACTAACGGTAAGACTGATTGTTTACTCATACATATATATAATATTAGACTTTTAATGTTATATATAGTATAGGGTGTATTTTACACTTTTAAAATACTAGATGGTTTAACTTAGTCAGTTATACTTTTAATTTAATTAAATGTAAACCAAAACTTTATGGATTTATTAAATCACTTTTAATTATACACTTTAATTAATTAATAAAACCATAAGTGTGTGATTTGAACTTTTCAAATTACTAGAGTTCTAGAATTTAACATTTCAAAAATTAAACTTTTAATCAACTTTTAAATTCCAAAACTTGAGGGCAGGTTTTAAAACATTTCAAAACATTAGGGTTTAACTTATTTAAATTTCATAAACAAAACTTTTAAGTTCAAATTTAAACTATAAAACCTAAAGGGTGCAATTGAAACTTTTTCACATCACAAAGGATCAAATAACAGATAATATAAGTTAAAAAATTAATTTAGTCATTATCTATATTTGACCTAATCTTATTTTATTCACTGGATAATTACCAAATAATTTAAAATAATCCATATTTATCATATAAACAACCAATATTCAAAAGATTTGAAGTTATCTATAGTTTTGGCAAGGATAATCACTAATTTAAGATAAAAATTGGATTTTAACTTCAAAAAAACGAATTAGGCATTAAATCCAAGTCAAAATAGCAGCTAAGTCCCGAAATACCCTCTATCTGATGCTCGAACTCGCCGAGTCAGCTTTGAACTCGCTGAGTAGGGGCCAACTCGCCGAGTCCAGATACTGACTCGCCGAGTTGAGTCTGGCAGAGGCCAAAAACTTGATTTTTAGCAAACAAAGCAGTTAAGCATCACATACAACTAAAACCAATCAAGGCTCTGATACCACTGGTGGGTTTTATGCATAAGAAACAATCATATAAGCTCATACAAACCCTAATGCTTGGATCTAGGTTTCTTAATTGTACATGCTTTCAATCCAAGGATATAAACCCTAGATCTAACATTTAATAAACTGAATTAGGGTTTAGAGAATTACCTTTGATTGTTATATTGCAATAACAATCAAATCCTTGCTTTGATTGGCTTTAGAAAGCTTAATGCCTCAAGTGCTGCACCTCTAATGGAGTCACAAACACCTTATGCAACTTGGATGAAGAGGAGAAGAAAGAAGGCTACCCAAAACGACTAGAAACCCTAGAGAATCAGTTGTCCACCTTTTTGGGGCCTAAGGGGTCCTTTATATACTTGTGTGGGCTGCTAGGGCTTCAGTCAAAACCCAAATGGACAACTTAAACTCTAAGCAGCCCATGGAACCTTCTGGATAAGCCCATGGACGAAAATATGATGGGCTCTGTGACATCCCCATATTTCTCGGCCAGAAAAGACCAATTTAATTTATGCTTTTTAAAATAAAATCAGAGAAATCTTTTTATAAGATATTGCGGAATTGGTCCCCAAACAATATATGATAAAAGTTTATCAAAATCCTTCATTAAGAAGGTATATATTTTCCATATATATATATCAAAACCTCGGGATGTCATGTTCCGATACAGATCAAAAGCATAAACAAGACATTATAAGCCTTTCAACAGTTATTTACAACTACTAGCCTATAATCCAAAAATCTCTCGTCATCCTCCGATTATGCTCGGGGTCTACTACCTGTAATCATAAAACTGAGTGGGTCAGGCTTGGAAGCCTGGTGTGCATATAGGGTTTTCAACTCACAATAATAATATACTTATTAAGTTCACCAATCAACAAGAACCCTGATTACCCATTCCCGTTGTCCTCACTTTATGTCCCTAAACACCTATCACAAGGGACCTAGCCTAAGGATTATCATCGAGATGGACACTACTGCTAAGGGGTTTCCTCAGCCATACATGTCCTTAAGGCAACCATGAGGGGGATGAAGTACGCCATTGAACATTTAATTCATCAACACCTACAAGTTACGAACCTGCTAGTGTTCCACTGACTATCTAGAAAGTCCGTGGTCGTCATCTATACTTCGCTAGATGACTACAACAACATCAACATCGAGGCCTCTCACCATTTTAACACACATCAACTATTTCATCTACCCATGTTCTACCCAACATATTTTGTAGATAAAAAGCATATACAGTTTAAAACTTGTATAAAACATCAATTCAACAGTCACCTCAAATAAACAATTAGCATATTTACACATAACACGCATTTCAAGGTAAATACTTCATATCTATGTGTAAATTGAAAGTAACTACACACTCACGTATTTTGGTGAAAATCGGGCAGCAATTTGTTTCCTAAAACGATCGTTTCTAATAAAACCGGGAGTTTTATTGAGAAACCGGGCTCTGCGAAAGGTCGGGCTTCGAAACCGAAAAGATAAATTTTCTGGGCTTCTCGGGCACTTCGTGGGGTATTCCGGGCTTTACAATTGATATCGGGGCTTTGGGGGATGTTAAGATGAAGAAAAGATGGGTTTAGGGGTTAAAAGTGACAAAATTCCAAAAGTAACCGGGAACCCTCGCAGGTACCCTTCTATTTATAGGGTCCAAAGTTCTGATCCAATGGTTGAGAAGTCTCCTGATCCGACGGCTAAGAGGCTTCACAGGGGGGTGGCTCGCACATGGATCGCATGGCTCGGGCTCGCTGGCGGCTTCTAAGTGGATCGCGGCTTGCTGGCGCACCTGCGAGGCTCGGAGCTAGGCTATGCAAGGCTCGGACACACGCGGCAGCTGGGCGAAGCTTCGGCTGGGGAGCTGGCTGCTTCGGATTAGGCCTCCTCCTCGGTCGAATTAGAAGAGGAAACGTGGCTCGCATGACTCAGCAGCCTCTGTGACTCAGCAGCCTAGTGACTCAGCAGGACAAGTGTCACATTCTAAACGAGGGTGACGTGGCAATTGTGACTATGCGAAATTTCTCGGTTTTCGTGCCAAGAACTTCTAAAATTCATAACTTTCGCATACGAGCTCCGTTTTTGACATTCTTTATATGCACGTGTAGCTAAAATTACGATCTACAACTTCCATTTAGACTTCGTCGGCTAATTTTGACTTTAAATTTTATATTATTATTTTTAACAGACCGGGATAGGAAATTCGTTAAAAATTCATAACTTCTTTATCCGACGTCCGTTTTCGTCAGACTTTTTACCGTTGTGCTCCTAATGACGAGACCTTCAATTCTCGTTTAGGTTGTGTCGGCTAAAAATCGCTCGATCTAAAATTCGAGTTTTTAGCTGTCTACTGCTACGCTGAAACTTCGAAAAATCATAACTTCCTCATACGAAGTCAGATTTGTGCGTTCTTTTTATCGAACTTCTCGGTTTAACGAATACTACGACTTTTGTTTAGATTACTAAGGCTAAAAAGTAGTTTATCAAAAACTCACTTTTTACGACATTCAGCACCGTGCCGGTTTTGTCGCGAAACTTCGACAGGTCATAACTTCTT
This sequence comes from Lactuca sativa, assembly GCF_002870075.4. NCBI lineage: Eukaryota > Viridiplantae > Streptophyta > Magnoliopsida > Asterales > Asteraceae > Lactuca > Lactuca sativa. Next base: position 17,521,956 of record NC_056628.2, on the reverse strand, counting down.
CGTTATAACTCGGATTTTGGTATTCTTTATGTCCTTGAAATCCTTGTTTCGACCACTACAACTTTATGTAAAGATATCGGGCTTATCTTACACTTTAACTTTGACGCTTATTTTTATTCTTAATTAATTAAGCCCTAATAATTAAGCATAAAACACATAATTCACATAATATTCACATAGTTCCTTTTCATTTCTTCAAAATGAGTTACAAGGTTAACCTAGACTATCAACTCAATATAAATGCCTAGGCTAGAAACACGAGTGTTACAGGCTCCCATCATAATTTCATTCACCCCTTGTTCCTTTAGCATTCCTTAGCCCAATAACTCAATTATCCAATAATTGCAGTCCAGCCCCCTAAATTTAATTAATCTCTTTTAGCCACAAAATTAATTCTTAATTAATTGTTGACCAATATTAATTAACCAATACGATTTCTCCTTTAATATATTACTCTCATAATATATTAATAAATCATATTTAAACCTTTCTCTCCTTAATTCATCCTACATATTGCTAAGGTGAAGGCAACCCAAAAGGACCATGCTCATAATCGGGTCAAGTACATACCAAAATAGTTATGTACATAGACACTAATCCAACAATATGTATGTTGGACGGGACCCGATCTATTACCGAGTGGGGCTCAATGCCGGACGACATCCGATGTTGGGCAGAGCCCGATGACCATCTTGTATGTTATGTATCTTTGTGATTTCTTCATGTGTATATGTTAATTGATATATGTTATATGTATGTTGGGCAGGGCCCGATCTATTACCGTTTAGGGCTCGATGTCGGACGAGATCCGATGTAGGGTGGGGCCCATTATGTGTTTATTTGTATGTATGGTATGTGGTATTTTGGGAAACTACTAAGCTTTGTGCTTACAGTTTTTAGTTTATGTTTCATGTACATCCAGTTCCAAGGGGAAGAGCTCGGTTTGAATGCATCGCACACACCATATGGATACTATTTTTGGGACATAGTTTGATTTTTATGATGTTTGATATACTTATTTTTTCTGGGTTTTATGAACAATGCTTTTGGAATATTGTTTTATTGAAATATTTGGGTCATATTTTTGGGATGTTTCAGTTATAGCTAAGTTAATGTTAATATAACATAAAACGAAAAATCAAGAAAGGACCAAATGGTTATTGTTGTTTCTATTTTGGAAGAAATTGGACACTAAAAGAGAAATTGCTCCTTGAATCTCATCGAGATGAAGAAGTCTGACTTGGACAGGACTTCAAATATCTATATGATAGAACTATTTATTTTTCCATCATTCACTTGAGTATGTTATACTTCAGGTGACACTAATAATTAATATTAGGTCTTTGTGATTGGAAGAAATAATCAACATATTACAAATGGATGTACTTTGTGTTGAAGATATAACAAGTGATGTTATAACCTTTGTTTAAATAATAGATGTTTTGTACCTATTCTTACAGGAACATGTATCAGTTGTAAATTTATGAATAAATCTAGATTTACTTATCGTTTAATGGATGTTCACATTCATGTTCTGAAACGATGTATTATGTATTAAAGAATATTTTCTCATAATGTCACTTATGAAGTAAGTCTATAAGATTTCATTAAATTAATAGTTATAAAGATAACACCTATATAGTCAAATGATATTTGATTGGAACTTATCTATCTTACAATCATCATGACTATATAAATATGAAACACATATACCAACTTCAAAAGGATGGAATTTTGAAGGAAAATGAGCTTGATTAATTTGATATATGTGAATCATATTTATATGGGAAGATGATTCACAAAGGTCTTTATCTGTTAGTAGTTAAAGAACAAAAGGATTGACAAAGAATTATACATAAGTGATGTATGTAATCTTTTTAATCCTTGAATAGATTTGGTGATAGATGCTTAATCAATTTCACATATGACTTTTATTCATTATATTTGAAACCTTTGATTTGCACAAATTATTTCATAAGTGAATATTGAAATACAACTTAATGAGACCATCATTATGATGGGTTTTGGGCATAAGACATCCTATGTGCTCATACAAACCCTAAAGCTTGGATCTAGGTTTCTCTATTGTACATACTTCGAATCCAAGACTATAAACCCTAATTCTAGCATATGGAAATCAGAATTCACATGTAAATAGGTTTAAGAACATACCTTGATTGTTATATAGCAATAACAATCCAATTCCTCCTTGAATTGACCTTGGAAAGCAAAGAGTCACAAGTGTCACTCCTCTAATGGCTTACAAACACCATAAGCAAGTGGAGAAGGTATAAAGAGAGAGGAGGGAGGTTAGAATTCGTCCTTAGGACTTCTTGGGAAGGGTTACACGAATTCATGACCTTGGGGTTGTTTATATAGGTGTAGAGATAGGGTTTTAGTCATTATCCTTATCTAGTTGATTATCCATTAAGCAACCAATAAGATAATCCTTGAATCCTTATCATACTCGAATTCTAAGGCTTTCCAACCTTAAATTCGTCCACCATATATAAAAGATAATCCTTACCTTATTTTGTAACTATCACATAATTACAAATAAGCCCCTCTAGTTTAATTAATTACATTTGATCACAAAACTAATTCTTAATTAATTATCGACCAATATTAATTAAACAAATATGATTTCTCCTTTAATATATTATTCTTATAACATATTAATAAATCATATTATCCTCTCTCTTTATTCATTTCTCCAATCAAGTTGCTTTGGTGAAGGCAACCCAAAAGGACCATGCACCATCGGGTCAAGTACATACCAAAATAGTTATGGGCTTAGACACTAATCCAACAGTCTCCCACTTGGATAAGTCTAATAACTATTCTGCGTATGACTTCGGATCCCGATCTGCAATCGTAGCTTTCCAAAGCCGCTGTCAACTCTGATCATATCAAATACATGTGTCCTTAGATAAGGGATCATATATTCCTCCATTCTAGATATCATATGAGATATGATTTCAAATCATTCTCTTTGTACTATATCTCGATTTCCGATTTATGACGACAGACTAATTGAACAAATCAAATTAGCCCTAGCCCGGCCGAGCATTTACGTTTGTCATCACTAAACCATCGAGGGGCCCAAAGATATCGCTTTTATTCTACTTTGAATAAAAGGAACGGATAAACTTTGATACAATGCTTGCTTGCACTCACCCACCGAATTACACACAACAATATGTTTTATAACACCAAGTTACTAGTGCGTTTACATATTATCAACGTGCAACCGATTTGCAAGATACAACTCACACATCTCGGTTTCAAGAATATAAGATGTTATCGTCTCAGTAATCACTCGTGATACAATTCATGGAGTGATCCAAGCGAGCGTGGGTCTAATCCAATGCTCAAATCACATTCATAAGCACTCATGAACGTTGCAGCAAACATTTGCTTATGTCTAATACTCTTTTAGACAATCCACACACTAATTCACGACAGTCTTCATTCATATCTACTTCCAACATATGAACGACTGTGGCCCGTTTGAATAATTCGATTATTCTTAACAAACTCAATTATTCTGGAAGTCAAAACATGCAAATGTGAAACACAAGAATAATACTAATCCCATATGGCCTCAAACCTTTGAGCATAAATAAAACACCTTTTATTTATCACCATATTGATTACTCATTATTTGTCGTTTCGGGTAATCAACTTCTTACTTGAATTACAACACTTGTCCCATGCTCCTAGCATGCACACAATGTTTACCTATGGTTCTTACTTTGTGAAATAGATCACATTGAACACATTTCCAATCCTTCTCATTTCACAACTCCAAATCCGTTTTTCATAAGTCAAAGAATATCAAATTCTTGCTACTTATAGAATATGCTAGATTCTAACATTCTATGCAACTATCCTTTCGTAATGTCACTGCACCAAAGTCACAAAGACTATGGCCAATGATATTACAAAGTCCTCTATCAGAGATTGTTACAAGACAATTCCATAGACGTGATGTCTCTCACTCAAAGTACATTCTTTGAACATCCTTTTGCATAGAAGTGTCTAATTTAGTCATAGATTTCTCAATATTCAATTCCCAATATGGACACACTTCCATATGTTCCATATAACAACTCATTCTTAATAGAATCTTATCTATTCGTAATGATGTCGATACGGTCCATCCAATATGGAAACATTTCCATATTTTCCAATACTATACTTCCAACTACTCACAAGCGACCAATCTTCGTCGAACTTGGATTGTCCTTTGATAGTTGTTTGATTATTTTAGTCAAAACCAATTCTAGTCCCTTTTCCCTCTAAATGCGCTCGACATTTGGAAAATTTTAGAATGGTCAAACATTAAGCATTTGCAATCGATCCTATACCCGAAGCGTATGGGACACGACGCATAATGTTTTATTTGCTATGTTCTCAAAATTCGGATTGTGAAAAGGGATGCCGTAATCATAATCGAAATTTTAAGAACACACTATGTACCTTTGACTAAATTTATTAACATTTCTCAACCTAATCCTTTAGATTTGAAATGAAGCATAATATTCTCTCCCTTAATTATAGTAAAACAACCTTTCAACTCTTACAACTTTGCAAAGTATGACTCTTGTTTTCTATAATTAATATTGCTAACCTTGCAATACTTTCCTTAATAATCATACAATCATAACATTTATGCTCCCACTATCATGATGATTATTATAAAACATAACACTTATGCTCCCACTAGCTTCGACATGTATTCATAAACATCTTAACTTTCAGAAAACAATACTTATTGAATTTCTTAAGTTCATGTTTCTAATACTTAGTGCTTTGATAATCCTTTATCAATGCTTCTTGAACTTATACACCTTTGCCTTCGATAGTTCATATGTGTGTCTAAACAATTAAGACTAATTGCCAAACCTCACAATTCAAATTATGGAAAGGGATGCCGTAACCATAATTGAATTCGAGAATGCAATTTTACAATCACTATCTTCTTAAAATCTGTCTTAGTGAAAGCATTTCCTCACAATCATTTTCATGAAGGAGGAAATCTTATGACACTTAGATTTAAATGGTGTATATGTTCCTATCCATGTGAATTTGTCAAAAAACAAAGTTTACGACGAATTCAAACTCATATGGATCGAACTTTCTTAATCTTGATTTCTTGCCTTATGGTAGCACAGCTGCCCACCACATCTTCCAAGTAGTTAAGCAGCTCACCTTTTCCTATCAATGTACTTTCCATTGATCAAGGTCCTTGCCTTTTATGCATTCAAATGAGAACTCATAGGACTCACATGTATAATTAACTCGATTGGATTGGCACAGAATCAAAATAATGTCAAGACGATAGGTTGTAAACCTCAACTCGTGTGCTAGTGATGATCGATAAGGTTTATTTGATTTGTTCTTGAAACCTTTCAAGACAGTCAAGACTCCCACTGACTCCTTGACATATAAGGTTCTCTTGTCAATAACCATTTCTTGACAAACAAATATTCAAGAGTTAGTGTAGCTTTTATCAAAACACTTCATAAATTGGTCCTAGTTGGTCTTTGTCTTATCCAAGACATCACAACTTTCCACATTTAATGAAAGTTACAAACCTTCTTAATACCTTTTCACTCAATGCCACAATCTTAACTTTAAGACTTGTTTTTGGAACGAAGTATGATTGACTTTTTGATTTAACCATTTCTTCAATTCTTGATTCCTCTTCTCAAACATACAATTGTACTAAGACTTACTTAGAGGATCAATTGAGATATGGTTCTTAATCATTAAGACCTATCATAAAGCATAAAAGGTACTCTCCCTTCTTCTTAGAATGGAGAAATTTTTATCTTTCTGCCTACTTGATTCTTTTTATTCGTTCTGCTATTGATTTAAACATTTTCAATCAATTCAGAATTACACTTAATCTTATAAGCATAATCATATTTACTAAATCTTTAGTAAATCATGTCGAATATCTTGTTACTCTTGTGGTGGACTTTGATCAACACACAACTTTGTGTACTCGATCTCCTAGTCCTTCACTTGACACTTTGTCAATGAATTAGTCTAATTTCCAAATACGAAATTTCTCATTCATCGTGCATCCAAGTTGCATGATTCCAAATTTCTGTCCAATTGAAACTTGGGCGATGAGAAAACTCTCCTTATTTGGTAAATTCTTGACTTTTCCATAAACACCATAAATAAGAATCATATCCATTTGTTGTAGAAATATGCAAACACCAATTTTCATAACGATTTCATTGCAAGGAAATAAATAAATAAATAAGTCAAACAAAAATTTATTTTATTTATAAAAGCAGCGGAAAACATTTGTCCTTACAATGCAAAATCCGTTGAAAACTATGTATTTCAAAAGAAAATTTTCTAACAACTCTATCATAACTATCTAAGCTCAAAATCTAATCTTCAAGTCCATGCGATCAAGATCCATTCCTTGTGATTAGATTCATCTTGCTCTTTCACCAAGCTTCCTTTCTTTTCACCGATCCTATAAAACATTCAAATGCAATCTTATTACATTATGTATTAAGAATTAATGAATAGGAACTTAATGGAGTTAGATAGTGGATTTTACCTGAAGCGCAGCCATACTCTTTGACTCTCCCAGCTTCTGGACTCTTCAGGCTCTTTGGGCAGACTTGTATCCAACGCCCTCTCTTTTGGCAGCAAACGCAGGTCGGTTCTCCTAAAACGTCCTCGGAAGCATGGTCGGTTGACTTTCCCAACAAATACGCTCCATTGCTTCGCCAAATCATTTCTGATTCAGCAGCAATGAGCATGTAAGTTAGGTCAATGAGGTTGTCGTCATGATTCATCATATAATACTTTCTTTTGAACTCATTATATGATTCAGGAAGTGACTGCAAAACCCAATTCACAGCCAACTCATCTGGGAATGATACACCCAACATTATCAACCTATCAATGTGTGATTTCATTCCTAGAACGTGGGCACACACGGGTTTACCATCATCATGTTTCATTTCCAATAGGGCTTTAGTGATATTGAACCTTTCAATTCTTCGATCTTGTGGGTTGGGGAGAACAATAGGAGGAGGAGGAGGAAGTGAAGCATGATTTCTTGTTCCTCGATTGAATCGTGGAATACCATCTTCATGTGGAATACTTGTTCCACGGGATTTGGGAAGACCATAGTTGTCGAACTTTGACATCTACAAAACGGGAGAAAACAAAAAAAAATTCAAGTTAGTTGATTGATTGAGTCCTTAGTAAATCACCCAAATAAGATACTAAGGCTAGGACCCAACACAATATTCTATAACTCGGGAGAGGGATGCCGTAACCCTAATTGCAGAATATTTGAAGGTAAGTGAATGACGATTCACTAATTTCCACCATGAAAAACGAAAAAGAAATTTAAGTTTAAAATCTATGAAAACTCCTAGATCCTTTGAGATACATTGAACTTTCAATGGCATGTTTATATCTCAATATGCCCCTCTTGTTTGTGACTGGGATGCCGAGGATCACAAAGCGGGTGTGAATAACCATGAAAACTACATGGTGCCCTCACATGTTACAGTCACCTATTCGATGTGCCGGTAAACCACACACGCTCCACCGAACTATGACAAACATTGAGTCACCCTTTTCTACCTTTGCTTAGACCCATTTAGTGCGCCGGTTAACCACACACGCTCCACTAACGTCTTCGCAAGGGCACAAAGTGTAATTTCATGGAATTGCATCAATTCACTTTTGCCTAAGTAACTAAGATTGGGAATTTTGAAAACATTTAGTTACTTTTATATTTCATTATACTTATAATGGAAGGTTCCGTCCTATCCTACCCGTTCGCCTAACGACCCTCCACTAGTCAAGAGTGCGGTGGGTAAGAGTGGATACCCATTCAATCGCCATTTTATAGGCAATTTCCTTAAACACCCCTTATAGACCAACTTCGTGAATGAGGCCTACTAACGGTAAGACTGACTTTTAGTTATACATATATATAATGTTAGACTTTTAATGTTATATATAGTATAGGGTGTATTTTATAACTTTTAAAATACTATGTGGTTAACTATAACAATTATACTTTTAATTAAATGGTTAACCTAAACTTTTATGGATTTATTAAACCTCTTCAATTAAACACCTTAATTAGTTAATAAAACCATAAGGGTGTGATTTGAACTTTTTCAAAACTATACTAGAGTTTTAGAATTTAACATTCCTAATTAAATTTTTAATCAACTTTTAAATTCCAAAACTTGAGGGCAAGTTTTGAAACATTTCAACACATTAGGGTTTCAACTATTTAAATTTCAAAACAACAAAACTTTTGGGGTTCAAATTTAAACTATAAAACCTAAAGGGCCAAATATGAAACTTTTCACAACAACAAGGATCAAATAACAAATAACTTAAATTAACATTTTATCACATAATTATAATTATCCATATTTGATGATTTCTTGCAAAACAATTTACTTAAAATAATTAATCAATTATCTTATAAGGAAACAATTATCTTATCAATTGATAAATATCTTCAATTAGATTAAAATTATAGTCAAATATATCATATAATCGGATTAATATTAATCTAAGATGATAAAGTAATTATCCCAATGCAAAAACAGCAAGAAATCCCGAGATAAGCACTGTCTGACGCACCGACTCGCCGAGTCACCCTCTGGAACTCGCCGAGTAGGGGCAACTCGCCGAGTCCACAGTGGGACTCGCCGAGTCCATCAAGCAGAACACCAAAAATCGAATTTTTTAAACATATCAAGCATCAATACAATAGAAACCAATCATGCCTTTGATACCACTGATGGGTTTTGGGCATAAGACATCCTATGTGCTCATACAAACCCTAAAGCTTGGATCTAGGTTTCTCTATTGTACATACTTCGAATCCAAGACTATAAACCCTAATTCTAGCATATGGAAATCAGAATTCAGATGTAAATAGGTTTAAGAACATACCTTGATTGTTATATAGCAATAACAATCCAATTCCTCCTTGAATTGACCTTGGAAAGCAAAGAGTTACAAGTGTCACTCCTCTAATGGCTTACAAACACCATAAGCAAGTGGAGAAGGTATAAAGAGAGAGGAGGGAGGTTAGAATTCGTCCTTAGGACTTCTTGGGAAGGGTTACACGAATTCATGACCTTGGGGTTGTTTATATAGGTGTAGAGATAGGGTTTCAGTCATTATCCTTATCTAGTTGATTATCCATTAAGCAACCAATAAGATAATCCTTGAATCCTTATCATACTCGAATTCTAAGGCTTTCCAACCTTAAATTCGTCCACCATATATAAAAGATAATCCTTACCTTATTTTGTAACTATCACATAATTACAAATCAGCCCCTCTAGTTTAATTAATTACATTTGATCACAAAACTAATTCTTAATTAATTATCGACCAATATTAATTAAACAAATATGATTTCTCCTTTAATATATTATTCTTATAACATATTAATAAATCATATTATCCTCTCTCTTTATTCATTTCTCCAATCAAGTTGCTTTGGTGAAGGCAACCCAAAAGGACCATGCACCATCGGGTCAAGTACATACCAAAATAGTTATGGGCTTAGACACTAATCCAACACATTAACCTTTCATTGTAATAAAGAAAATGATTTTTGTATACAAAGTCTTCTTTGAACATCTTTGGAGTTGTGGATTCGATTCACAATCCATTACGTCAAAAACACTCACTCGTCATTAGTATGGTTCTTGTGGCATAGGATCACTAGTTCACTTGATCTATCTTTTGATTTTCGAGGTAGCCTTTGTATTCTCTAGAGGGATAGGGTCGCCTGGCCACTAGCTAAATGTCAACAGTACAGGTTTTTCAAGAGGATAAAAATAGACCCTTCAGTCTATTATATGATATTTTTAAAAGAGTTCTTTAGTTTATAAATTTTTTGGAATTATGATCACTGCAACAAAATTTATATTGAATATATATATATATATATATATATATATATATATATATATATATATATATATATATATATATATATATATATATATATATATATATATATATATATTCGAACCAAACAAGTAGATTAACTAATTTCATTAGACTAAGGATGTAATGGTTTATCCTTATCTAAAGGGTATGGATCTATAAAACTTATGTTAGACAATAAACTCAATCACTCTAGCATCTAATAATTGCATTTATATAGATTATCCTGAATGATTGTTTAAGATGAAGTCTCTATAAACCCACTAATTGTAATTACGGAAGACAAGTGCTTAGAATGTTCTTTTTCTAATTAGGAGCAATTTGGAACTTTAAGAGCTAAAGATCCATAAGCTAAATGTATCATAATTTGGAACCAACAAGTTTTCAACTGTTGTTGAATCTAATCAATAGTTGATCAGAAACTAATAAAACACATAGAGATGCATTCATATATGATATCAAGTATGGGGTTGATTAATCTTCCTCGATATACTATGACTATAAAGAGTAAGTGAGTTTTTAGAGGAGAAAACATACATGAATGAAAACCTTTCCAAGATTTAAGCTAACATCTCAAAGTAAGAATCTTCCTTCTTATTAGATTATTACATAGTGTCAACATACTAATTCTTGGAATAAGGATCTTTGTAGACAGATTATTGGAACTTACAAGATTAAGTAAATTTTGCATTAGTTGTCAAGGATCTTAAAGAGCTTAAGATAAAGGACTCTGAGAGAGTCATCTTGTCAAGTACCACATATTTTGAGCACTCCTCAAAATCCTTGTACAATGTTTTGAAGTAGATAATATGATTATATTCCATATGTTGCTACAATTGGATTAATCATATATGTCATGATTATACACAAAGGCCAAATAAATCCTATGCTTAGAGCATGTAGAATGATACCAGTATGATCCAAGAATAAGTCATTGTGTGACTTAAAGGAACATTCTAAAGTGCTTGCAAGAACTAGATGAATATTCCTAATCTACAGAGTTTTTGAATGGAAGCTATGTTTAAGATGTCGCACATATGCTAAACATACAAATAAATTAAGATGTTTCTCAAACGGGTGTGTCCTTATTATGAATGAATAGAAAATTACATGGATAGTGTTTCTATGTAGATTTTAATTACAGTTACACATCAGAGTTAGAGTACATTGTTGTTCAGGGAACCATATACTAAGATGCTTAGTGTATAGTTCATTATGACTATCAGTAATTCCATTAGGAAAATATTGGTATCTAAGTAATATTTAAGCATCTAATACATTCTAAATAGTTTTATTTATATATGAGTTATATATATAAAACTAAAAATGTTTGTTTATGCAAATTTTATACAAATTAAGTTTGTTAAATCCATTTAATAAAGATCCTTCATTAGCTAAAGCTTGAAAGTCAAGATGGTGCTATGGGGCCTTATTGCTATAAGTAGTTGTATTTGATTGAAATTTAGTATTTGGATATTGGAACAATAAAAGCAACATATATTGTAATGAGTTGAGATATGGGATATGAGTCTTTCATTAGATAATTGTTGTGCTATGTATTAGCATGTTTAAATCCATGAATACCTAGGTTATTCTAAATGCCCATAGTCGTTAATAGTTGTGGGAGCATTTATGAAGTAAGACTGATATGAGTGGATTGGGTGATTTTCATGGAGACAAAAATTGCAAGAGTTGCTACCAACTTCATACATACTTGATTAGGAGAATAAGTATTGGACTTGAATCGCATCAAAATCACTTTATGGATCATAGTCACGAGTGATGTTTTGATCAATGTTATATGTTTGTATTCCTAGACCTGTGATACATATTTGGGACGTGTAATATAGGGATTGTTCTGCTATGACATGGTTTAACGTTGTTCTGTCAAAGGCAGTCATAAGGGTTATCGTTGTGAATGACATGAACTACATTGATGGGCATATGTAGTCAACATGGAATTTTCCCTCTTATTTATTGATAGTTAGACATATAAGGCCTTACTCAAAGTTGAAAGCTAAATGAGATTGATCATAATCCATATCTCAGGTTCAACATGATGTCCGAGACAAAGGAATAATTGATACCACAGCCTTAGTAAGAATCGTAGCTTAGATGTAACGCCCTGGTTATGTTAATAAAATAACAAATGAAAATCTCGGACTAAATTATGAAGAATTTTAAAAGTCAGGGGTTTAAAGTGTAAATTCGGGATTAAATTGAAAAGAATTTTGGAGGTCAGGGTGCATTTGGTAATTAATGGATTTAACTTGAAAAGATATGATGGTTGAGGGGGCTGATTTGTAAATTGGGGACCTCCTAGGAAAGGAATTTATGGAAGCAGGGTTCAAAAGGTAAAATTTGGATTTTAACTGAAAACAAAATTAGGAGGGACTGAAGTTAGTCATTTGGATCAAAGTTTGGAAATGATCGGTATATACCCGATTTTCCTTCCCTCTCATTCTAATGGAACAGGAATCCCAAACCCTAAACCTATTATTTCCTGTAGCTGTTGTGCGATACGAAACCCCACTCCAATCGCCACCGCCAATCTCGGGTCTGATTGCCATCCCTCCACCTGCAACCTTACCGTCGGACGCCACCCAACAGCCCCTGATGCCGATGTCGTTGTGTGCAACCGCAAGAGTCGATAAAAACCAAAGATGGAAGCCGAGAGCGTCGTCGAATGGTCCAGGAGCGATCAGGAACCTCTCGGTATGCCAGCAACACTTGATTTCTTCATTTGTCTCTTCGATTTCGACGTCGGGATCATTTTTGTCGTTGGCAACGACTTTTGGTCGCTACCCCCCAGCTTGTTTCAGCGTCACTAGCCGCCTAGTTAGTGGTGGGAGAGGTGGTCTCGTGTCACGCAAAGATACGTGTTGTTGTTGAACCATGAAGTTTTGTGAGATTGCTGCTGGCCGAAAATCGAGGAAAAGAACCACCATGGCCACCTGCCATGGTGGTCGTCGCTACTGCCGCCTCCCGTGATGCTGCCCCCACCATGAGCCACCAAGCGGGTGGCTAGGGTGCACATCGCAAATCAGAAGCATGTATGTGTGGGTTTATTGTTGGATAAGGTGTCTAAGTCCATAACTATTTCGGGTCAATACTTGACCCGACCCGGCATGGTCCATTTGGGTTGCATGGCACCATGCAATTGGATAAACTAAACGAGAGAAATAACACTTAAAGATTATTAATATATTATAAGTTCTAATATATTAATAATATTATTTGATTAGTTTGATCAAGAATTAATTTAGAATTAATTAAGTGATCAAAATATAACTAATTAAATATATGGGTTGATTATGTAAATCATGCATATCTTGTATAGTGGGCTAAGAGGCTCCATGGATTATTAAGTTGGGTTCCACCCATAGGATGCTCCATGGATGCTCCCTGGGAGTTACAAACCCATGGGTCATGGAAATGAAGAGTCGTGACACATTAGGGTTTACATGGTGTAACCCTAGATGTGTCAACACTATATAAGAGTCCCATTCTCCACCAAAATCGGCTACACACATAAGAAACTAGAGGGCTAGGCCGATTTGAAGAAGTGCGTATTCTCTCAAAAGTCTTTCCAAGAGCATTTGGTGCTGTGTGAAGCATTTGAGGCATCACACTTGGGGTGCTAGGCTCACAAGGTTTCAAGGATCATAAGCAACAACAAGGTAAGTTATTCTATCTTTCATTCAAGTTAAAAATTGTTCCCCATGTATGCTAGATAGGAATATAACCTTGGAATTCAACTTTGCATGATAATTAGACAAACATAGATCCAATGTTATTAGGGTTACATGTACACTTAGGAAGTGTTAGAATGCTTAAAACCCATCAGTGGTATCAGAGCCTAGGCTTGTTTGTTTGTTATTTGTGCTTAAAAGTTGAAAAAAGTCGAAAAGCTTGCTGTCTGCCTGATGAACTCGTCGAGTCCATGGGGAGACTCGCCGAGTTCACTTGTATCTTCAACCTACTCGCCGAGTAGGTTCATGCACTCGGCAAGTAGGAGCCACAGAGTGCAGATTTTTGACTTTAGTTGCTAGAAATGGACTAGAAACATTACCCTAAACTGTTTTGGTACTTGAAAACTTGTTTTAGCTGGTGTAATGTCTTTGCTAATCCATTTACAACAACTAGTTATCAAAATTACAAAGTTTTAAGTGTAATTTTGATTCATGAAAGTGTTCATATTCATTTTCTTGATCTTATGATGTTTAGATGTTCATAGGAATTATTTGTAACCTATGTGGTAGTTTAATTCTTGATCATAATGTGTTTTAATGGAGTCCATAACTTGTCCTCAAGTTATGGAAAACCAAAAGTCAGCTGAATTAAGACCATTAAAAGAACACAAGAGTTAGAAAAATGAAGAGTCTTCATTTTATTACTCTATTAAACTCATAAGTTACAAGAAATGAAAAGTTTTGAAAGTTTACAAAACTTGCCCTCAAGTTTTGGAACAAGTAAAGTCATGTTAAAAACTTTAGTTCCAATCTTTAGAATTTTAAAAAGTTAAAATTCAACCCTTATACTTATATTATTATGATTTAATAATTATATATATATATATATATATATATATATATATATATATATATATATATATATATATATATATATGTATAAGAACAAAGTCGTCTTACCGCTAGTATGCTTCATTCACGAAGCCGGTCTATAAGGTGGGTATAAGATCTTAATGGGTGTCCACTCTCACCCAGCGCTTGATTGAACGGTGGAGGGTCGTTAGCCGAACGGGTAAGACAAGGACTTATAAATTCTCATTAAAAGTATGATGAATATTATAAAGTAACTAAATGTTTTATTAAATTCCCAATCTTAGTTACTTTAGGAAAATGTGAATAAGGTGCTAATCCATGAAATTACACTTTACACTTTGTTTAAGTCGTTGGTGGAGCGTGTGTGGTTAACCGACACACTAACTTGGACTTAACAAGGTAGGTAAAGGGTGACTTAAGGTTTATTATAGTATCGGTGGAGCGTGTGTGGTTTACCGGCACATCGATTGAGTGATAAACTTTAAGGGTACCAAGTGATTTGCATGGTTACTTCACACCTCGTTTTGTGATCCTTGGTATCCCAGTCACAAAACTTAGAGGGCACACTCGAGATTGAAACATGACTTTGAAAAGTTCATTGAATCTCAAAGAATCTAGGAATTTCTAAGAACCAATCAAAAACCTAATATTTAATATTTCAGTTTTCATGGTGGAAATTGGTGAATTGTCATTCACCTACGTTTCAAATATGTTATAGCTTGGATTACGACATACCTCTTCTAAGTTATAATATATTGTGATTGGGACCTAGACTTAATATTACATTTGGGTGTTTTGTTAAGGACTCTCTTAATATCTAAACTAATCTTGTCCTTTTTTTTCCAGATGTCTTCAAACAATGTTGCTTCTGGCTCTAATCCTAATGGCTCCTTTACCCTTATGAACTTGTGTGGGAAAGTCACTTTTGATGGATCCAACTTCAATGAGTGGATCAGAAACATCAGGATGATTACCCGCTACGAGGACAAAGAATATGTCCTTGACAAGGAGCTTACAGAGATTGATGAGACCACTGCAACTCCCCAGGAGATCGCTGACTTTCAGGCACATGAAAGGGATGCTACGAAAGTGGCATGCATCATGATGGCCACGATGACAGCGGAACTCCAAAAGTCCTATGAGGATTTCTACCCTTATGAAATGCACCAAGATCTGATGGAAAGATACCATCAAAGTGTACAACAAGAGAGGTATGAAATCATCTGCTCCATGATAACAACCATGATGAAGGATGGGGAATCCGTCACGAGCCACATGTAGAAAATGCAAAGGTATGTGGATCGATTGCTGAAGCTTAATGTGAACTTCCCTGAGGAGCTTGCAATAGATATCATTTTGCACTCCTTACCATCGTGATATGATCAATTCCGCATGACATATCACATGAATAAGGAAGAGGTCACACTCAGCAAACTTCAGGGACTTCTCAAGACCGCAAAATCAGGTCTTAAGGGGAAGTCGGTTGTTAACACTCCTACTCCAAACTCCACTCCGGTTTTGGAAATCGGGAAAAGTAGAGGGAAGAAGAGAAAGAGCTCTTCTAAGGGTACCAAGGCTCGGACCCTTGATGGCTCTTCTTCAAGTGGAACCAAGAAAGGTTTTGTCACTCCTTCTTCTGACCCAAAAGAGGCTGAATACTTCTATTGCCATGAAAAATTACATTGGAAGCGGAACTGCCCAAAATACCAGCAAGATGTGAAGGATGGGAAAGTTAAACCCAACCATGCAGGTATTTACACTATCATTTCTAATAACTCACCCCATTCTAAATATTGGGTCCTTGATACCGGTTGTGGTATTCATATTTGTTGTGACTAGCAGGGACTAAGAAGAAGTGAGAATGTGGAGCAAGGAAGAATAAACTTAATCATGGGGAATAGGAAAGTTACACCTGTCACCAAGATTGGAGTTTATACTTTGTCGCTAAGTAGTGGGTTAAATTTAGATTTGAATAAATGTTGTTATTTGCCAGAAATGGCAAGAAATATTATTTCCTTTCATGCATTGTACAAACAAGGGTTTACCTTTTCATTTAATAATGAAGTTGGTTCTATTGATGCTTTCTTTAATAATGTTCTTTATTTTAAAGCATTACCTTGTGATGGTGTGTATGAAGCTGTATCTGTTGTAGATAACTTAGGAAATAATGTTTTGTGTATTGATTCTATTAACAATAATAACTTGGATAAAGCATCATTATGGCATTGTCATCTTGGACATATAAGCAAGAAACGCATAGGCGAACTCCAAAAGCATGGAGTCTTGGAGTCATTTGACCTAAAGTCAGATGATAGTTGCGAATCATGCTTACTTGGAAAAATGACAAAGTCACCCTTCACAGGCTCGTGTGAGAGGGGTGAAGGTTTGTTGGACCTTGTACACACGGATGTGTGTGGACCATTCAAACATGCCACAAGGGATGCTAATCATTATTATCTGACTTTTACTGATGATTACAGTAGATATGGATATGTTTACTTAATCAAGCATAAGTCAGAGATTTTTGAAAGGTTTAAGGAATTTAAACAGGAAGTCGAGAATCAATTGGGCAGGAACATTAAGATGCTTTGATCCAATCGTGGTGGTGAGTATCTTAATTCAGAGTTCCTTAACTATCTAAGGGAATGTGGGATAGTCTCACAATTGACACCTCCCAGGACACCACAGTTGAATGGTGTGGCTGAGAGGCGTAATCGAACCTTGTTGGATATGGTTCGTTCCATGATGAGTCGAGCTTCTCTACCAATCTCATTCTGGGGGTATTCCTTAGAGACTGCCGCCCATATCCTTAATCTAGTCCCTACAAAGAAAGTTGCCAAAACTCCTCACGAGATGTGGACTGGTAAAGTACCCAAACTAGACCACATCAACATTTGGGGTTGCGAGGCTTTCGTGAGACGCGAGACTCATGATAAGCTCGAACCCCGAAGCGAGAGGTGTATTTTCATCGGCTACCCACAGCAATCCTTTGGTTACCTCTTCTACAGACCTAGTGAAAATGTAGTCTTTGTAGCTAGGAGGGCTTTCTTTAGAGAGAGAGAGTTCATAAGCCAAGGAAACAGTGGGAGGCAAGTTGATCTTGAAGAAATTCAAGAGTCAGGCGGTGAAGGAACTTCAAACCCTAGCACTCAACTTGAGGAGGAAACTCCTGTTGAGCCAATTGACAAGTCTGTACCTCTGAGGCGTTCCACAAGGGTTAGGAATGCTTCTGAGCATTACTATGGATTCCATATTACTGCAGAAGGAGATACACTTATTAGTGATGAGACACTGATAGGTCTGGATGAACCTAACAGTTACGCGGAAGCCATGACAGGCCCTGAGTCAGCCAAGTGGAAAGAGGCAATGGACAGCGAAATACAGTCCATGTATGAGAATCATGTTTGGAACTTGGTTGAGAATGTACTAGGTCGTAAGACAGTAGGGTGCAAATGGATCTTCAAGAAAAAGACCGACATGGATGGTAAAGTACACACTTATAAGGCTAGACTGGTTGCAAAGGGCTTCTCTCAAATTCATGGAGTGGACTATGATGAGACCTTTTCTCCAGTAGCCAAGATTAAGTCTATTTGGGTTCTGTTAGCCATAGCTGCATTTCATGACTATGAAATATGGCAAATGGATGTCAAAACCGCTTTCCTTAATGGAAAGTTGGCTGAAGATGTTTACATGAGTCAGCCAGAGGGTTTTGTCAGCAACGAGTACCCTAATAGAGTGTGTAAGCTTGAGAAATCCATTTATGGATTGAAGCAAGCACCTTGCAGATGGAATCTTTTCTTTGATGAAAAGGTCAAGGAATTTGGCTTTTCTAGGAGTGAAGATGAGTGTTGCATGTAGGTCAAGGCTAGTGGGAGTATAGTTAGCTTTTTGGTATTGTATGTGGATGACATGCTACTCATAGGAAATGACATCCCAACTCTGTAGGAAGTTAAGTCCTGGCTTGGGAAGTGTTTTTCTATGAATGACCTAGGAGAAGCGCCAATATTCTAGGGATAAGGATATTGAGAGATCGGAGTAAAAGACTAATTGGACTTAGTCAGAGTACCTACTTGGATAAGGTGCTGAAGAGATTCAGCATGCAGGACTCCAAGAAAGGAGAGTTACCCATCCAGAGTAATGCCAGATTGAGTAAGACACAAAGCCCTAGCACTGAGGCTGAGATAGCATAAATGAGTCGAATACCTTATGCTTTGGCTGTAGGATCGATCATGTATGCTATGATGTGTACTCGACCTGATGTAGCCTTTACCCTGAGCATGGTTAGCAGGTATCAGGGGAACCCCGGCAAGGCACACTGGACTGCGGTAAAGAATATCCTCAAGTACCTACGGAGGACTAAGGACTGGGTCCTTACCCTCGGTGGGAGTGATGACTTGAGAGTTGTAGGGTATAGTGATGCTAGCTTCCAGACTGATAGGGATAATTTCCGCTCTCAGTCGGGCTGGGTCTTTACCCTAAACGGAGGAGCAATTTCTTGGAAGAGTTCCAAGCAAGAGACAGTGGCTGATTCAACTTGTGAATCAGAGTATATTGCAGCTAGCGAGGCGGCAAAGGAGGCGATATGGCTGAAGAACGTCATTGGAGACCTTGGAGTTGTACCAGCTATTAAAGAGCCAATGGAAATTTTCTGTGATAGTGAAAGCGTTGTTGCCTTAGCCAAGGAACCAAGGGATCACAGGAGATCCAGACACATCGACAAAAAATACCATTTTATCAGACATCGAATAGAAGAAGGACTCCTCGTGGCTAAGAGGGTATCATCGGATGAGAACCCAGCAGATCCCCTCACGAAGGGACTGACTCGGGTTAAGCATCTCCAGCATGCTTGGAGCATAGGGCTGAAGGATGATATTAGATTTAATAGTTATATAACCTCGAAATTTGTAAAGTGTAATTGACATTAGATGATGAATAAAAGGTGTTTTATTTATGAGTAAAGTGTTGCTATCTCTTGTCGATCGTTTACTATATTTCTTTTGCATGTTTTGACTTCCAGAATAATCTTGTTTGGTATAACATATTATTCAAACCTCCACAGTTGGTCATATGTCGGAAGTAGGTATGAATCAAGACTGTCATGATTGGTTGCAGAGGTCTAAGGTGTTGGACGAGGCTACAACAATCATGAGTGCTCATAAGTTCTGAGCATTGGACTCAACCCACACTCACTGGAATCACTTCATGGAATTCTATCTCGAGTGATCATGAGACGGTAATATCATATAAGTCTTCAAACCTAGAGATATGATTTGTTACTTACAAGTTGGTTATGCATTGATTGTATGAAAACGCATTGGTAACTCGATGTTATAAAACGTGCTTTTGTGTGTAATTCAATGAGGGGTAGAACAAACATATGAGTCGAAGTTTATTTGTTCCTTCTTGGATTAGAAGCTGATATTTGGGCCCCTTGATGATTTTGTTTTGACCTATGTACCGGGCCCGGTCAGAACTAAGTTGATGTGTTCAATTAAGTTCTTTGTCAAACAAATCGGAAATCGGTAAACAAACTGTTGGACAATAAGTAAGACATTGTTTCATGTATTTGTCCGGCTGGTATCTAGAACAGAGGATTATATGATCACTTATCTTAAATGGCGTATCAACATCTTCTCAGTTCCGAGAGACCTTGAAAGAGCTACGATTGCCGGTCGGTTCCTGAAGTACTGGAGTTATAGTTATTAGACTTATCCAAGTGGGAGACTGTTGGATAAGGTGTCTAAGTCCATAACTATTTCGGGTCAATACTTGACCCGACCCGGCATGGTCCATTTGGGTTGCATGGCACCATGCAATTGGATAAACTAAACGAGAGAAATAACACTTAAAGATTATTAATATATTATAAGTTCTAATATATTAATAATATTATTTGATTAGTTTGATCAAGAATTAATTTAGAATTAATTAAGTGATCAAAATATAACTAATTAAATATATGGGTTGATTATGTAAATCATGCATATCTTGTATAGTGGGCTAAGAGGCTCCATGGATTATCAAGTTGGGTTCCACCCATAGGATGCTCCTTGGGAGTTACAAACCCATGGGTCATGGAAATGAAGAGTCATGACACATTAGGGTTTACATGGTGTAACCCTAGATGTGTCAACACTATATAAGAGTCCCATTCTCCACCAAAATCGGCTACACACATAAGAAACTAGAGGGCTAGGCCGATTTGAAGAAGTGTGTATTCTCTCAAAAGTCTTTCCAAGAGCATTTGGTGTTGTGTGAAGCATTTGAGGTATCACACTTGGGGTGCTAGGCTCACAAGGTTTCAAGGATCATAAGCAACAAGGTAAGTTATTCTATCTTTCATTCAAGTTTAAAATTGTTCCCCATGTATGCTAGATAGGAATATAACCTTGGAATTCAACTTTGCATGATAATTAGACAAACATAGATCCAAGGTTATTAGGGTTGTATATACACTTAGGAAGTGTTAGAATGCTTAAAACCCATCATTTATTTCAATAAAGAAGTGTGTGGAAGTTTATTTGGCAGGAAAAGCCATCACCACCACCGTGAGGTGGAGGCTTCCACCATATGCCACCGCTGGCCACCCTATGGTGGTTGTGGGTGTGATTAGTTTAGTGTGTGAGTGTGTGTTTATTTTTGTAATTTCTTTGTAATTGTAAAATTTGGCTTAATAAAAGAAAACCAAAAACCACCACCTTAGGTTGGTGGTTGTCGTCTCCTGCCGCCACCAGCCGCTGTGTCGGGTGGCGGTGTGCCTTGTCTTGATTGTATTGATTCATTTGGAGGGTTTGAAACCCCAATGGGACCAAGGAAGCCCTAATGGACGTTATAAGACTTAATGGGCTAGTCTTTAAGTTGGAAAACACTAATGCCAATTAAACCCTAATTTTGAGAATTAATCGGGACGCACACTGGGGTTATTTAATAACTTGGAATATTAAATAATAATTATTGGCGAAGATTAATCTAAGTAATATTGGACTTAATGGATTAAGTCTTTAATGGGTTAAGGAAGAAACACTTAACCCTAATCGTCATTTTATGTGAAACCCTTGTTTCACTTGGGCCTTGAGTTGGGCCTTTCGATTGGGATTTGGTAATTGATTTATTATCGGGCCATCCAAGTTTAATCAAATGGACTAGAGTAATTAGTTGGGCTTTAGGGTAAGGCCCATATGAAGGATTGGGCCCAATTTGGAAAATTGGGCCATAAATGGACTATAGTTTGAGCCTAGATGGTTGTATGATATTGGGCCCTTAGAACGAGACATGTTGGACTGGATTGAACAAGTGGGCCTTAAGGGAAGTCCATGTAGAGGTTTGGGCCCAATTTGGAAAGTTGGGCCATGTGTTGGGCTTTGATCCCTAGTTGACTTTGGGCTTATGGATTTGACCTTGGGCTTAGGAAAGCCTAGCTAGGGGTAATGTAGTAATTATCCAAAGTATGTATGTGTAGCTTTATAGTGAAACCCAATTATTAATTGTGTGATGTTTTGATATTGATAGATCGGGAATATGTCATCCAGCAGCTGGGATTTAGTCTGTGGGACTTCAGCAGTGTGGGATTGTGTCTTCGGGGCTTCAGCAGTATGAGGTGAGTCTTCTTCTAGTAGGAACGGGTTTAAGGCCACAATGTCGGCCCGTTTAGATATTAGTAGTACCGGACTCTAGTCCGATGCCGGGCAGGGCCCGATGCAGTGGTTTAGTTTACATGTTATATGTTATATGTTATATAACATGTGGTTTAGCTTACATGTTAGATGTTAGCAGTTCCGGACCTCGGTCTGATGTAGTAGTTTAGTGTGCTTGATGTCTTCATGATTCAAGCATGTCCTTGTGTTATGTGTTCCGGACTTTGGTCCGATGCAGTATGTAGTATATGTGTTCATGTTATATGCTATGATTATGCTATGCTATGTTTAGTTTCGGACTTTGGTCTGATGCAGAGGGAAAGGCCCTGATTAGTTCCGAACCTTGGTCCGATGTAGAGGGCAAGGCCCTGGTTAGTTCCGGACTTCGGTCCGATGCAGTTTCCGGACTTTAGTCCGATGTAGAGGGCAAGGCCCTGGTTAGTTCCGCACTTCAGTCCGATGCAGAGGACAAGGCCCTGGTTAGTTTCGGACTTCGGTCCGATCCATTTTCCGAACCTCGGTCTGATGCAAAGGGCAAGGCCCTGATTAGTTCCGTACTCCGGTCCGATGCAGTGGGCGAGGCCTAGTATGTGCTTATGTTTTATTGTGTGGTATGAGGTAGTTTGGGGAGACTCACTAAGCTTCGTGCTTATAGTTTTCAGTTTTGGTTTCAGGTACTCAATTTTCAAAAGATGAGCTCGGGAAGATTGCAGTGCACACACCATTTATTTCAGCCTGGGATGTTTAAACTCTGATATGCTTGACAGTTGTTATAATGTTTTGAGATACATAGCTTATGATTTTTACATGAGGTTTATCGACTATGGTTTGTATTATTAAATTAAACGAAATTTTCAGACTGTGTTTTTGGTACTATACATTAGAGCTCCTGGAATTGGTTGTTGATGAGATGGCACCTTTCACATGTTGTTAGGGGCTGTAGCCTGTTTCTACACGTCAGGTACTGTCTATGTCAGTCTATAATGAATCTTGTGCAAGTGGGAGATTTTTGAATCTATATGCCCAAGAATAATTATTGAGTGCTATTAATAATAATATATATCATCCTACAGGGTCACACGTTTATCAAGTTCACACATTTTGTATATTTATTATTAACATGGTTATTAATAAATAATATTAATTCTTGTATTTAATTAAGGAATAACTATTATATTGTGAAAATAATAATTATAAGAGAGTATAACTAATTATTATTTCATATGTTATGAATTAATAAGTCATGCACAACCTTTTGGACTAGTTGGATTCTTTTGTCTTTTATCTAAAGACAAAGTTTATATTTTATAAACTTTGAGTTTATAAAGATTGTAGACTCTTTCTTTTATTTAAAGGTATGGCCGAAATCATAATGAAGACATGGAAGTTGCTTTTCAACCTCCATGCTTTGTCTCTCCAAGCTTCTAAAGGCTACAAATACTCTATATCACTTTAATGTAAAGCCCTTACCTTGCATGACATTGTAACGTCCCAAAATTTAAGACCAAAAATTTCTTTTTAATAAAACATTACTTTAAGCAAAGACATCTTTCCAAAACATAATCTGAGTATAAGTTTTCAAAACACATGTTTATTATCAGAGTAAACATTCCCAGGCTAAGTAATCTATGGTGTGTACTATGCGATCACCCCGAGCTCCTCCCTCCGCTACCGGAAGTACCTGAAAAACAAAACTGAAAACCGTAAGCACGAAGCTTAGTGAGTTCCCCACCCTACCACATACCATGCGCATAACTGCACACTGCACATACTGGGCCACGCCCTCTAACTAGCTGCAACTAACAAATACAACAAACACTGGGCCACGCCCGCTATCCTGGGCCTCGCCCCTTACCTCGGGCCTCGTCCGCTACAACGGGCCCGCCGCTCCAGGCCCTGCCTGGCTTCGAGCCCCGCTCGGATATAGATCTGTTTCACTCAGGCCTCGCCTGTCACAGCCCCCCCCCCCCACTAACATATAATAGCACATACACATATCACATAACATAACATAAGCTAAACATATGCTAACAGCTCTTGCTCTAAGGCCTCACCTATCTCTGGGCCCCGCCCGTGTCCTGCTACTGATGAGTCATGGAAACTCGTCCATACTCCTGCTGATAGTGAGATACGGGCCCAGCCCACTCTCACTTCTTTCCTAACTTGGGCTTTGCTCCTGGGCTGCTGCTACTGAGATGTGGAACACCATCCACACTCTGCTATTGGTGAGACACGGGACCTCGCCCACACTCACCTCCCTACCAGGCACATACAAGTATCACACAGACAACAAGTATAAACTATCACTTAAACCATCTCTTGGGCACCCGCCCTCTATCATTGGACCTCGTCCGAATATCATACTAGCATACTGTGCCTAGGGCTAACCCCCGGGTCTTCTACTCATAACTATATGGGCCGGCAATGTGCGGTAGACCCATTCATACAAAAGGGAAACTCACCTGCACTGGCTGAACTTGCTGATGTTCCCACTAGCTGCTGCCTGACCACTCACTGAACTCCGGCTCTACTAGCTTCCCGAGCTATCAATATCAAAGCAATACTTAGTCTAACTGACCCTGACAGTTAACCAAGTCAACTCTGGTCCAAGTCAAAGTCCTGGTCAAAGTCAACCTTCCAGGTCAACCCTACTCGCCGAGTCCACCTACTGACTCGCCGAGTTCCTATGCTCAAAGTCCTTCCAATCGCGACTTGACTCGCCGAGTCAGCCCCTGACTCGCCGAGTCTACTGATTCCCGAAACCTGATCTGATCAACTAAACTTCGTCCTTGAAGTTTGCTATGGCCCACCGCCTGCGGTCTGCTTTCAATATCCCACCAATTATTCCAACACCCGCTGCCCACCTTCGATGGCCTTTAGCTAGGTCGTTCCGACTAACATTAATCCTTGCAGATAATAATCCTGGGTCTACCCTGACCCTGAACCTTCTGGAAGCACAACTTACTCAACCAACAATCCTTTAGGTACCCTCTGAATACTGCACTGAATCCATAGGGATTCACCCCTTCCTTTTCATGGACAATTCCTTGCCTTCCCAAGGCAAAACCCCATAACCAACTATTCCTTTTGACATTGTGAAGGCCCTATCCTCCACCAACTCCATCACCCCCGCTTTTACCAGTACGGGTCATTATCGCCAGTATCCACTGGGCATTTCTTTCTACTATGGTTGGTGCCGAGCACCTCATGATCAACTAACTAAATCCCACCATAACCCGCCTTCCAGCACTACTACTCACTGGATATTTCTGCCATTCCTCATCTGCCTTCCGGATGAACTGAGACCACTCTGGTCCCTACCAACTTATCAATATCTGGATTACCGGCTCCCACCGGTAGCTAGTCCCAACACCATCACTGGTCCCTCTCAGCGACTTCCAAAGAAACCTCGACCACCTATAACTGCTCAATCAATTCTGCCATTCAGGCACCACAAACCTAGGATCCCCGATCCCCTAACTCGACAATAAGGTCCCTACCAGGTCCCACCTGCGCTACTAAAACTCACGGACCTCGCCCACGAGTCCCACCCGCCTCTATCCTGGAGCGGCCTCTCCCAAGGTCTCACCTCGCTGGGGATATACAGGCAACTCCCTATCATTCTCAACCACTACCCATCCTGATCCCCATCTGATCACTAGGAAATAAGGGCCTCGCCCTAACTCTGCTAACGAAACGACTAAGGAATGCTACGGCTTACCCATAGCCTTACATCACCATCCATTGCTGACCGCTAGTGAATGCTACGGCTGCCCCGTAGTCTTACAACACTTCCACCACTAACTGCTAGTACAAAGGCACCCATGTGCCATTAGCTCTCAAGATCCTCATTTCGACTCCCTCGAGTCCTACGGCGATCCACAACCTGAATTCTCCACCATAACTAACCATTACCATCACACGCACTAGCTGATGGGGAGTTTCTCAAACTCCCAACCCTGAAATCCTCAATCCTTCAAAGCTGAACTACTTCTCTTCCTTCTCGGAGGTCACGTACTCATTCTGGGTCTGCGTGCTCCTCTCTGGCACACCCGGAGGATTCTCCCCCACTTCGATCCTGCTTACCCCTTGCTGCTCAATACTCAAAAGAGATCCCGATCTTTGCTACCATTCCCTAACCCATCTACCGAGGTACCCAAGCCCGCCATAGCTAGGGATTCAGCCAATCCATCACAATCGCTGTACTACTCCGAACTTAGCGAGACGTACCAAATCTCTCCCAAGCATGCTATAGTTACTGCATCCTTCGAAACCTTTTTCAATAGAGCACATCCCGTCACTACCATACAAATATCCAAGGTATGCAGATGGCATATAACTCGATCACAATCAACCAATCAAAATAAAATACTTTTACCGATAATAATGCAGTACCATAACAATAAAATCATGCATGAATAAAAGAACTGAAAATGGGAAATTGCATACCTGCAACGTCCGGTGTTGCTCGTGCTTCCACGGTCGTCATCTGAAAAGCCCTACTCCCTGCTGCAGGCGCCTCTACCCGGCCCTGACGGCCATCCGTGATCCTCAAGGTTGCAGGGCGGGTGCCATCACCCGTCCTGCTGAAAACAAACTGGGACACTGGGCCTTCTTGTGGCCCCGCTGGTTGCAGTGAAAACATATCAAGTCTGATCCATGTGCGGCGGTAACAGTACAATCCCTGCTGAAATGACCAGTCTGACCGCACTTGAAGCAGCCAGACTCACCACCGCTACCACTCCTGCACGCGCCCCCGTGCGCCCTGCCACACTTTGCCCACCGACTGCAGTCCCGATGATCCCTCGATCTCGAATCCGATCCCTTGGGCCTTTTGCCTGAACCCGCAGCTACCTGAACCTTATTCGGCTTCCTCTTCCGGATTTGCTCCAAATCAATTTCCCTTTCTCTAGCCCGAGCAATCATATCTTCCAGCGTCTTACAGCTGGATCTGCTCACGAACTGCCTGATGTCATCCCTCAACATCTCATGGTACCGAGCCTTCATCATTTCCTCATCCGCGACATACTGCGGTACAAGAAGAGCCCTCTCCCTGAACTTGGTGATGATCTCCGCCACAGTCTCAGTAGTCTGCGTCAAATCCTGAAACTCTCGTGCCTGCTGCTGCACCTCAATAATCGGTGAAAACTCCGCCCTGAACCTGGCCAAGAAATCGCTCCAAGTCATCGCGTCCAACGCGGCATCATCCCCCAAAGCATGACCAATCTCCTCCCACCAATCCCTCGCTCTATCCTTCAGAAGGCAGGAGGTGAGTCTAACCTTGTCCCCCTCGGGACACTTGCTCGAATGGAAAGCGTTGGCTACATCAGCCAACCATCTGCTGCTAGCAATGGGGTCCCTAGCCCCATGATAATCTGGTGCCCCGGAGGCTCTGAACTCTCGAAATGTCAGAGTACTCGCTCCCATCAATGCCATCATCTCAGTACGGAAGGCTCCCAGCCTCTCATCCAAGATCTCCAGTATACCCTCCTTGACCGTGCCAAAGATCACAGGAGTCTGAGCTAGAATACTGCGCGTAACCTCAGCTGATATCAACTCTCTTATCCGCTCCTCGAGCTGCTCAGCCCCTGAACCCGAGCCTGATCCCTCTCCGGCGCCTGATCCGCCAGATGGTCTCTCTCGCAATGTCACCATGCTGAAAATATACTACAACCACTATCAGAATACTCATCAATGATGCGAGACCAAACATGCCCTACCAGGTTCCCGGTCTTGTCTCGGCCTTTCCCGAATCGAGTACGGATCCTCTGCTTTCAGTAGTATGGGCCCATACTACCTTCCACATCTATCCGTACTTTCCTCAGGAATCGCTTTGACTCCACCAGGTCCCTTATCCACTAATACTGCTCCCAACACTATCTCATCCTAGGCTTACCCTAGGGAAACCTCTGACTCAATCTCAAACCAGTCCTCAACTGCTGAAGGTCTCATTGTGATGCCAATTAGCCATTACCTGGATACCATCACATGCGACGAGGCTCAGATAATCCTTCAAGTAAAAGACTCGTCCCTACAACGGTTGGACTTAAACGAGAGCTGCGCAATAGGACCAAATCCAGCACTCTGAGATTATTCAACCCTGATCGCATGTGACGTGTCCTATCCACCTAATGGCTAACTCCCATCACTCAGAATCCCACAATGCACAAAGCAAGAAGCATTCGAACAAGGGAAAATCTAACCATAACATACTCAAGCAATCATATTCACATAGCAAGAATCTGTACTAGCATGCAACACAACTCATAACTCAGGCATAACCTAAACAGGCTATCCTACTACTGTCTAATCAGCTCTACTATGCAGCTCAAAAGCACAAATAACAGGCACATAAGGCATCATCGCTAGATCCTTAGTCCTATTCTAGCATGCTGTTCTACCAACTGATAATCATGACATAAACTTGTATGGGTATTTTGGGGTACTTACTTGAGCTCGGTTGATTGCATGCACCACACCTCTTTTCTCTTTTCAAAGTTCTTTTCTTTCAGAATTCTTTTTTCTTTTCTAAAACTGTTTTTCGTTCTAAAAATTCTTTTTACAAAACTGTCTTTTCATTTTCGAAAACTGTTTATCCGACTCCTCAGTTTGAGTTCAGGCACACCCGAGAGTATGCCCGAATCCCTCAAACCAAGGCTCTGATACCAACTTGTAACGTCCCAAAATTTAAGACCAAAAATTTCTTATTAATAAAACATTACTTTAAGCAAAGACATCTTTCCAAAACATAATCTGAGTATAAGTTTTCAAAACACATGTTTATTATCAGAGTAAACATTCCCAGGCTGACTAATCTATGGTGTGTGTTATGCGATCATCCCGAGCTCCTCCCTCCGCAACCGGAAGTACCTGAAAACAAAACTGAAAACCGTAAGCACAAAGCTTAGTGAGTTCCCCACCCTACCACATACCATGCGCATAACTGCACACTGCACATACTGGGCCACGCCCTCTAACTAGCTGCAACTAACACATACTGCAAACACTGGGCCACGCCCGCTATCCTGGGCCTCGCCCGCTACAACGGCCCCGCCGCTCTAGGCCCCACCTGTCATAGGGCCCCACCCACTAACATATAATAGCACATACACATATCACATAACATCACATAAGCTAAACGTATGCTAACAGCTCTTGCTCTAAGGCCTCGCCTATCTCTGGGCCCCGCCCGTGTCCTGCTACTGATGAGTCATGGAACCTCGTCCATACTCCTGCTGATAGTGAGATACGCGCCCAGCCCACTCTCACTTCTTTCCTAACTTGGGCTTCGCCCCTAGGCTGCTGCTACTGAGATGTGGAACACCATCCACACTCTTCTATTGGTGAGATACGGGACCTCACCCACACTCACCTCCCTACCAGGCACATACAAGTATCACACAGACAACAAGTATAAACTATCACTTAAACCATCTCTTGGGCACCCGCCCTCTATCATTGGACCTCGTCCGAATATCATACTAGCATACTGTGCCTAGGGCTAACCCCCGGGTCTTCTACTCATAACTATATGGGTCGGCAATGTGGCCGTAGACCCATTCATACAAAAGGGAAACTCACCTGCACTGGCTGAACTTGCTGATGTTCCCACTAGCTGCTGCCTGACCACTCAGTAAACTCCGGCTCTACTAGCTTCCCGAGCTATCAATATCAAATCAATACTTAGTCTAACTGACCCCGACAGTTAACCAAGTCAACTCTAGTCCAAGTCAAAGTCCTGGTCAAAGTCAACCTTCCAGGTCAACCCTACTCGCCGAGTCCACCTACTGACTCGCCGAGTTCTTATGCTCAAAGTCCTTCTAATCGCGACTTGACTCGCCGAGTCAGCCCCTGACTCGCCGAGTCTACTGATTCCCGAAACCTGACCTGATCAACTCACTGAGTCTTGGCTCGACTCGCTGA
This sequence comes from Lactuca sativa, assembly GCF_002870075.4. NCBI lineage: Eukaryota > Viridiplantae > Streptophyta > Magnoliopsida > Asterales > Asteraceae > Lactuca > Lactuca sativa. The sequence goes on along the minus strand of NC_056628.2, from coordinate 17,491,853 downwards.
CTCGAGACTTAACTCGAAGGGTTTGGGACCACGCGACCTGACTCGTCGAGTCCAATAACAGACTCGCCGAGCACAAGGCAATCTCCAACCAACTCGCCGAGTTGTTCATCCAACTCGCCAAGTTTATGCCCATCTTCATCTGACTCGATGAGCTGTTCATCCCACTCGTCGAGTTCTTCCTCATCTTCAAGCTACACGCCGAGTCCACTCGAAGGACTCGCCGAGTCCATTCGGTTCCACAACATGCAGAGGACTTCCGAGTCATGCAGGGACTCCAAACCGTAAATCTACTCTTCCCAAGCCTACTCCTCACGTAAAGTTGCAAACTTTACGTGTAGAGAGGGAGATCTAGGCAAAATGCACCAAAAACTAGGGTTTAAGACCAAGAGGCTCCATAATCCACTCAATGACTGATACTTTACAGGATTCTAAACCAAAACAAGCATGGATCTGAGGTAACAACCTCAGATCTGGATCTCAAGCTCGAGATTGATCTTAAACATGGCCTAAAAGCCCAAAAACTCATAACCAAGGAAAATCTGGAGGAGAGAAACGACTTAATACCTTCAAATGCTCTGAAATGAACCCCAAACTTTGGATCCAAGGCCACTCCTTGGTGCTTCAAAGGTTCCCCTTCTTCTTCTTCCTTAAAACCACTCAAAAATGGCTAAAAGCATGAATGAACACAATGAAGGCTTAGGGTGCGGCGTTCTGGGTGTGAGAGACAGTAAAGGAGCCCTAGGAAGAAGAATGAGGCGATTAAATAGGCTCCAAGCCCCGGATTTAGGGTTTTCCTCACACATACCAAACTCGCCGAGTCACCTTGGCCGACTCGCCGAGTCGGTCACTTACTCCTCGACTCGGATCCCACTCAGACTCGCCGAGTTCCTCCTTGGACTCGCCGAGTCCCCCATAAATCTAGGGTTTCCTTTACTTTCTGGACTTTCAAGACTTTGGGTGTTACAGACATATAAAAGGAGATTGTTTGCATGAAAACTAGCTAGTTTTTTGGTCTCTTTTCTTCGACTCTTTCTCTCTAAAACTATAGGTTTTATGGATAAAGAACACTCTCCCTTTTGAAGCTTGTTCTTGGTGTATAAAGCCTTACTTTGTATCTTCCTTTAGTTCTTAATTGATTAAGCACTTAAGGCTTAAAGAACAAAGTATTTTAAGAGGGAACTAGCATTCCAAGTGCCATACTCTTGATGGTGGATAAACATAGTGAAATCATTTTGTTTGATTTTTTTTTTCTATCTTCATCAACACCCCAAAACCAAGTGGGTTGAAAGGTTGTAACATCCCAAAATTCAAGACCAAAAATTTCATTTTTAATTAAGTTATTATAAAACCAACAGTATGAGCAAACATCCATAATAACATCTCATGTCAAAATCCAAGTGTCAGTAATCAAAACATGTTACTATAAAACAATATCAGAGTGTAATCTCAAAGATCTCATGTGTGGAAAAACATAGTGTGATGCGTTGCGATCGCCGACTCATTTCCTTTGAAAACGAAGTACCTGAAACCAAAATTGAAAACCATAAGCACGAAGCTTAGGAGTTCCCCCATCATACCACATACCATACAATAAACATATTGCCATGCACATTTGTGTGCCCGACCTACCCTACTGAGTATATTGGGGCGCTCAACCTACCCTTGTCAGGCATACCGGGGTGCCCGACCTACCCCTGTCAAGCATATTTGGGTGCTCGACCTACCCTGCCTGGCATATCTGGGTGCCTGACCGACCCTCCAGTTTATTTCTGTTGGATTTTGAGCACTATAACACTCCTATGGTGCACATGCAACTCTAAATGCTTTGGATCTATGTTTTCTCTATTATACATGCATCTTTTTCAATTTTTTCAAAGCATTGTCCTAACTAGCATACAAATTGCCAATTGACAAAAACATCTATATGGATGACATACCTTTTGAAGGACTTGTAGTTCTTGACCCTTGAAAGCTTGAGCACCTCAAGTGTGATGCCTCTAATGGTTCACAAACACCAATATGCAAGAGGATGATTTAAGAGAATAATCTATTTATCTCAAAGAGAAGAGGCAACCAATTTTGGTCTATGGAGGGTTCTATTTATAGTGTTGGGCATGCTAGGGTTACACTTGGTAAACCCTAATAATCCATGACTTTCCACATTCTCATGCTCTATGGGTTTAACCTCCATGGACTATCCATGGATTAGTTTAGCCCATAATCATGGATCATCAGCTCACACTACAAGAATGATTGATTTACATAATCAATCCCCATTATTTAATTAGTCTCTTTTGATCACAAAATTAATAAATTAATTCTTGATCAATACTAATTAAATAATTCCATATTAGTATATTATACTTGTAATATATTAATAAACAATAAATAACCTTATTCTCAAATTCATCCTATCAAATTGCACTGGAGAAGGCAACCCAAAAGGACCATGCTACAATCGGGTCAACTACATACCAGTTATAGTAATGGGCTTAGACACCAAATGCAACAGTCTCCCACTTGGATAAGTATAATAACTATTACTACTTATGCACTTCAGGATCTGATTTAGCAATCGTAAGCTTTCAAAAGCCGTTGTGGAACTCTGACCTAGTCAGTGACGCGTCCTTCAGATAAGTGATCATATGCTTCTCTATTCTTAAGATATCTATGCGGACAAACACATGGAACATAGTCATACTTATTGTCCTGTAATTTCTTTCCTGATTTCCGATTCGCTTGACATAAAACGTAAATGAACACATCAATTTAGTTCTGAACGGGATCGACACATAAGTAAAAACAGAATCATCGAGGGGCTCAAGATATCACTTTTAATCCTTCTTAGGATAAAAGGAAAAGAAAAACTTCAACATTATATGCTTGTACTAACTACTCATCAAATCATGCACAATGACACATTTTATAACATCAAGTTACTGATGCGTTTTCATGCCATCAATGCACACCCAACTCGTAGTCAACAACTCATATATCTTGGTTTGAAGATTATATGATATTATCGTCTCACAATTACTCATGATAAATTCCATGAAGTAATTTAGGTGAGTGTGGGTTAAATCCAATACTCAAATCGTATTTCAGGAGTACTCATGAATGGTGTAGCAAACTTGTTGCTATGTCTAACTCCTTAGATAAATCTACAAGCCAACTCATGACAGTCTTATTTCATACTTAATTCCAAGGTATGATCGACTGTGGATAGTTTGAATAATAATAATAATAATTTTATTATTCTGGAAGTCAAAACATGCAAAGTGAAACAATAGTAAATAATTGAGACAAGACAACAACTTTACTTATAAATAAAACTCATTTTATTCATCATCAAATGTGAATTACAATTTAGCTATTACAAGTTTCTAATTTTTTAATTACTAAAACTAGTATCATCCTTTAGCCCAAAGCTCCTCGCATGCTGCAAGTGCTTAACCCTAGTCAGTTCTTTTGTAAGAGGATCTACTGGGTTGTCCTCTAACAATATCCCCTTTACCACAAGGTGCCCTTCTTCTACCTAATGTCTTATGAAGTGGTATTTTCTGCCTGGATCTACCATTATCTCTTGGTTCTTTGGTTAAGGTAACCACACCGTCATTATCGCAGAAAATCTCCATAGGCTCCTTTATGGATGGAATGACTCCAAGGTCTCGGATGAATTTTTTCAGCTATATCGCTTCCATCGATGCTTCGCTTGATGCTATGTACTCTGATTCACATGTTGAATCAGCTATAGTTTCCTGCTTGGAACTTTTCCATGTCACTGCTCCTCCATTCATGGTAAACACCCAGCCCAACTAAGACCGGAAATTATCTTTGTCGGTTTGGAACCTGGTGTCGCTATACCTTGTCACTCTCAAGTCATCACTCCCACCGAGGGTAAGGATCCAATCCTTAGTCCTCCGCAGGTACTTAAGAACGTTCTTAACTACAGTCCAATGAGCTTTACCAGGATTCCTTTGATATCTGTTGACCATGCTCAAAGCAAAGGCCACATCAGGGCGAGTACAAGCCATAGCATACATGATCGAACCAACTGTGGAAGCATATGGTATATGACTCATTTATGCTATTTCAGCCTCTGTACTCGAACTATGAGTCTTACCCAGTTTGGCATTGCCTTGGATAGGTAAGTCGCCTTTCTTGGAGTTCTCCATGCTGAAACGTTTCGACACCTTGTCCAAGTAGGTACTTTGACTAAATCCTATTAGCCTTTTACTCCTGTCTCATCATAGTCAACTCCTGAAGTTTGAGTAAAGCCCTTCTCAACCAGTCGCGCCTTATATGTGTGTACTTTCCCATCCATGTCGGTCTTCTTCTTGAAGATCCAATTGCACCTGATTGTCTTACAACCCGGTACATTGTCAACCAAGTTCCAAACTTGATTGTCATACATAGATTGAATCTCGCTGTCCATAGCCTCTTTCCATTTTGCAGACTCGGGGCCTGCCATGACTTCCTTGTAGTTGTTAGGTTCATCCAAAATTACCAGTGTGCTATCACTAATAAATGTATCACCTTCAATAGTATTATGGAAACCATAAAACTCAGGTGTATTTCTAACTCCACTTGAACGCCTCAGAGGTAAAGACTCGTCAATTAGATCAACTGGTGTTTCCTCCTCAGGTTGATTGCTAGTGTTTGAGGTTCCTTCACTGCTTGACTCTTGAAGCTGTTCAAGGTCAAATTTCCTCCCACTGTTTCCTTGGCTTATGAGTTCTCTCTTGCTAAAGTCTCCTCTCCTCGCAACGAAGACTACATTGTCACTCGGTCTGTAGAAGAGATATCCAAAGGATTTTTGTGGGTAGTCGATGAAAATACATCGCTCACTCCGAGGTTCGAGCTTGTTGTGAGTTTCTTTTCTAACAAAGGCCTTGCAAGCCCAAACTTTGATGTGATCTAATGTGGGAACTTTCCCTGTTCACATCTCGTGAGGTGTTTTGGAAACCTTTTTGGTAGGGAATAGATTAAGGATATGGGTGGCAGTCTCTAAGGCATACCCCCATAATGAGATAGGTAACGAAGTTCGACTCATCATGGAACGAACCATGTCTAGCAAGGTTCTATTACACCTCTCAACCACACCATTAAGTTGTGGTGTCCTAGGTGGCGTCAATTGTGAGACAATTCCACATTCCTTAAGATAGTCAAGGAACTCAATACTAAGATACTCTCTTCCACGATCGGATCGCAACATCTTTATCTTCCTGCCCAAATGATTCTCCACTTCTTTCTTAAACTATTTGAACTTTTCAAAGTTTTCTGACTGATGTTTGATTAAGTAAATATAGTCATATCTACTATAATCATCAGTAAAAGTCACATAGAAGCGGTTAGCATCCCTTGTAGTGGTCCTGAATAGTACACACACATCAGTGTGTATAAGATCCAACATACCTTCACCCCTTTCACAAGTACCAATGAAAGGTGACTTGGTGATCTTTCCAAGTAAACAAGATTCGCAAGTGTCATCCGGCTTTAAGTCGAATGACTCCAAAACTCCATCCTTTTGTAGTTGGGTTATGCGCTTCTTGTTGACATGTCCAATACGACAATGCCATAAGCATGCTTTATTCAAATCATTGGAAGAATCAATATTCAACACATCATTTCCTAAGTTATCTAAAATCATCACAGTTTCATATATACCATTGCAAGGTAATGCTTCAAAATAAAATACACCATTACAATAAGCATAAATACCACCATTTTCATTATTAAAGGAAAAGGTAAAACCTTGTTTATACAAACTGTGAAAGGAAATAACATTTCTTGCCATATTGGCCGAGTAACAGCAATTATTCAATTCTAAATTTAAACCATTACAAAGCAATAAAGAATAAACTCCAATCTTGGTCTCATGCAAAACTTTCTTATTTCCCATGATTAAGTTTATCTTCGTGTGCTCCACATCCCTACTTCTTTTTAGTCCATGCAAATTAGAGCAAATGTGAATACCACAACTTGTATCAAGGACCCAAGAATTAGCATGTGATGAGTTATTAGATTGAATAGTGTAAATACCTGCAAAGGAGGGCTTGATCTTGCCATCGTTTATGTTCTGCAAGTACTTGGGGCAACTTCGTTTCCAGTGCCCTTTTTCATCACAGTGGAAGCGCTCTGTTTCCTTTTCATTTGGAGAGGGATTAGCAGAACCAGCTTTGGTCCCACTTGAAGAGGATCCATGAAGAGACTTTACCTTGAGGCTCTTGGAGGGAGCCTTCCTCTTCTTTCCCTTCCCATGTCAGATTGCCAGAACAGGGGCAGAAGTAGTAGTAGTAGGAGTAGACACAACCGACTTGCCTTTCAGATTGTTTTCTGTAGTCCTAAGAAGGCCTTGAAGCTTGCTAAGAGTGACCTCCTCATTGTTCATATGATAAGTCATACGAAAATGATTATAACAAGGAGGTAAAGAGTGTAGAATAATATTTATGGCCAACTCTTCATCGAAATTGACATTCAATTTAAGCAAGTGGTCCACGAATCTCTGCATCTTTTGCAAGTGGGTCGTGATGGGTTCACCGTCCTTCATTTTGGTTGTGATCATGGAGGCAATGATCTCATACCTCTCCTACCGAGCACTTTGATGGTATCTTTCCATCAAATCATGATACATTTCATAGGGATAGTAGTCCTCATAGGACTTCTGCAGCTCAGTAGTCATGGTTGTAATCATCAGACACGACACCTTTGTTGCATCCCTCTCATGAGTAGTGTGTTTAGCGATTCGTTCAGGAGTAGCAGTGGTGACATCAATCTCTTTGAGCTCTTTATCTAGGACATATTCTTTGTCCTCATAATGAATAGCCATCCTAATGTTTCGAATCCAATCATTGAAGTTCGAGCTATCGAAAATGACCCTCCTACATAGGTTCATGAGGGAGAAAGAGCCTGAAGGGATTGGGTTGGAAGCATTATTTGGGATGGACATCTATAAAAGAAGAATAACAAATTTTAGATTAGATGATAATCCTTAATATTAAACCCAATATGAAATATCCGGGCTAGGTCCCAACATAATATTCTACAATTGCAAAGAGGGATGCCGTAATCCCATTGTAAAATATTTGAAGGTAGGTAAATGACGATTTATCAATTTCCTCCATGAAAAACGAAATAGATTATTAAGTTGTAATTGGATTTGAAATTCCTATATCTTTGAGATTCATTGAACCTTTTCAATACCATGTTTAAATCTCAATGGTGCCCTTCAAATTTGTGACTGAGATGTCGATGATCACAAACAAGGAGTGAATAACCATGCAAATTAGCTTGGTACACCCAATGTTACAAATCACGTAATCAATGTGCTAGTTAACCACACACGCTCCATTGATTTATGATTAACCCCAAGTTACCCTTTGGCACATATTGTCAGTCCCAGATTAGTGTGCCGGTTAACCACACATGCTCCACTAATGACTTAACTAGGTCCAAAGTGTAATTTCATGGATTAGCACTATTTCACATTTTTCCTAAAGTAACTAAGATTGGGAATTTAATAAAAGTTTAGTTACTTTATATTTTTAATCATTATACTTTTAATAAGGCAGAATTAATGTTCTATTCTACCCGTTCGACTAACAACCCTCCAGCAGTCAAGGAAGCGGTGGGTGAGAGTGGAAAACCATTAAACTAACATTTTATAGGCACTAACCTTATACCCATGTTATAGACCGGCTTCATGAATGAGGCCTACTAACAGTAAGACCGACTTTGTCTTATACACACACACACGCATATATATATATATATATATATATATATATATATATATATTAAACTTATAATATTATAAAGTATAAGGGTTGAATTTTAACTTTTAAAACTCTAGGGTTTGGAATTAAAGTTTCATTTAGTGAGACTTTGCAAATTCCAAAACTTGTGGGAAAGTTTTGAAATTTGTCAAAACTCTTCACATTCATAACCTATGAGTTTAATTTGATTTTAATGAAGAGATCTTTCATTTTCCATAACTTGAGGACAAGTTATAGAGACCATTAAAATGCATTTAGATCATTATTCTAACAACTAAAATTATCACATAATCTACAATCTAACTAAACTCATAATCAAGATAATTTCTAGTCAACAATTTGAAAGCAATTTTGGTTTATCATATAAAAACAACAATTATTTTAAAACTTTGACAATTATCTTGTGGTTGGATGAGTACAAGCACTACCATATCATAAAAAAACATTTCCAATGATGCAAAACAGTTTGTGGCAGTGTACCAAATCCAAACCAGCCCAAGAAACTCCAAATTTTGCACACAGAGCCTTCAACTCCTCGAGTACATGAACTGGACTCGGCGAGTTGCTTTGTTACTTAGTGGACTCATCGAGTCTGTTCATGTACTCAGCAAGTTCACCAGTCAAAGGCAAAAGTTTTGACTTTTTTAGCTTTGAAAAACTAGCAAGCATCAAATATAATTGAAAACAATCATAGTCTCTTATACCACTGATAGGTTTTGAGCACTATAACACTCCTATGGTGCACATGCAACCATAAATGCTTTGGATCTATGTTTTCTCTATTATACATGCATATTTTTCAATTTTTCCAAAGCATTGTCCTAACTAGCATACAATTTGCCAATTGAATAAAACATCTAGACAAATGACATACCTTTTGAAGGACTTATAGTTCTTGACCCTTGAAAGCTTGAGCACCTCATGTGTGATGCCTCTAATGGTTCACAAACACGAATATGCAAGAGCATGATTTAGGAGAATAATCTATTTATCTCAAAGAGAAGATGCAACCGATTTTGGTCTATGGAGGGTTCTATTTATAGTATTGGATATGCTAGGGTTACACTTGGTAAAACCTAATAATCCATGACTTTTGACATTGTCATGCTCCATGGGTTTAACCTGTATGGACTATCCATGGATTAGTTTAGCCCATAATCATGGATCAGCAGCCCACACTACAAGAATGATTGATTTACATAATCAATCCCCATATATTTAATTAGTCTCTTTTGATCATAAAATTAATAAATTAATTATTGATCAATACTAATTAAAGAATTCCATATTAATATATTATACTTGTAATATATTAATAAACCATAAATAACCTTATTCTCAAAATTCATCCTATCAAATTGCACTGATGAAGGTAACCCAAAAGGACCATGCTACAATCAGGTCAAGTACATACCAGTTATAGCTATGGGATTAGACACCAAATCTAAGAATTTCAACCAGTTATAGGGACTATTTCACCCATACCACTTCCACATAGTAACATAGCATAACATACTGTCAGGAATATCTTGGTGCCGGACCTACCCTCCGGTTTATCTTAACCGGCTACGAAGTCTAACCTACCCCATACCACTATCACATAATATCATAGCATACTAGCACATAAATCATAATAGACAGGGGCATACCAGACAATTATCACAAATATAATCGTCTCAACTGTAATCAACTACTAGTGAGCCGACATTGGTGCCTTCAACCCACTGCTACTGGAAGGTAACTCACCTCATACTGTTGAAGTCTAATGCCAGAGTTCCTTAGTTGCTTCCCTAACAACTCCTCAGGCTATCAATATCAAAATATCAATTAGCAATTAGGTTCAATACCATGATCCATAATCCATACTTGGGTAAAATGACCATTTTACCCCTGGCCCACAAGAGACTTAACTAAGGCCCAAGTCCAAAACCAATCAAGTCCAACACTCCAAAATCCATAAAGGCCCACTAATGGCCTAATTTTCCAAATTGGACCCAAACCCTTACATGGGACAACCCTCTAGAATCCATTCCGTACTCCATAACCCTACAAGGTTCAACCTTGGTCAAAGTCAACATTCTGGTAAACGTCAACATCTTGGTTGACTCAACTCGCTGAGTTGGTCCATCAACTCATTGAGTTCCATGTATCAGAATCCCTGAATCACGATCCAACTCGTCGAGTCACCCCCTCACTCGCTGAGTTCCCTGGCCACTCATGGTCGCAATAAAGCGAGTCAAATCGTCGAGTCCCTTCACAGACTCGTCGAGTTCTACCTTAAACTAAATTGGGACATATCGACTCAACTTGCCGAGCTCTCTTATGGACTTGCCGAGTTCCATGAACAGTATCGGGAAAAGTCGACTGGACTCATCTAGTTCCTCTATGAACTTGCTGATTCCCTTGCATTCCTAGACTATATAACCTTTTTCCTTCAATCTAAGGTTCCAGAATACAAATCCATATTGTTTCCATAACCTATTTTTTTAAAGTTGACAACTTTATAGCTTTTGACGCCTCAAATGGACCCAAACTCAAGATATATCAATCTACTTCCATGAAAATGGCCTTTTCTTGGACAAAATGGGTTTGAGACCTTTTTATGATTCTAAGAGCCAAATATTACTAAAAAGTGGGAATCCTTAGCATAAGATCCATGAAGGGTATCATTTTTACCACAATGGGGTCAAAAGACCCATAAATCCAACTAGAAGAGATCTAAGAAATCATTGAGAAAGTTGGAGACTTGCTTACCCGAAAATGTTGAGTATGGGAAGATGTTTCTGGATTTAAGAGCCTCTTCTTGAATCCCCACGCTTCTCCTTCTTCCTCAAGCTTCAATGCATACAAACTCACACAAAAATGGTTGTCACACTCTCATAATGCATTAGGGTTTTGATTTTTTAGGGTTTGGGGCTTGGAGGCTGGAAATGAGGCCAAAACCCTAGAGTTATGTTGTTTAAATAGGGTGAAAAATCCCAGATTTAGGGTTTCCAAAATCCAAACCAACTCGTCGAGTTGGTCCTCCCCAACTCGTCGAGTAGGTTTCTCAACCCACGTCCAATCTTATTCCTACTCGTCGATTTATCTCTCTTGGACTCAACGAGTTGGCCTTCAATTTTCATATTATATTTCCTTAATTAATATTCCAAACTCCAGGTATTACACAATGGCTGCAAAGGTTTTCATTCTAAAAACTCTTTGGTCGTTTTTATTTAATTCTAACCTCTATAAATGGATCCTTGATGGTTATGTTTTGTTATGAACTAAAAATAAATTTGTTATTTTTATAATACTTCCATTGTGGTTTTTTGTGAAAACCAAGCTTATATTTTGTATGAAAACCCATCACCAGGTACTTACCTAGACTACTCACCAACACCGCTCAAACTCGAAATGATCTTCGATATTCTCGCCATTTACTGTGTGCATGCCAATCACACACAAAGCAGAAATCGATAGACAGTGGAATAAAGTATTATACCTCAAGTCCACAACCAAACAAGGAATTAGAAGAAAGGCTAAATTTGGCATTTTAAGGCTATAAAATGTTATCCATGTATAATCATGAAATATATGCAAAGAAAATAGTAAGGATAAGTTCAATCTTATAAAAAGCAACCTCCTTGGAAAAGGAACTCTATCAGTCACTTCCTGAAGGATACTAAGCCTATCAACTAGTAGGCAGTTCTGTCAGTTCATAAGATAACAGATCGACACTACACATAAAATAAGTAGAGATATTTAGGGAAACTACCACATGAGATCTAGTTGATTTTACACGCTACTTCATCTGGTTTTTCTCCATTGAAATTCGTTGTTTTTTTTTTTGAAAAGTTTTTATGAAAATCCTCAAATCTTTAGCTTGAGTTTGGAATCCAACAAGTTTTCATCCAAATCCCTCAAACTAGGGCTCTGATACCGATTTCTAACATCCAAATTTCCAAACCAAAATTTTCATTTTTAAGTTCACATAAAAACATTGTTCATAAAAACCATGTTAAGAAAATTGCAAATGTCAAATACAGATCATCATCAAAATATTAGAGTGTCATAAAATATCTGAAATCATAAACTGCAGGAGAATGTGTACAATCAAGCCTTCAATTTCCCACGATCCTCAGAAGCACTTAAAACACATTTAATCAACAACTGTAAGCAAGAAGTTTAGTGAGTTCCCCAAAATAACACATACAATACAACACAAAATAAAGAGCTACTGGTTATCAACAATCCTAGAGATTACCAGAAGTGTCAGTGGGCAAACAACACACCCTATGGGTTTGCAGCAACCCTGGAGACTACCCAAAGACTCAACACACACACACACATACACACACACACACATATATATATATATATATATATATATATATATATATATATATATATATATATATATATACTCTGCTACACAAGTAACAATAGTGAGGAGACTCACCTTACACAGATGACTGATAGAATGCTGGGTGTAGCTAGATTTACACTCGTCGTACGCGCCTGAACTCAAGTCTTAATTTTTAAGCCCTTATTCATTATGATAGTTACTCCAAGATTTGACCTTCAAAATACATCCTAATCCATAAAGTCTCTAACTATGTGCCTTTACATGGCTAAAGAGAGCTCAATCCCAAAACCCTAACTTCTTACATCACCAAAAACTACATAACACATGCATGGAAAAACTCAATAACACATACATCAGATGCTATGGAGTATTCCATACTCATAATGATTAAGGTTTTAGGGAAAAAAAGGAGCATAAATCCAACATGATTAAGATCTAGTAAAACAAGCTCCAAGGTATGAACTTTATACCTTCAGAAGATGAACAAAGAGATGTAGATTCTAGATCCAAGAGCTTGAATGCACCACTACTTCTTGAATGATCTTCCTTATTTATTATGAACATGAAAAATCACTCCAAAAGTTTCAGATCTCACTCTTAAAGGCTAGGGTTTAGAGGAAATGGAGGTTGGTGATGAGAAGGTCCAAAGGAATTAAGACGTTTAAATAGGGTACACAACCCTAAAAATTTAGGCTTTAAGGACTGCACGAGTACACCCGGCGTACTCACGTGTACGCCCAAGGCACTCCTCCCTTTCCATGGTTCAATTATTGAATTACGCCCATCATATAAACCTTGTACACTGAACGTAGATGGATTGCTTTCAAATAAATTAAAATACTAAGGGTTGAAATGGAAATACCTGGTAACGAGTGTTACAATTTTTGTCCTTTGATATATTCATTATGTTGAAAGTATTTGTCTCCTTGCACTAATTTCATTACTTTTCCAAAGCTAAATTCTGTTGTTGGTCATTCTTGATCTTTAGACTTTTCCTATGTATATTCAACATCTCAATTAAGGTTTGCATTGTCATTCTTTAATTTTTTAGAATCGGTTTTAATTGGTTGTTTTATCAACCAAACTTCTACATTCAACATCTTAGTTGAGGTTTGCATTGTCATTCTTTGCGTATTACCTCTCTGCCTCTTTTTCTAGATCATGTTATCTCCTATTTCTATAAGACAAATCAGAACAAAGGATGTTCAATATGGAATCGACCGCATCAAAATCATAGTGGTGTCATATCATGTTCAATAACATACATAACGTGTTCGATCTTTGTTGAATATACAAATCTTCTCATGGTATGTTTATGTGCTTAGCATCACATGAAGTTGGATTATCTGAGTTGAAGTAGCAAATTTAAAAGAAGTTAAATATCTAGTCTTATACATAATCTGTTAACGTTACCTAACGGCCACATTAAATGTTACAGAAAATGTAACAGAGGCATTACTACTTTGGCTAAGACCCGACATTGGCCTAAGAGAGCCAAAGTCGGAGTGGCAGCTCATTTCTCATCACAAGGGAAAAACATTCCATATGATCTCCTCATTCATTCACAACTAATGAGAAAGCGAAGAATAGCCCGGATGATGCCCATAACTAACGTCATCTGGCAGTTCGTTAGCGTGAATAGCTCTCCCGGTAAGTGGAGGCCACATTTCATGCTCACGAGGCACAATCCCCACGATCTGTTAGTAACAGGTATAAAAGGATCTCTTTCGTACCAAGGAATGGATCCATCTTCTCTTTTACAAAGATTACCCTAACATTCCTCCCTCTTTCCAAAAACTAACTTGATCATCGGAGCGATGTCCCGGGAGAGCACACAGTCGACCTTTAACGATTCTTTTGTGATTGTGTTCTCAGGCAAGTACCCAAGTCAGATTCATCCTTCAACATCCAAGCCATCTGCGAACATGTCACTACATTTGGCGCCATCCAGATGTATCCTTAGATTGATACATCCAATAGACGATGCTGGTTCCCTACATAAGGGGGATCCAAGCCCAACAATATCTGGGATGGCAATAGAAGCTTTATTCAGAATGCACGAACCACTCTAGGTGCTGATGAAACAGATCCCGCCAATTATGATAAGAATAGTAGAACCAGGGCTCAGGAGCAGTTTCCGGCAAATTGTCATCGGATATCTCATAACCTCAGATGGCGATATCACATCCCAATCTATTGCAGACGAATCCATATGATGGAACTGAGGTATTCACTATCTCTAACTCCCATAATAGAAACGTACCTCACCACAAAGAAAATAAGATCGAGGCACTCTCGAGAAACCTACTCAACATGAGTTTCTCGAGCAGCGATCCAGACCGTCAAACTGGGATCCACAAGACCAAATCCTCATATCAGGACTCATTCGTAACACGAAGGTCTACCGAATCTACATTGACAATGGTAGTTGTTCTAATATACTCTATGAGCACTGTTTCCGACAGCTACCTGACACGTGGAAAGAGGGGCTCCAACCCTTAACCGGTGGATCATTAGTAAGATTCATCGGGCATAGCTTGTGGCCACTAGGAACTATTTGGCTACACTTAACATTGGTTAACCACGACGAAAGGGACCGAATCACAAGGACAGTAGAATTCTCTATGATCCGATAGCCAACAGAACACAACATTTTGCTTGGACGATCAACAATCGCTTTACTGCATCTCGCACTGTCGACAATACATGGCATCGTTAAATTCAGCACACGCCAGGGATCGGCGACGGTCCTCACCAAAAACACCAGAGCCCAACATTTCCACCAAATCATAGCTGCTCCGGAACTCGTGCGTGCGCCAAAGAAGTCCAATGAGGATGTTTCAGCGAACAACACCAGATAAACATGGAGTATCTAGAGCACCTCGTACGAATCGGCACCCACTTAACAGACGAAACCAAGGCATGACTGGTGGCGCTCCCAAGGAAATACTCCATTGTCTTCGCCTGGTAGCCAACAGATCTGACAGGCCTCGATCGACAAGTCATAGAACACAACCTTAACATCGCACCTAGGAGTAACCCTGTAAAGCAAAATAAGTGAGGACAGGCGACAGACCGCAATAGGGCAATTAACGCAGAAGTGGCCGATATGGTGAGTGCTGCCATACTTAGGGAAGTAACGTTCCCAACATGGATAGCAAATCGGGTCATGGTAAAGAAAGCCAATGGGGCATGGCGAATGTGCATAGATTATTCAGATCTCAATAATGCCTTCCCAAAGGATTGTTATCCTCTCCCGGAGATCGATCAGAAAGTCCAATTGCTTGAAGGCTTTCGATTCAAAATGTTTCCTCGACGCATATAAGGGCTATCACCAGGTGCAGATGAAACGAGAAGATGAAGTAAAAACAACCTTCCATACCGAAAAGGGCACCTTCAGCTATTAGAAAATGACATTTGGGCTCAAAAATGCGGGTGCTACTTACCAGAGTCTGATGGATAAGGTATTCACTGACTAAATTGGATGGAATATCGAAATCTACGTTGACAATATGGTAATTAAAAGTTACAATGAAGAGATGTTACTTCAAGACGTGGAAGAAACCTTCAAAACATTAGTCAAAGCACAAATGAAGTTAAATCCGGCTAAGTGTACTTTTGGAGTCGGGGAAGGGAAATTCCTTGGCTATCAGGTGACCAGGGAAGGGATCCTACCCAATCCCACCAAAATACAAGAATTCCTCGAGGCGAAAACTCCCCATAGCCTTAAGGGAGTAGAAGAGATTAATGGCAAGTTAACGACTCTTAGAAGGTTCATTTCCAAATCCGCAGAGAAGGCGCTTCCTCTGTACCAAACACTCAAAGGATGCTTGGACAAAAAGCAATTCAAATGGACAGAGGAAGCAGACGTGGCCTTGAAAAATTGAAAGACACACTGCAGCAACTCCCAACTCTCACCTTCCCACTCCCAGGGAGACGCTGCAGATGTACTTAGCAGCCTCTAAGGATGTTATCTCCTTTGTGTTAGCGGTGAAAAAGGAAGGCAAGCAAATCCCCATTCACTTTGTCAGTAGGGCCTTGCAAGGGCCTGAAGTAAATTACTCGGCCTTGGAAAAACTGGTACTTGCCCTGGTTTACACAGTGTGATGTTTACGGAAGTATTTCCAAACCCACAAGGTGGATGTTCTGACCAGTTACCCAATAAAACAAGTGCTGTTAAGGCCAGAAAAGTTCGGACGCCTAGGCAAGTGGGCCATAGAGTTTGGTGAACACGACATCCAATACCACCAAATAACTAGCACCAAAACTCAGGCCATTGCTGACTTCCTGGTTGAAATCCCAGATACCATAAAGGGAGTGCCAACAACAATATCTGTCGACCCATTAGAGCCTAGAGCCAACAAGGAACTTTGGAAGTTGTATACCAATGGCGCAACAAGAAAAGAAGGCTTAGGCGCAGGCTTAATCCTCCAATGCCCAAAGGTGATGAGATCACCTACGCACTATGGTTCGACTTCCAAGTATCTAACAACAAAGCAGAGTATAAGGCACTCCTGGCAGGACTAAGGTTGGCCAAGGAGGTTGGCGCAATACAACTAGCAGCTCTTACTGACTCGTTACTTATCACAAACCAAATAAACGGATTATACGAGGTGAAGGACCCTAGGATGCATTGATATCTAGACACGGTCCGTAATTTATCGAGCACGTTCAAAAGTTTTTCAATAAAGCAGATCTCCCGGGGGGGGGGGGGGGGGGAATGAAAGGGTAGATGCCCTCAGCAAGCTGGCCTCTACCTCATATGATTATCTCACAAAGAAAGTGTTGGTCAAAGTACTCCCGGAAAGGAGTATTGCTAACCAAAAAGTCAATACCATATCAACCCCCCAGAATGGAAAAACATTTGTTGATTACTTGCACCATCGCGTGCTTCCGGGCGATCCACATGAGGCGAGGAAAGTCTAAGTCAGAGCACCACATTTTGCAATAAAGGACAATCATTTGTACCAAAGAGGATATTTAAGCCCATGGCTGAAGTGCATTTCTAAGACAGAAGGGCAGAATTTTCTCGAAGAAATCCATTCCGAGGACACAGAAGCACATGAAGGCGCTCGTGCACTCACACGCAAGATACTTCGCCTAGGAGTATAGTGGTCAGACGTATACAACGACGCCGCCGCCTTAACTAAGAAATGCAAGGAATGCCAAGCATTCGCCCCTTTCCAAAATCAACTGGCCATGCCATTGAAAAGCATCACTAGCCCCTGTCCTTTCCACAAATGGGGGATCGATATAGTGGGACCATTTCCACCGACATCGGGAGGTGTAAAGTTTTTGCTGGTAGCCATGGACTATTTCACCAAGTGGATAGAGGCGGAACTACTGGCCACTGTCACTGGCAAGAAGATGATAAAGTTTATGACAAAGAACATCTTGGCCCGCTTTAGAACTCCTTGGATTCTCATAAGTGATAACAGCACTCAGTTTGAAGGAAGTCCCTTCAAGGAATGGTGTGAAGACAAGAAAATCGATTGTAGGTTCACATCAGTAGCACATCCTCAGGCTAACATACAGACAAAGATATCCAACAAAACCATAGTCAATGGTTTGAAGAAATGGCTACTCAGATCAAAGTCTGCCTGGGTGGATGAACTCCTGACAGTGCTATAGTCCTATCGCACCACAACAAGGTCAAGAACGGGAGAAACACCCTTTAGTCTAACCTATGGGACGGAGGAAGTCCTCCCATTGGAAATAATTGTTTCCTCCTTGCGAACAGAGAGTTTTCAGAAGGTAGCCAACAAAGAAGGGCGATGCCAAGATCTGGACATGTTCGATGAGAAATGCGGCAACACAGATGCGCCAAACATTGTATAAATCACGGACTGAGAATTATTACAACCGCCAAGTCCAGGCCAAGAACTTCAAAGTTGGAGAATAGGTACTAAGAAAGAATGAGTCCAGCCACGTTGAACCATTGGGAAAACTCAGTGTCACGTAGAAAGGACCATACAAAATCGTAGAAGCACATAAGACTGGTGCCTATGTCCTAGAAGCTCAAGACGGGTGCGCCATTCCAAGAACGTGGAATACGCAGAGCCTGCCCCACTTCTACTCCTAAAACAAGTGTTAAAGGTAGAACCAATGCTAGCTATTGCATTATGTTTTAATTTTAATATGTAAATGTAATCAACATAAATTACTTTACTATTTTTCAGTCATATTATGCTCTAAACAAAACTAGACTAAATAGAAATGGCAATTCTGATGCTCCTTATATCCAAATCTAAGAAACAAAGAGGTTGTGTAGATTTACCATGTGGCAATAAGGACTAATCATCCAACTTCACACGGGCGAAATCATTACAAGAACGCAACTAGGGAGTTTACATTAGAATGGCTGATAACCTTCCTCCTAAAACATGTTCGTCAATCAAAGAACATGTGACATGAGTGTATAAGGGTCATAACCTTTCACGAATATAAAAGAAAGTAAAAAAAAAACTGGGTGAGCCTCAAGGTTATGATCTTGGCTACACCCAGGGTCTTTAAGTAGCATATTAGAATAAATCTCTCAAGGACCAACATCATTAAAGCACAAAGAGTTCACTAGCAAGAGAATTCTGACCAAGGGTGTAAACTAACCTTGTGTACATATCATGTGATGGCCAACATAAACCATACACAGAGTAACCAGGCAAAAGAGTATGTGCAATAAAGAGAAACACTCACACCCATGAAAAGCAAACATTGTTCAAACTACCGGACTCCCGAACTTAAAAGATGGCTACAAAAGGCAGTAAAGACGACAAACAAATAATAAAAATATTGTCAAAAGGGGTTACATCAAAACAAGCCAAACACAAAACTACTTATCAACATGAGTGTTATCATCACTAGAAGGAAAGCTTGAACCAGGGACAAATTCCTCGCTCTGAGACTCCTGACAGAGATTACGAAGCCCAGCTATGTCTAGGGAACCCAAGCGAAGATGGCCATCAAACTTCGTCTTTGTGAAGCTCACCAGGGTGTCTTCCATCTTTTGATTCCTGGCCGCTACATTCTCCTCAGACTTTGGGTCAACCTCCCCGATAGATACTTGCTCCCAAACAATCCCTTTACCTTATTCCACACCAGCAGCGGCACAAGCTTCTTTCACAAGAACCAAACCTTGGAGGAATTGTGGACTCTCAATCAAATTATCCACATCCCGACTGAGCCCGTCTCTAAGGATCTAAGAAATATCCTTTTCTAGCGCTCCCCTTGCGGCGTTCTCGGTCATCGGATCAACCTCTAGCTCCGCCGTCCGCTTGCTCAGACTGATGTTCTCCAACGTCAGGATCCCCACATGAGCGTTCATGTCCTCTACCTCTTTCCCCAGCTTCGCTGCTTGATCCGCCAAGCTTTCCTTCTCAAGTAACACCGCCTCCTTCCTAGCGTCCAAGTTGCTCCTACTAGCTTTTAACTTTGCTAGTTGGGCCTTCAGATCTTCACATTCAATTCCATCCTATCCGAATCGGACTGGAGGGTCTCCATCTCGGAGATGCGTTCGACAGCTGCTACTAAATAAGATTACAATTGGGTGGCGGCATAACGCAAACCATCAGCAATATGCTCGTCGGACAGGACATCTGAGGCCTCAGTCGTGGCAGAAGGAAAGGCATGCTGACACCACTTGAGAGCGGTGTCATGATCGAAAACAAGATACTGAGTAGTTAATCTCCAAGCTGGCTTATAAGCATCCGGATGAGAACCCATCAGTAGGGGGTGGTTGTGGTTTTACCAGAAGAGGTGGAGGCAAGACCATGAGGAGGCGAAGACCCAGTCTTTGACCCAACTCCTTTGATTGTGGGAACATGGCTGGTTTTCTGGGTGCTTCCTTCTCCCGTATGACAGGGCGGTTCAGTCGCCTCGGTTAGTGCCCCCTCCATCAATTTCGGAGGACCTCCATTGGGGGCATGGATGGAATCCTTAGAACCCCTAGTAAGAGACTCAAATTACGCTTCTTACGAAGAGGGGGCCCGGTGCTAGATGCCTCAGTTCAACCGCCGGAAGAGGATTCCAAGAATGAAAAAGGCCTCTTAACCCAACGTAGACTCCTCGGGGACCCGAATGGTGTAGGATCCTTTTGAGAAGCACCAATGAAGACAAGATCCTGAAGGTCCGGATCCTCACCAATGCCAGTAACATTGTCAGAACCGGTAGTCGCCATGAGTCCTTGGCCAGAATGAGTAGGTGGAAAATCCTCCACCAGGTCAACGTCGCGAACCTGAAGCTCGTCGTCAAACAAACCCCGAAGAGCTTTCTCCAAAGAAACAGTCTCCTCCACACCTGGCAAAAACAAGAAACAATGTCGGTTAAGACAAAGCACTGCTTTAATCATGACTTGCCAATCTTTTCATATAAAAATGGGGGGGGGGAAGAAGCAAAAGAGATACCCTCTTTCTCAACAAAGAATTCAGGTATCTTCCCATGAGCCCTCCAAGCAGCACTCATCCCACCGGAGACCAAGAAACAGTCAAGCCAATCTTCACCGGTGATGTTGATCTTCTCCATGGCATCAACCAGTTCCTTGTCAACACCAAACAATACGGGGGCACGGTCGTCGTATACCTTAGCCCTTGGGTAACTAAGTACCACAAGATCTTTTTTCACCCATAATAACTTCTCTTGCCAGTTCTTCTTAGACTTCTTATCGTGGATAAGAATAGGGACTCCCCTTCAGCAAGAAAGGGTTCGAGTCCCGACTGAGTGGAGGCATTAAAGAAGTGCTTGAAAGCATGAACGGTCGGAAAGCGGCCTAGGGCACGACAAAGGAGTTCAAAGCCAACTATCTTGTTTATAGCGATAGGGGTCAACTCTCTTACTTAAAATTTGTATTCCTGGATGATCAAATTGAAGAAATCGGTGGTTGGCAAGAGCAGACCTACCTCGAACAAGGCGATTGGGATCCCAAATTTGTCCTCAGGAGGACTATACAAAGAGGCATCAGGCAAGTGGATTTGCACCCCATTTTCAGGAACAAACCTGAACCAGAATTGAAAAGATTCCCACTTTTCAGCAGTGAGATTTCTTCCCAAAGAGTGAGAAGTGGCCATGGAAGAGTTTGGAGGAAAAGAAGCGTAAATAAAGCAAGGTAACAGGTGAGGAGGATGTGACAGGGAAGGCAGAGACTTAAATACAAAGAAAGGGGCAGCGAACCGTCTTTATGATGAAATTGCCAAACAACGGCGATTTCGCTCTGCCATCAGCATAGGCTATCAATAGCAGCTCGCCACGTATCTGTAAGTAGACCAGAACAACTCTGCTACGTCGCGAACGCAGAGGCCTACTGGTCTAAGGGACTTGTTAATGTTACCTAACGGTCACGTTAAATGTGATAGAAAATGTAACAGAGACGTTACTACTTTGGCTAAGACCTGACCTTGGCCTAAGAGAGCCAAAGTCGAAGTGGCAGCTCATTACTCAACACAAGGGAAGAACATTCCATGCGATCTCCTCATTCACTCACAACCAATAAGAAAGCGAGGTATAGCCCGGATTACACCCATAACTGACGTCATCTAGCATTTCGTTAGCGTGAATAACTCTCCCAGTAAGAAGAGGTCACGTTTCACTCTCACGAGGCACGGTCCCCACGATCCGTTAGTAACAGGTATAAAAGGATCTCTTCCGTCTCAAGGAAGGGATCCATCTTATCTCTTACGAAGATTACCCTAAAATTCCTCCCTCTCTCCAAAAACTAACTCGATGGTCGGAGTGACATCACGGAAGAACACCCGGTCGTCCTTTAACGATTCTTTTGTAATTGTGTTCTCAGGCAAGCACCCAAGTCAGATTCATCCTTCAACATCCAAACCATCTGCAAACATGTCACAACATAATCATTCATATATTTCGAAATGAACCATTGTAAGGAAGATTTTAAAAACTTAGCCATTACGTTTTTTTAGGTTTCTTTTAAATTAGATCAAATAAGATGATTAGTGGACTGTCGTTTCTATGTGGAAATCTATCCCACAAAATCTATTAAAAATGGGTTATTGATTTCAAATCAACAATTAAAATCATCGCTATAATGCAAAGTTGGAGTTAATAATAAATTAGCAAAAATACCCTTGTCATTTAGGCCGAATTGACTTATGGGTATGTATAATATTGTATATATGCAACTCATCTTTTTGATTTTCAAACTAACTTTTTTTTGTTATTTCTTCTAGAGGTTTGCCATTTTGGTTCATACAAGTTAAACTAGCTATTTGATTTTGAAATTCCAAACTAATGTTAAAGTGTTGTAGCTAGTTGTTTACAATGATTTGTGTGTCACAGATAGTGGTATGGGAATGATCTTTACATCGAAAAGTTCCAAAAAATGCAGGTATATGGAGATCTTAATCTTTTTTATTGGATCTTTATTGCTTTTCATTGATTAAACTTTCATTTTTTTAACTGTTAAAACAGTTACCTTTCTTTGGCAGATGATAAGATCACTAGGATCCATTTTTATCACAAGTGTTATATGAAATGTTGTTATACAAACATTTAGTAAGGTATCTAACTGAAAATAAAAGGATTTTAGCTCCTCATCCCATTCCAATTTGAAAACTAAAATTCACATATAAAAAATTCATACAAAGGTTTATTGCTTTCTCCATACAAAATCGCATATGTAATAGTGATCATATTTTATTTCCCATTCTAAAATAGGTGTAACAAATTTGAATCTTATATTTTTATTTTGTAGTTTACTTTAGATAGTGGATAGGAAGCAACAACAGAATAACGAGTCTCTTCACAGATTGTAGATGCTTTATGTTATAAGGTACTTTTTTTTCCTAGAGAAAAAGGTTATTTTTAAATGATAACCAACTTTTATTCGTTTTGATTTTCAATAGGTTAGTACTGTTGTAGCTAAATTAAAGGAGTGTGAAGCATCTTGTGAGTATGAAGAAAACCTGCTTGCTGATGCGGATAGAAGCTAGTGGTTGGATAGTGATAAGGTAAATAGTTACTAAAACCCACTACTGCCCCCATATTTTTGGTTGTTTTCGTTCAAAATAGTAAAAGTAGGATTTCTAATATGAATGACTTGTAATATTTTGTTGATTATATCATCATATGTTCACTTCTTTTGATTACTATTACAAGATTGTACTTTTGAAGTTCAATTTATTTGGGGTGCTTTTTCAAAGTACATTGCTAATATATTCTAACATCCATAAATTTTATATAACAACCGTATTATTTACTTTTTATTCCAACCCCCACAACGTCGGAGGAATCTTTTCTAGTTATATATTATGTTAAATTCTAAATATTTTAATTTTAACTATGACATTTTCTCCATCATTTAATTTTTAATTTTAGTTCTTTATTTTTATCTCTAATGTTTTAGATAATTTAATTGTAATCTTATACTTTATAAATTGTTTTTGATATTTATTTATCTAGTTTTACCCTAAATGTTCTGGATACTCAAAGTGTACCTTAATACTTTCTATAATGTGTTTTTCTATAAGTGTTTTACATTTTATTATAGGGATAATGACTTAAAGGGAAATATATTTATTGATTTATACACATTTGGTTATTGAGTTTTTATTTTTTTTCACATTTACCTTTCAATTTGTTAAACTGTAGACATTCAGTTCTTATGACCAGCTATTATACGTAAGTCGAAAAAATGATTTAATAAGGTAACATATTTTTTCACTTTGTGCACATTTAGTCCTTAATATTTTTTGTTGTAAAATAAGTCATTATTGTTTTTGTATATATTCAATATTTATGACCTGTTCTTTAGGTGTTTCTCACGACATTCTACATGAGATAATTATTAATTAGGTGTTCGGAGTTGTTGATACTTATAGAAACTACGGTTTTGGCTGCATAGTTACTTAGGTCTTGTGTTCTGGAACGTTGTAACTTCTTCATATGATATCAGATTTTAACGATATCTATATCAATGCGTTCGTACTTGAGTCTACTACAGCTTTTGTTTATATTAGTTATAAAAAAATATTTTTACTTACAATCATTATATTCATGCGTTATTTATGAATGTATGTATATATATATATAAAATCGTAAGTAAAAATATATTATTTTTAAATGAGAGTAATCTAAACAAAAATTGTAGTAGATAAATATGAATGTGTGTATATAAATATCATTAAAATCTAAGATAGTATGAAAAAGTTACGATGTTCAAAACACAAGACCTAAGCCAAACCATAAGACCGAAGAGCCAAGGTAGCGGTGACCATAAATATCAACAACCCCAGATACATTATTAATGATTGACCCATGTAGGATGCTGAGAAAAAGCTAAAGAAACCAATTAAAAGTATTGAATGTGTACAAAATCAATAAGGACTAATTTTGCGAGAAATATATTAACGGCTAAATATACAAAAAAATATTGATGACTAAATGTGTACAAAATGATAAATATATTATCCTGTTAAGTCATTTTTTTGGATTACTAGGAGTAGCCGGTCATAAAGACCGAATGTATACAATTTAAACAAATTGAAGGGGTAAATGCGGACGAAAAAACTCAATGATCAAATGTGTACAAATTGAAAAATATTTTACTTTTTCAATAATTTTTCCGGCTTATTAGAAGTAACCGATCATAAGGACTAAATGTATACGGTTTAAACAAATTAAAAGTGTACGGTTTAAATAAATTGAAAGAATACATAAAAAAATACTTAAATTACAAAAAAAAAAAAAAAACTTATATAAGAATCAAAAATATACTACTCTTTTAACCAGCTCCTACAAATAAAAAATATAACTCTTTTAACCAGCTCCTAGTTTTCAACCTAAAACAACCATCCTACTTAAACCGACAGCTTTTTCTTTGTACGCTTTACCTTAAATACTAATATCTTTTACTTTTAACTAGGTGGTGGATTTGTGATTTTATAAAAATCTGAAATCTAATTAAATTCTAAATATTCTCTAATTTGTAAATATAGCAATGGATTATTGACGGAGTTTCGTCGCTAAAAAGACCATGAAATGCATTTTTGACAGTTTAAATGTCCTACAAACTTTTTAAGGTTTACTCATTTAGTCCCTAATGTTTTTGTCGGGTTTTATGGGTCCCTAAACTAGGATATGACCTGCTCTTTTAGTCCCTGGCAATCTGTAATAGCCTGTTCAGTGACCTTTTAGACCAAAAAACCTCACATTGTGCCCTATAAAGCTAAAAAACTAAGTTTGGGGTTCAAATCGTAACAAATAATGATTTAAGTAATAGTTATTGGAGCCGAAACCAAGATCAAACCGTAACAAACTCACATTGTATTTTTGGATCATCAACATTGTTTTCTCCAAATATTATTAGAGCCAAAACCAACATGAAAGTCAAGATCATTAATCCACTCCAAGGTCTGAATAGTTCCTCTCTAAGTAATCAGAATGTCTCTCCTCCCTAACGTCACCTTCCCTTCGTCTGTAGCAACTACTACAAAGCCCATCCAGTTCGATCCCTTACTCCATGTCTCCCTCGACAATGACTTGACAATGAATGCATTAGGAAGAGCTATAGAAGACGTTGCATATAAGTATTTAATTACATGATACTTATTCAATGGGCGACCTTGACTAATCCCTACCCGTGACAACAAATTGGTTATGGCATATCGACTACTTCCAGCATACTTTGATACTTTAACGGAGTTGAAAGCATCGTAAGTGGCTTGAGCCATTTCGCCATAGTGGATGATGTAATTACGGAGATACTGTCCAGGAGGATCAAATAAACCTTTCCAGTTGGTTTCTCCACTAAGAGTTTTCCAGTTTTTGGAGATGTTATCCATGTCTTCGGGGATATGAGTATTTTTCCCTTGTTTTTTCTTTGTGTGAAAGAAACCCATCATTCGATTGTTTTTACAACTACGAAGGAATGGAGTACTAAAGCAAACGTTAATTATAGATGAAAGTCCTTCAGTGAAGTCTAAGTCATATTAACCGTATGGAAAAGGCCAGGGTTAAGGATGCAACCAAACTTGCAAAATAAATGGCACATAAATCCCTTTCATGCAAAAAATGGTTCAAATTTATCTAAATATTTTAAGTATAATACTAAAAATTTACACTTTATTACCGATCTATAGAGCTATATACCTTGTTATAATATCAAAGTTCACTGAACAGGACACTAGGAATTAAAGCGCATTGACAAACTTGATTTAATTATACTTTAAAGAGAACTTGTTTTTCAAAAACATTTGTCATTCTAGACCGAAAATAAAATAGTAACTCAATTCTGAAAGGTCTAATGTTGTCATTAGATAAAGAATGGTGTTATATGAAGAAACTCATCCCTTAATCACCAATGTGGCATTTCCTAGAAGTTGATTATGGAAAAGAGCTTCGTAAAGAATGAAGACTAAGAGTTTTCTTGGTAGCTTGTGCGATTTGATCCCCAAAATTATTATTTTTTTGGCTTTATAGGGGCACAATGTGAGTTTTTTTGGTTTAAAAGGTCACTAAACCGACTATCACACGTTGACAGGGACTAAAAGAGTAGGTCATATCCTAGTTTAGGGACCCATAAATCCCGAAAACAACTTTAGGGACTAAATGGATAAACCCTAGAAAGTTTGTAGGGAATTGTCACACCTGTTCCAGGTATTAATTAATTTATCTAATTTTTAGCGTTTTGTGCATGGAATCGGCGAGTTGGGGTGCTCCAACTCGTCGAGTAGAGACTATTATGAGGTCGCAGGACTTAAATGCTACTCGACGAGTTGAAAGGCCCCGACTTGACTAGTAGGTGATGTAGAGTGAAACCCTAATTTTCAGGGGCTTGCACCATATTTAAAGGACTTATGGCTCATTTGTAGCCTCCCTCATCGTCCTTGCAACCCAGAAAGAAACCCTAGACGCATAATTGAGCTTCCTTAAGTGTGTATGAGCCTTAGAGAGTGAAACTTGTGCCCTTGTGAAGGATTTTAGAGATTGAAGAGGATGGAGCAAGGAGAGAAACAGTAGATCTGACATCTACTCTGTATTGGCCATCATTTTGAGGTATAAAGTCGTTACCTTGATCTCTAGTTGCTTAGATCCCTTTTATTGGAAGTAGATGGCCATTTTTGGTGCAAAATGGTGTCAACTTGGATCTGGACTTATCACAAGGATATAGTTCCAGATCTGGACCTCTCTAGGTCCCAAATGACATAAAGTTGCTCACTTTATTCAACTTAGCCCCTTTCCATGCACTAAAACGTTGTAAGAAGCTAGGTTTTGATGTTATACCGATGCTTGAGCTATAATAATCTTACGGATCTTGCTATGTGTATGCTTTCAAAATTGTATACGGTTAGGAACTTATAGGCTTAGAATGATTGATTTGGCCTTATTTCCTGTTCCCCGTCTGGTTGTGGTCCTAGGGTATAATCTATTATTCAAAAGTCTATTTGATCCTTTTCTGTGTATAATTTGCATGCATAAAGGCAACCGGTTATGATTGGTATGATTGATATGGGTAGAGAAAATCTTAGGGTCGCCTAGGGTATGAGATATGTCGTAGTCTGTAGGATATGATTTATTTTGGGACGAATTGGAGTTATCAGCTAAAGCCCCAGGGAAGATATAGGTAGGTGTGGAAAGTAGTATTGGGCTCATACTATTGAAAGCACAGGACCTATACCTGAACCAGTGTTAGACTTAAAAGCTATAAGGAGGACCGGCGTGGGAGGATCCCCTCTTTAGACATCCTGATCATTATGTTTTATGGTATTGTCGTACAATATGGTGGTGAAACGACATGGCGCTAGGGGATCAGGATCGGGATCTGGATTTGGGTCGGGCGATGGTATCGAACCCATCGACAAGAGGCTGCGTGAGCTTATTGCGGCTGAGGTTACGAGGGGCATCCTTGACGCCACCCCAGTTATCTTTGGGAAAGTTAAGGAGGGCATGATGGAGATTATGGAGGAGAGGCTCAGGGTATTCAGAGCTGAGATTGTTGCGGGCCACATCAGGGTCCGAACTCCCTCGTTCCAGAAGGTCAAGGCGTGTGGGGCGCTAGAGTTTTTTGGGGTCAGGGACCCCATTGTCCGCCGACGCTGGGTGGCGTATATAGAGAATGCCCATCGCACGAGTTCTTGCCCTAATATGGCAAAGTGTGGTTTTTGCTTCATGTATGCTGATAGACAGAGCCCGAGACTGGTGGGGTGAGGTGACTAGTCAGGTGGGAGCAGTCGGTGTAGCTGAGATGACACGGTCCGAGTTTGTTTGGCGATTTGATTTGGAGTTTGCACCACCTATTGAGGTGCAACGACTAGTGAGGGAGTTTCATGACCTACAGGAGACCACCGAGACTGTGGCGGAGATCACCGCCAAGTTTCAGGAATGAGCATTGTTGATCCCACAGTATGCTACCGATGAGGACATGAGGATGACGAGGTATCATTCCATGTTGAGGGATGATATCCAGGAGTTTATGAGCTTCGCATGGTGCAAAACCGTGAATGTTATGGTATAGCAGGCCCGTGAACGGGAGATGGAGTTGGACTTCCGCACCAAGTGGAAGCCAGAGCAGGTTCAGGCAACTAGGGGTTAGTCTAAAAGGCCTAAGACCTTTGATTCTTCGGGAAGGGGCCTGTAGGGTCGTGGCCGGTGTGCCAAATGCAGGAAAGTGCACAGTGGAGGCTGCCGGAGGTCGGGCCCGGTATGATATACTTGTGGTCATCCGGGCCACACGAGCAGGGATTGCCCCAAGAAGGGCTTGATATGTTTTCACTACAACCAGGCTGGTCATAAAAAGGCCGATTGTCCGAGGTTGCAGGGAGGAGGAGGAGCAGTGGTGGCGCATATGCCTGCCACCATGAGGATCACTGATGGCCGCCTTGTTAAGGTGGAGACTCCAACGGTGAAGGGTCGCACATTCCAGCTAACTATCGAGGAGGCTCGGGCTGAGGCGGACGTTGTGGCTGGTACATATTTTATCTCCCCGCTCTAGATTTTTATTGTACTGATTATATATATATATATATATATATATATATATATATATATATATATATATATATATATATAGTACTTATGTATAGGAACCTTTTTGGTAAATGGTATGTGTTAGGGTTGTTCAAAAATATTCGCATCCGAAATATCCGATCCGAAAATCCGAAAATCCGATCTGAAATTATCTGAAATTTCGGATATCCGGATTTTCGGATATTTGAATTTCGGATATCCGATTTTCAGATTCGGATACGGATAGTGAATTTATAAAGTTTCAGATTTTTCGAATATCCGATATCCGAAATAAAATAATTTTTCTTTATTTTTTTATATTTTAAAATGAGAAATTAGAAACATTGACATGCTTAATGGACTAATGTTCCCCACCATTTTGAACTTTTTCGTGACCATTCTTTCCAAACTTTTATTGCAAACCTTTACATTTACAATCGTTATATATTTGTTTGTTATAATCCTGATTCGTTGGCTTATAATAAAAAACTATTAAGTAAATGCTACATATATTTATTTGTTGCTATCGATATCCATATATGTCGCAAGATTTAACATAGTTGCTATTATTAATTTTAACAGTTGCGGTAATTTTACGGATCGGATGTTCAGATGTGGATATTTATTTAAAATTAATGAAATTCAGATATCGGTTTAATATCCGAATCCGTATCGGAAATTTCGGATATCGGAAATTTCGGATACGGATTCGGATATCAAAAATCAACTATCCGAATTTTCAGATATCCGAAATTCGGATATCCGGTTTTGAACACCCCTAGTATGTCTGATCACGTCTTGTTCGATTCGGGAGCTACCCGATCATTCGTGTCTCTTGCACTTAGCAAGAAGTTTTTGGATGCGTTGGGAACTTTGGATTCCCCGCTTGAGGTGGAGATTGGGGATGACCGCACCGTAAGTGCTGCGAGGGTGTATTAGAATGTGTTCTGAATGTACTTAGGAAGAGATTTCATGTTGATCTAGTCCCAATACCGTTGTGAGGGCAGAAGGTGATTGTTGGGATGGACTGGCTGGGGGCCAATGGGGCCATGATCGATTGCGGTAGCCATTTGGTGAGGGTTCGAACCCCAAATAGGGGAGAACTGGTTATTCATGGCAAGAGGGCCTCGCAGGGGTTAACCCTTTGTTCAGCCGCGAGAGCTAGGAGATTTCTGCAGCAGGGTTGTACATGATTTCTTGCATATATCTCAGATACGAGGATTGAGACCATGGCGGATGTGGGCAGTGTGACGGTTGTTCAGGAGTTCCGGGATGTCTTTCCCAAGGAGTTATCGGAAATGCCTCCGGAAAGGCAAGTGGAGTTTCGTATTGATTTAGTGCCAGGTGCCACTCCGATAGCGACGACACCGTACCGGCTAGCACCGCCCAAGATGTAGAAGCTATCTACGCAGCTCCAGGAGCTGCTAGACCGAGGGTTTATCCGCCTGAACAGTTCCCCGTGGGGAGCTCCGATTCTGTTCGTGAAGAAAAAGGATGGATCACACAGGATGTGCATTGATTATCGGGACCTGAACAAACTAACAGTGAAGAACCATTATCTGTTAAAGTGGATCGATGATTTGTTCGATCAGCTACAGGGCACGTCTTGATTTTCCAAGATTGATCTTCGGCCGGGATACCATCAGATGAGGATTCGGGATGAGGATATACCGAAGAAAACTTTCAGGACTCAGTATGGGCACTATGAGTTTGTGGTGACGACATTCGGGCTCACCAATGCCCCAGCAGCGTTCATGGACCTCATGAACAGAGTGTGCAGACCGATGCTAGATCGGTCGGTTATCATTTTTATTGATGATATCCTAGTCTATTCTAAGACTAAGGAGCAGCATGAGCATCATCTGAGGGAAGTATTGGAGACACTGAGAGTGGAGAGGTTGTATGCCAAGTTCTCTAAGTGTGATTTCTGGCTGCGAGAGGTACAATTTTTAGGACACACCATCAACCAGGAGGGCATTTCAGTTGATCCAGCCAAGGTTGAGGCAATGATGCGGCGGGAAGTGTTGAAGAATGCTTTTGAGATCCATAGCTTCTTAGGTATAGCAGGCTATTATCGGAGATTTATCTAGGATTTCTCCAAGCATGTTGTGCCATTGACCCTCTTGACCAAGAAGAATGTGACATTTCGATGCGGGCATGGGACAACAGTTGGCTTTTGAGACCCTGGGACGGAGGTTATGCGAGGCTCCGATTCTAGTACTACCTCAAGGGTTAGATGATTTGGTGGTGTACTATGATGCGTCCATCTCAGGGTTAGGCGCGATACTGATGCAGAGAAGTCATGTGATAGCTTACGCCTTGAGGCAGTTGAAGCCTCATGAGGCGAATTACCCCACTCACGACCTGAAATTGGGGCAGTGGTGTTTGCCCTCAAGATTTGGAGGCACTATTTGTATGGGTTACAGTGCACTATTTATACTGATTACAAGATTTTGAAGTATTTGATGGATCAGCAGAACCTCAACATGCGGCAGAGGAGGTGGTTGGATGTGCTGAAAGATTATGACTGTGAGATCTTGTACCATCCATGGAGTGCCAATATGGTGGCCGATGCTTTGAGCTGCAAGGTGGCAGTTTCCCCGATTGGGAACGTTTGTTTGAGGATGACGGTGATCTCTCCCTTGTTGGATATGATCAAGGAAGCTTAGGTCGAGGGGGTGAAGAAGGAGAATTGGAAAATAGAGCGGATTCGGGGATAATATCCTTTGTTTGTTAAGGATAGCCGAGGTCTTTTGACATATTGTGGTCGAGTGTGGGTACCGGTGACTGGATGAGTGATACAGAAGATATTGGAAGAAGCACACAAGTCCAAGCTCTCTATACATCCAGGGGCTACAAAAATCTATAGAGATTTGAGAATGAGTTACCGGTGGCCCTGTATGAAGCAGGAGATCGTCTGGTTTGTGGAATGGTGCTTAACCTACAGGAAGGTCAAGGTCGAGCATCAGCGGCCTCATGAAAAGGTTCAGCCGCTAACCATTCCTATGTGGAAGTGGGAGGATATCACTATGGACTTTATCATGAAGTTACCGAGGACGATGAGGGATGTGGACGCCATATGGGTGATTGTGGATAGATTGACGAAAAGTGCCCACTTTATTCGGATATCTGAGAGCATATCCACTGAAAAGTTGGTGGATATTTATGTGTGAGAGGTGGTGGCTAGACACGGGGTACAAGTGTCAGTAGTCTGCGACAAAGATGTTCGATTTAAATCTAGGTTCTGGAAGAAGTTCCATGCGGAATTGGGTACTTAGTTTCATTTTAGCACGACATACCACCCCCAGACATATGGCTAGAGTGAGAGGACGATCTAGACAGACGAGGATATGCTCCGGGCATGCGTATTGGATTTTCTAGGGAGTTGGGATACATACCTCCCATTGGCAGAGTTTTCATACAACAACAGTTACCATGCCAGTATCGACCGACCCCCATTTGAGATGTTGAATACTAGGAGATGTAGAACCCCGTTTTGTTGGGGTGAGGTTGGACATCGGGTCATGGGGAGCACTAAGGTAGTACTCAAGACTACCGGGCTGATTCAGCAGGTGCGCGGTCGGCTGCGGGTCGCACAGAGCCGTGAGAAAAGCTATGGATCTTGAGTTCCAGGTGGGGGATTTTGTGTTACAGGTGTTACCATGGAAGGGGGTTATCCGGTTTCGAAATAAGGACAAGCTAGGGCCCCGATATATAGGACCGTCCAAAATTATGGCCCAGGTGGGCAAGGTGGCCTATCGCTTGGATCTGCCGGATGAGCTCAACCATATTCACAACACCTTCCATGTGTCACGGTTTCGGAAGTGTGTCACTGACGAGGTTGCAATCATATCTTTGGATGTCATTTAGGTGGACGAGAGTCTAAACTACATCAAGAGGCCTGTTGCAATCTTAGATAGGAAGACCAAGATTCTTCAGAACAAGGAAGTGAAGTAGGTGAAGGTGCAATGACAGCACCGTAGGGGCTCTGAGTGTACTTGGGAACCGAAGGATGAGATGCGAGACCAGTACCCGAATTTGTTTGGGCCAGCAGACATCGAGGACAAAGTCTAATTCAAGTGGGGGAGACTTGTAACACCTGTTCCAGGTATTAATTAATTTATCTAATTTTTAGGGTTTTGTGCATGGACTCGGCGAGTTGGGGTGCTCCAACTCGTCGAGTAGAGACTATTTTGAGGTTGCGGGACTTGGATGCGACTTGACGAGTAGGTGCTGTAGAGCAAAACCCTATTTTTCAGGGGTTTGCACCCTATTTAAAGGAATTATGGCTCATTTGTAGCCTCCCTCATCGTCCTTGCAACCTAGAAAGAAGCCATAGCCGCATAGTTGAGCTTCCTTGAGTGTGTGTGAGCCTTAGAGAGTGAAACTTGTGCCCTTGCTAAGGATTTTAGAGCTTGAAGAGGAAGTAGCTAGGAGAGAAACAGTATATCCGACATCTACTCTATATTGGCTATCATTTTGAGGTATAAAGTCGTTACCTTGATCTCTAGTTTCTTAGATCCTCTTTTTTGGAAGTAAATGGCCATTTTTGGTGCAAAATGGTGTCAACTCGGATATGGACTTATCACAAGGATATAGTTCCAGATCTGGACCTCTCTAGGTCCCCAATGACATAAAGTTGCTCACTTTATTCTTCTTAACCCCATTATATGCACTAAAACCTTGTAGGAAGATTGGTTTTGATGTTATAGCCTTAGGAGGCTTTGCATGCATGTAAAGTTTGCAACCTTACGCGGTATCTACACTAGAAGAGGTTGGATATGATGTTTGGGACCCTAAATCCCACTGGAAAGGACTGAACACAAAAGATTGAAGGAACTCATCGAGTCCATGAGCTGACTCGACGAGCCGGGTAAGGTTTACCTGTTTTCGAGATTCTGTGTGATTTCGGTGAAGAATTAGAGTTTTCAGTCTGCATGGGTTTTCGGTCTTCTGGACATTGAGGAACTTGACGTGTTACTCGGGTAATTCGACGAGTTATTGGATGCACTCGACAAGTTGAGGTCAACATAGACTGTTGATCTTGACCGTTGACCTCAACTTTGACCAGGGTTGACCTTGAGGGCATTTATGGTATTTCAGGATTGTGATAAGTTAATCACATCATGATTATAGGCGATTGAGTTGGAGTAGTGTGTGGGATTTATCCGATCTTAGCTTATCAGTTCAACATTTGAGAGGTGTGTCTTCTCACCATACCAATGGGTCTAAGGCACCAAGGCCGGCCCATTTAATGTTATATGGGTTGATAGTTGCTTATGTGATATGTCGCTAGGATATTTGCATGAAAGACCCTAGGAGGTTCTTGTGGCAGTATATTAAGATCATGAGGAGGTTCCCATGGCATTTAGTATAAGTCCTTGGAGGGTTTCCAAGGATTCTTAGTATGTTTACTTGTTTAGCTTATATGATATTTTCATGATTGGTGTAGACCGTATGGGGTATATGTAGCTTTATAGCTAATATGATATGTGTTACGTGGACTATGTGTGAGGTATGCTCTGGAGGACTTACTAAGCATTATTTTACAGTTTGTGGATTTGTTTCAAGTACATCTGAGCCTAAGGGCAAGGACAAGGTTTGATGGTGCGAAGTGCACTCTCTCTATGACATTTTGTCGGACACTCTGATGATTTTAAATAAAACTTGTACTGGATATGAATTTTGAAAACAACTGTATTTGGGATTTCATGGTTTATGGAAAGTAATTTGGTTAATCAAAAATAAAAATTTTATTTAAAAATTTGGGTCGTTACAGGATTTTATGCCATTTCCCGTAAAAAATTATTAATAATAATATGTATTCTGTTGGTAATTTGCACTAAATGTTTCCTTGGGGAATCCATCATGAAGTTGTTTCGTTGAAATCTTTTTTTTTTTTAAATTAAAAAACTAAAAACTTGCCATGGATGTTAACTACATCAAATTTGCAGTAATCGATCCTTTTACCAAGTATGTGATAGACATTAAAAACATCTGTCTAGACCTGACAATGGGGCGGATTTGGAGCGAATCCACATTGATCTAAACTCGTTTAACAAATTTCAAAATCCGATCTAAACCCGTTCCGCAACCCGCATGGTTTTGAATAATTAAACTCATACCTTTATCCACCGAATCAATAGATATCCAAACCCACCCCGTAATCGTCGATTTTGTTGAATAGTTTATTTAGGAAACTCATTATGTACTAAAGGAGTTTCGATTGAATTAAAATCACTATTGTATTAACTTTCGATTGATTTATGATTGTCAAATGCAATGATAAAGAATAGTAATTTCAAACTTTTTTCCGGTTGATAAATAACTTTATTGATTTATAAATGAAATTAATGATTGTTTGATGAAATATTCATGAAATGATACCATGATTCTTGGTAGAATACTAGAAGTCTAGAAGTCAACTCCTCGAGTCGTATGCAAAAATAGTTTGGTCTTTGGCTTTTCCTTTGGACTTTTGAAAGGAATTAAAATTAAACATTAGACACGATAAAATATAAACATATAATTCTAGAATTTATAAGGGGCGGGTTATAAACGGATCAGGTCGATGATCATCCATACATGACCCTTTTAATAAAAGTGTTTGCGAGTACGGGTCGTTAATGGTAAACGAATCAAAAACGATACTCCAAACCCATAAAATTCTTAAGGGTTTGGATCAGATCAGGGTCAAAACTTGCTCCACCGCCAAACCTACATCTTTTGCTAATTTGTTATTTATTAGAGAGCAACAATGGATAATTTTATCGCTAAGGCGACATGTATTATTTGACTTTGAAAGTTGAACAAAAAGAATGATGCATCCCGCAAGTGGATATGATACATCCAACACACCGAAAATTAGAAACCAAAACAAATACTCGATGCAAAAGCATAAACTTAACTGCTTATAAAAATGATGATGATCGAATTGTTTGACATTGTATTTTCTTCTTCTTCCTTCCGCTTGTAGGACGTGATTCTTCTTATCATTCCACTTGCCTTAAGATCTGAATTGATGTTTGTACAAGTGTTACATTGGAACTTAAGATCTATAGATTATCTTGGATAAGTGTTAACCAATTTTAATTTGCAAACCTTCCTATATGTTATGTTTGTGCTACAATATGTGTCTATTAAGATGAGTGTGAAAGAGAATTAAACCTGAAAATATGCTTCAAGTTTTCTCTTTAAAGTGCTATGCTCTTGCTTCACATGTTGAAATGCCATAATACATCTGAAATCAAGCAATCATCAAAGGATTTAAACAGACGACCTTCAAATAATAGGATATGCTAGCTATATACCGTTCAGTCTCTAGTGGTGTGAGGCATACAAATTGAGTGCTGAATAACTGAATTGTTTAACATTGAAAATTACCCCTGGGCATTCCTAGCTTTGCAGCATTCCTGAAACTGATTGCACTCGACCTTCACCTTTTTGGCACCGATGCTACAGATAAAATTTATATAAATTTATAAACGTCTTCAAATTAAGATACTTATAATTTTAATCTTGTGGGGTTTAAAACTGAAGTATACCTTGAGCTACTACCCTTGAATTGATGCATATAATTATCAAGCTTGCAAAAATCAAGTGGGTGATTCTCCCTGTAAGTACAAGTTTCACTTTCATTACCAAGTATGTCGTCACAGGATGTATTTGTGACAAAGTACCAACAGAAAATGACATTCACCCGATATAAAAAGATACTAGCAACCGACAAGTGTTGGCAAAATAGGTTGCTAAGTATCCTTTGTTTTGACTTATTATGTACGCGACGTTAAACGGCTGGAGAAATTAATATATAATTAATCAGAAAATAGGATGTTTGGCGGATGGTTGATTGTTACTTACAGTGCGGTTTCTACATTGCGAATTAGTCTCGTTGAATCTGAGTAAAACGATGTGACGATTTCTTCCACAAAATTAGGGTTTGCATCATCTTGTAAATCCTCAAGTTGGGTGAATTGTTCATCCAAATAACCCTAAAAGTATTCACATTTATTTCATTTAATTCAGCAAGAACTCCATCTAGCAGTTCAACCAAAACCCAAAACATTTTTTACACACACACACATGGCGAGAGAGAGAGAGAGAGAGAGAGAGAGAGAGAGAGAGAGAGAGAGAGAGAGAGGAGAGAGAGAGAGAGAGAGAGAGAGAGAGAGAGAGAGAGAGAGAGCATGTACATATAACGAATGGATGACATGGCTCGGGATGCATGAAGTACTTATACTAAAGCAGATATATAAGTTTGAAATATTGCAATGACTAATGTATCTTCTATGTATATTATCTTTCTCTAATTTTCATCGCTTTCAAAAGAAACAATTAGCTCCTTACTTATATATGGGAATTGAGATAAACTTGACGAGAGAAACGATATGTAGCATTAGACATGAACTTATTGTATTTAAAAAACAATATATAAACGTAAGATATAAATTACTTTTATTCTCATTAAACAAATTGTCGTGTTCACTTCTAGAACCATATATATAAACGACCTTTTTGAAAAACCAACGAAATAACATCAGAAGGGTGAATCTGATCATCACACATTGTGGTATTCGTTCCACTAGGTTATACTCATATATATGAGATTCATATTTAAGCTCTTTTAAGTTATCTTGAAAAAAACTCAACTACTTGAAAAACGTGGACCTTATATTAAAATTGCATCATAAACATATCGCGAAATTTTATTCTAAATCGCCTTTCTTTTAAAAGTGAATATTTTAAAACTTCTGTCCAATCACATTACTCAGCCATGGTAAGTTATAAGCACATCATGTATGTACATTTACTTTCTTGTTTACGAGAGAGCATAACTTATTAGGATACTTCGAACAATAAGATAAAAAAAAAATAATACAAACCTGTTCAAATAGGGAGTTTTTGACGAAGTTAATCTTCTTCAAGTGATTTTGTTCCATCTTTTGTAGATAAATGTAACGAAGATGATAGATTGAATCTTTAGAGGGTGGGTTCACTTGTTTGGGTATTGCTTCCTTCTATCAAACCAAGTGTTGCATTGCCTTTTATAGTTAAGATTTTTATGTGGTAGGGTATGGTGGGGGTGGAAGTGGGGTGGTGGGATTGTTGCATGGAAGAGATCACAGTCATAGAAAGGAATCAAAAACTTTAATCTAGAAAAATGGAAATGTTTTTCTATTTTGGTATATCTCTAATCTTCTTTTAAATATATTTTGGGTCGGAAACAAATAGGCATTTAAAATATATAAATGTCATCAAATTTTTTATAATAAATCAATATATAATTGAAAAAAATTATTTATACTATCTTCCAAATATAATAATTTTCATAAAAAATTTGGACATTTTAAAAAATGGGTTTTGAACGGCCACTCATCGTCCACCCTCTGGGACGAACCTGCTCTAATTTAATAAATCCAGATACACTTGGACTATCGGTGATAAAACTAAAGTGGTTGAAGGTATTTAATTATTTTCTAAGAATAATAATTTGAAACCAAAACCAACAGTTTTAAAATGTTGGAATCAACCCCAAAACCAATCAGAATGGTAATTTTGATTTCAAAACTAGTTAAAAAAAAATATTGAGAATGGTTCTTACGAACATATATTTTATAAAGTTTGAAGTAACTTTTAGTTAAACATCGGAAAAAAAAAAACCTTAAAATAATGTTCTTTAATATAACTAGCTAGAAGGTTCAAGCGAAACATTATGATTGTTTCCTTCACCAGGCTGATGAGATGAATATATTTATAAGACATGCATGGATTTTGTATTTTTGTAAGTATCTGGCGTCACTAGACATAAATGAAGTAAAGGCAATCCGTATTTATTTATTTTTATCAATAATAATTTGAAACCAAAACTAACAGTTTTAAAATGTTGGAATCATCCCCAATACCGATCATAATGGTGATTTTGATTTAAGAACCAATTAAGAAACTGATAAGAATGGTTCTAACGGACACATATTTTATAAAGTATGAAGTAATTTTTAGATAAAGATTAGGAAAAAAAAGGAAAAATGCTATTGTAGCAGAAGTAACTTTTTCATTTGGTCCATTTTGACCAACTATATTAATTTTTTGCACGATTGACCATTAATAATTTACTGTAGATGTCAATTACACCGTTGTGACCGATTTTAGAAGGTTTCCCGTTTTCTCTTCCTACCTAGCATCCGACGTGTACGGTAAGCTAATGGGAAACTGCCACGTTATTTCCATGTTGACTCCATGTCAACTACCCCTTATACAAAAAACTTAACACCCATATATGGAACACCCCTACCTTCATTCTTTCCATTTTCGTGTAAGCTTCTCTTGAGCAAAGATCCAAAGAAATGTCTTGATCCTCGATGTCTTCTTTCAGAAACCCTCCCATCCATATTGGTAACTTTAAGGAGTCAGATGAGCTGATTACTTGTGGGTGTGAGAAGCCGGCGAACGAATGGATGAGCTGGAAATA
Organism: Lactuca sativa; assembly: GCF_002870075.4. Lineage (NCBI taxonomy): Eukaryota > Viridiplantae > Streptophyta > Magnoliopsida > Asterales > Asteraceae > Lactuca > Lactuca sativa. Next base: position 17,452,306 of record NC_056628.2, on the reverse strand, counting down.
TCACAACCTGAGAAGGCGATTCTAGAACTATAACAATAGTTTGGTAAGCTCTCATGGTTTCGATTTCTGGTAATGTTCAAAAATCATACGATTTGTAGCATTTAAGATGTTTAGATAAGCATAAGAAAACCCTAATAGTGTAATGTCGTTGATTATTGTGAAAATGTTGAAAGGAATGATTTTTGTGGGATCCCTTTGTTTGTATCATTTATTTATTGTATATAACTCTAAGATCTCATATGATTTTGACAATGGTGTATATTTTAGACAACATTAAAAAGTTGTGATTACTTCTTTTGGAAAGACAATGAGTTGTCTGAGGGGTACTACAAGAACCTTCTCAGAACATTGAAGCAACAGGTAGATTCAAAGGAGAACTCTATTGAACTAATCAGCCTTAAGAAGATGGTTGTGGATTTGGAGTTTCTGCTTCCAAAGGAAAAGTCAATTGTTGACAAGCTTAAGAAGAAGGTAACAAAGGAGAAGGAAGTTGTGATGATGCTTAACAACAAATTGGAAGCTTTCATGTAGCAAAATTCCATGTTGAAAGTTCTGGTTATGATGATTCTATTGGTTGTTGCACTTTGGTGCTTTAAGTAGAAGGGAATATTGTAGGATGTTTTGGTATATGTAGTTGTGTTTTGATCCTTGATTTTAGTTGTCTTTTGGTGTTTATGTACTACTTTTGGAAACTGCAAATACCCATGTCTTTCAACATCACCCCTCTTCCTTTTAGTTACTGGCCTACCGAGCATTCTTCTTCTAAAGGTGGGATACAATTTGTTTGTGGCCACACGTCATTCCCATTCATGGCTACAATTCTATATTTTTAAATTTTCATGTATGTGGTGGTACTAAACATCACATCCACATATGCTTCCACATCCCTATTTAGGTACGAGATATATGTTATAGAATGCACATATCCATGCCCATTCAATTGCCACAACCTACAAGAACATATTCTTCTATCAAGGTCAACCTCAAATGCCTTAACTGTTCCCCTTACTTCAAATTGGTTTAAGCCACTTGCTAACACCTCAAAATGTCTTATGTGCTTTTTAAGCTCATTTACCCCATCCCTTATTTCTGGACAAATATGATTACCCCATTGTTGTCCTCTTACCTTCATATTGTACAATATCTCCATCATGTACAATCTCAATTATTCTAACATTGTTATAATTGGCTTCTTTCTTGCATCTACAATTACAACATTAAAGCTTTCACGCATGCCATTCTCAACTGAGTCACAACATCTACTTGTTTGGTAATATGCCCTAGACCAAGTTTTTGGATCCTTGTTCATCAGGTACTTATGTGCTTCTTGGTTTAAAATTTACAAGTCTTTCATTGTAGCTTTAAATGTATTCTAATTTGATGCTTTTGATGCTCTCTAAAACAGTGTATCATAGTGGGCTTCACTATATCTCTTAAGTAAATTATGACAAATGTGTCTAGCATATTGTATGTGCTCTACAAAAGGCATCATCTCCTTTACAGCCTCAATCAACCCTGATAAAATGGAAATTATTTTTCTTGATGTTATAATGTAAAATATAATGAATTAAAGGATCAAATAATAAAAACACATACCTTATGTTGATCTGACATTAAAGAGTATCCATTTCCTAAGTTTAAATGAAGATCGTCAATAAGAAGATCTAAACACCACTTCCAGTTATCCTTGTTTTCAATAGACACCACTGCCCATGCAAAAGGAAAGATTTTGTCATTTGCATTCCTACCTATAGCACAAAGCAACTCCCCCTTACAAATCCCTTTCAAGAAACACCCACCAAGTCTAATTATCTTTCTACATCCTTCCATCCAACCTTTTTTCACACCATCAAAACACACATAGAACTTGCTGAAATAGTTCTTCCCATCAGGCATATGATCCACCTTAAGTTTAACAGTGGAACCTGGATTTGTTCTCAGAATCCCTTGGCTATATGACATGAGTTTTGCATAGTGATCCTTAAGATTACCCTTTACTAGTTCCATTGCATATCATTTTGCTCTTCTGCATTTCCCTATGCTGACATTCATACCAAACTTTTTTTTATCACTGCTAGTCTAAGTTTCCTTACACTTATTTTCTGCCTATGTAGAATTTGTCTGGTATAGTGGCTCCAAATCCATGAATATGTAACCAATGAGCGTAACTTAAAATTCCTAGCACACTTATGTTCATCCTTTAAATACTTGATCTGGAAACCAGCTTTATCACTAATCCAAGATACACAAAGTCTAAATGTGCATTCACCTTTACAACACCTAACAAGAAGTCGTTGAATGTCATTCTTTTCAAACCATAATTGGTACGCATTAGCCACTCCATAATTACACAACATGCTTTTCAACTGTTTTGGATCCTTAAATTTCATTCCAAGTATGGGCTTTTGTTTTTTCCAGTGTAAACTGTCATTGAAATAGGAATGTATTTGTAGGGAATCATGCATTTCCATCCATTTATAATCATCTACAAAGTCATTGTCTTCATCATCTAAACTATCTTCAACACATAATTAACTCAAGAAAGGATCATCGGTTGTTCTGTTCATAGGGATAACATCTTCATCATTTTCAACCTCCACATCCCTAAGATTATCTCCATTTTCCACACCATCAACGTAGGAGTCTTTATCATCACCTTCATTTTGTTCTTCATCAAACTGCCCCCAAGTCCATCATCATCATGGTCAACATCAGTGTTGTGAAACTCGCCGAGTTGGCCGATTACTCCTCCGAGTACTCGCTACTCCCCCCCTTTGCCGAGGCGATTTACATAATCCCGAGTACTCCCCGATCGGCCCCTTACGAACTGAGTAGTGTTGTGAAATTCGGTCAACTCGGTGATTAATATGTATAATATACTTAATGATTTATTATTTAACACACACACACATGTGATTATTACTACATATATACCTTAAATTTTCAGTAATTATTTACGAAGTGAGACCATTATGTGTTTTTCATTTTTTGTGTATTCACATGTATCCAATTTTGTTATATAATTCAATCAACTTATGATTTTATCTTATGATTTTGACATATATAATTTCCCTAAAAATATTTCTACATAAATTTCCAAATCCGAGTACTCCCCGAGTACTCCCGAGTACTCTTGAGTACTCGCTACTCGGTAGTCGGCCGAATAGGTACCGAGTAACGAGTTCTACAACCTTGGTCAACATAGACATAAATTATGCCATCTGTGATATATGCATCATAAATAAAAGCAACATACTATGCGTCAACTAAAATTGGTCGAATGCGATCACATAAAGCCTTTCATGGTCCATAGTAGTAAATTTTTTTAATCGCCTCATGCATGAAATGTTTAGGAAAGTGACACACTCAGAATAAGTCAAAGAATACAAATCAACATTATTGAAGGAGCCTTACACCCCCCAAGTAAGACACAGAATTACGAGTAAATATACCTTGGTAATTAAGCTCCACTATCGCAAACATTCCAACATCAGGATTAGGTTGTGTGATTTATGCTACTAGCTTCATTTACAACTCGATCGACAACACCGATACCTCGATCAGATGCAACTTTGAAAACCCTAACTGTTGACTCGCCATTTACTTCCCATAGAGTAAATTGAGGTCAAAGGGAAGGAGACGAGTGAAGTCAAGATATGTGTTAATATCTATCATTAAAATGGCGTCGGCAAAATATACACATCATTAACTATTTCAATTTAAAATAAATGACAGGTAGGATGAGAAACCGGGAAACCTTCTAAAATCGGTCACAATGGTGTAATTGACATCTTCAGTAGTAACGTCCCGACTCCCAGGTATAATATTTAATTAAATTACATTTATATTGTATTAGAAACTCGGCGAGTTGGATGCCCCAACTCGCCGAGTAGAGGAGTTAATGCCCATGTGATTTCTAGAGTCTACTCGACGAGTTGGAGGACCCCAACTTGAAAAGTAGGTACTTAGTGAGAAAACCCTAATTTTTAAGATTTGTGTCCTATTTAAAGGACCTTAAGCCCTTATTTCCACCTCCCTTATCACCCTTCTACCCTATGAGAAAACCTAATCGAGTGTATTCATTTGTGTGAGAGAGAGAGAGAGAGAAGCTAACTTTGGGTGTTCTAGTGCACTTTTGGAAGAGGAGTAAAGAGCATCAAGGCTTGGAACGAGAAGAGGCTTTTAGATCAAGTGATTTTCAGTGCTAGCTTCATTTTGAAGGTAAAAAGTCACCACCTTGCTCATTGTTTGGTTAGATTCCTTTTCTAAAGAGTTTAGGGCCTTTCTCCATCCTTCCTTGAGCAATTGAGTTTTATGAGCTTCTCATGAAGTTGCTGTTGGATTAGTGTCTAAGTACATAACTATAATTGGTATGTACTTAACCCAATTGGCATGGTCCATTTAGGTTGCATGTCATCAGAACAATTTTGAGAGATTTTTGTGAGAAAAGGATATTTATGATTTGTTAATATATTATAAGTTTTGATATATTAATATGAAATCATATTATTTAATTAGTACTGATCAAGAATTAATTTGGAATTAATTTTGTGATCAAAAGGAGACTAGTTAAATATATGGGGATTAATTGTGTAAATCATTCATTCTTATATATGTGGGCTTATGATCCATAGTTCTTCATGTTGGGCTAATCCGATGGAGTAACCAATGGATACTCCGTGGAGGTTTTAACCCATGGAGCATGAATAATATGGAAAGATGTGAGTTACATGATGTAACCCCAATAGCCGCAATATATAAGGACCCCATGGCTCAAGAAATCGGCACTAAGGTGTGTACACTTGAGGGCTAACCGATTTGAGCATAAGGACTTTTCTCTCAAGTTATTACAAGTTGTTGTTGGTGTTGTGTGAACCATTTGAGGTGTCACACTTGAGGCACTAGAATCTTAAGCTCCATCGAATCAAGCTACAACACAAAAGGTATGTTACTCTAACTAGTATCTTATTTGGTATATGAGAATGCATGCTAGTTATAGGTTTAATTCCTTGGAATCCATTTGCATGTATAATTAGTGAAAACATAGATCCAAGGTATTTAGGGTTGTATGTGCACCATAGGAAGTTGTGGTATACCATAACCCTTTAGTGGTATCAGAGCCTAGGCTTTTTTTTCATTTATACTTGATGCAAACTTGTTTTCCAATACCAAAATCTACCCAGACTGGAAAACTCAACGAGTGATGGGCAAAAACTCGCAGAGTTCATGACTTAATACATGAACTCGACGAGTTCCTTTGTAATGCCCCGATTCTCAGGTATCGATTTTATAAGATTTTTCTTGTTTTCAAGGTCTACTCGATGAGTTGGTTGCCCTACTCGTCGAGTAGCAGCGGGTTGGTCCGCGTGTTTTAGTGACCTACTTGCCGAGTCCAAGAAAGGGACTTGACGAGTAAGATCTGGCAGATGAAACCCTAAATTCCGGATTTTTGCACCCTATTTAAGGACCACTTATTCCCCTTAGCCTCTCTTACTACCTCCCTTGAGTTCAAAAACCCTAATTCGTGCTTGCTCTCTATATTTGTGTGCTTCTTAGCTTAGAAGAGGGATTTTTTGGAGTAAAGAGCTTAGAGTTCAAGAAGTTTGTTGCAAGGGGTTGTTGTAGATCTGGATTCTTCTCTGTCTTGGCATCACTTTGGAGGTAACAAGTTGTTACCTTGGCTCTCTCTTAGTTAGATCTCTTCATTTATGGGTTTGGGATTTTAGGGTTTGTATGGTGGTTCTCCGATTTGGGTCAAGATCTGAGACTGCAACCTCATTTTTGGACTCCTTTAGATCCTCTTTGTCATAAAGTTTCAGTCTTTGTTGAGCTATGGCCTTTACCTTACCTTAAGCTTCTCCTTTAGCTTGTTTTGGGCCATTATCATCTTGCATGCACGTAAAGTTTGCAACTTTACGTGATAAACATGCCCTAGGAGCTTAGATCTGCAGTATGGAGCCTTTTCATGGCTTAAAAAGCATCTGTATGGATGAAGGATTGAAGGGACTCGACGGCCATCAGAAGTACCTGAAACAATAATCGAAGGCTTAGTGAGTTACCCCCAAAATACCAATGCCACACAGATATAACACTTGTCAAATGTAAGAGTAAAATGTGTCCTACTCTTGTACATTTGAAATTGGTAAGTTGTGATGTTTTGGATAAAACAAAGACCAACTAGGGTCAATTGTGTGAAGTGTTTGTCTTGATAATGAATCCACACCATCTCTTGAATATTTGGCAAGAGAGTCTTATATGTCAAGAGGACAGTGGGAGTCTTAAAGATCTTGAAAAAGCTTCAAGATCTAATACAGAATAAAATCCTGTAGTTTATCACTAACACACGACGTGAGTTTTATAACCTATTGTGTTGACATTTTCCTATTTTTGTGCCCATTCTAGTTAAAGTTGGCTTTGCATATGAGTTTTGATAGTTCTTAATTGGTTGCATAACAACTTGGAAGCAATGGCAGGCCCTTGTACTGCCAGGTGGCAAGAAGTTAAGACTGCACAAGTTCAATCCATATGAGTTTGGATTTGTATACCATAAAATCTAAGTGTCATAAGGGTTCTCTCTGATTCATGAAAATGACTGTGAGGAAACGCTTTCACTATGTGGTTTAAGTAGATAGAAATTGTGATATTTGCATTCTCAAAGTCATTCCTGGAGCGTGTGTGGTTAACCGACACACTAACATGGACTTGTAAGGAATGGCAAAGGTCCAAACAATCGAGACTATGATTACGACATCCCTTTTCATAGTTCTGAAATTGTTTAGACACACATGTATGCTATCTAAGGAAAGGTGTATGATTTTGATAAATTTTTATCAAAGCATTTCGTATCAGACGTCTGAACTTTGGTAAGAAAGTCAATAAAGTATTGATTTCTAGAAGTTCAGCTATTTTCTGAGTACATGTTAAAGCTAGTGGGAGCATAAAGTTTATGCTAAAAATCATCATGTTACTTGGAGCATGATAAATATGATAAGTGTTGCAAGTTAGCAATGTTAATTATAGAAAACAAAAAGGTTTCAATTGGGAAAAATTTATTTTGCTATAATTAAAGGAGAGGAAATTATACTTCATTTCAAATCTAAAAGCTTAGATCATGAGATTTTAATCAAATTTAGTCAAGTATATATATGAATGTTAAGTTGGAATGGTTCAACATAAGGAAATTCTATATATGGGAACATTATTTGCATTCTAAAATTCGATTGTGATTACGGCATCCCTTTCATAATCTGAATTATGAGAACATGGCAAATAGAGATAGAAATATTATAGCAAAAGACTAGTCATGTATCATTTCTTTATGTGAGACATAATGAATCGTGTCCCATATGCTTCAGATATATGGTCGATTACATGTGCTATAATATTCATCTGATCTAAATTTTTCCAAATGTCTGGAGCATTAAGAGGGAAAAAAAATACTAGAATTAAATATAACTAAAATGATTAAGCAATTGTCGAGGACAATCTAAGGTTTACTAAAGATTGGTTTTTTAGGGACAGTTGGAAGTATAATGTTAATTTTAGAAGTACCAGATTGACATATTCTGAAAGGAGGCAACTCTTGTTCAGAAGTGATAGTCAAAATAGGAATATGGAAATGACTCCATAGGTGGAAGCTAGTCAATTTGTGTAAGATTAGAAAACTTAATGCAAGAAGGATGTTCAAGGAATGCGGAATAGTTTCGCAATTGACGCCACCTAGGACACCACAGCTGAATGGTGTGGCAGAAAGGCGTAATCGAACCCTATTAGACATGGTTCGTTCTATGATGATTTGTGCTTCACTACCTATCTCATTCTGGGGGTATGCCTTAGAGACTGCTGCCTATATCCTTAAATGAGTCCCTACAAAGAAGGTTGCCAAAACACCTCACGAGATGTGGATAGGGAAAGTTCCCTCGTTGGCACATATCAAGGTTTAGGGCTGTGAAGTTTTCGTAAGATGAGAAACTCACGACAAGCTCGAACCTCGTAGTGAGCGGTGTATTTTCATCGGCTACCCGCAAAGATCCTTTGGATATCTCTTCAACAGACCGAGTGACAATGTTGTCTTCGTTGTGAGGAGAGGGGTTTTCCAAGAGCGAGAACTCATAAGCCAAGGGGACAATGGGAGGCAAATCGATTTTGAAGAGATTCAAGAGTCGAGCGATGAAGGAAGCTCTAACACTGGCACTCAACCCGAGGAGGAAACTCCGGTTGAACCGATTGACGAGTCCTTACCTCTTAGATGTTCCGAAAGAGTTAGAGTTCAACCCTAGTTTTATGGTTTTCATATTACTATCGAAGGGGACATGTATATTAGTGATGGTACACTAATAAGTCTTGATGAACCTAATAGCTATAAGGAAGCCATGGCAGGCCCAAAGTCTGTAAAATGGAAAGAGGCGATGGACAGCGAGATTCAGTCCATGTATGACAACCATGTTTGGAATTTGGTTGACAATGTGCCCAGACGTAAGACGGTTGGGTGCAAATGGATCTTCAAGAAGAAGGCCGACGTGGATGGGAATGTGCACACGTATAAAGCACGATTGGTGGCGAAGGGCTTTACTCACACTCCCAGAGTCGACTATGATGAGACCTTCTCGCCAGTTGCTAAGATAAAGTCTATTAGGGTGATGCTAGCCATTATTGCATTTCATGATTATGAGATATGGCAAATGGATGTGAAGACCGCTTTCCTTAATGGGAAGTTGGCTGAGGATGTTTACATGGCTCAGCCAGAGGGTTTTGTCGATTCAACGCATCCCAATAGAGTGTGCAAGCTTGAGAAGTCCATTTATGGACTTAAGCAAGCGTCTCGCAGATGGAATCTTTGCTTCGATGAGAAAGTCAAAGATTTTGGATTTGTACGAAGTGAAGATGAACCGTGTGTATATGTCAAGGCCAGTGGGAGTATAGTTAGCTTTCTCATTTCGTATGTCGATGACATACTGCTCATAGGAAATGACGTCCCGACTTTGCAGGAGGTTAAGTCCTGGCTCGGGAAATGCTTCGCTATGAAGGACCTCAGAGAGGCTTCCTATATTTTGGGAATAAGGATAGTGCGAGAAACAAGTAAGAGACTAATTGGACTTAGTCAAAATACTTATTTGGATAAGGTACTTAAACGTTTTAGTATGGAAAACTCGAAAAAGGGAGAACTACCGATACAGAGTAATGCCAAGTTGAGTAAGACTCAAAGTCCGAGTACCGAAGCTGAAATAGCAGAAATGAGCCGAGTACCATACGCTTCCGCAGTTGGCTCAATCGTGTACGCTATGACTTGTACTCGCCCTGATGTAGCCTTCACTTTGAGCATGGTTAGCAGATATCAAGGGAATCCTGGCAGAGCCCATTGGATTGCGGTCAAGAATATCCTTAAGTACCTTCGGAGGACGAAGGAATGGTTCTTAGTCCTCGGAGGGAGTGATGACTTGAAGGTGCGAGGGTATAGTGACGCCAACTTTCAGACCGACAGGGACAACTACCGTTCGCAGTTGGGCTGGGTCTTTACCCTGAATGGAGGAGCAGTAACTTGGAAAAGTTCCAAGCAAGAAACCGTAACTGATTCAACTTGCGAATCAGAGTACATTGCAGTGAGCAAAGCGTCGAAGGAGGCGATGTGGTTGAAGAACTTCATTGGTGATCTTGGAGTTGTGCTTGCCATAAAGGAGCCTATGGAAATTTTCTGTGATAATGAGGGAGTGGTTGCCTTGACCAAGGAACCAAGGGATCATGGTAGATCTCGGCATATCGACAGAAAATATCACTTTATAAGAAATCGAGTAAAAGAAGGACACCTTGTAGTTAAGAGGGTATCGTCAGAGGATAACCCAGCAGATCCGCTTCCGAAGGGACTGAGCAGGGTTAAGCATTTGCAGCACACTAGGAGCATTGGGCTGAAAGACGATATTAGTTTAGATTAGATAGTTTGGAGACATGTAATAGATAAATGTAATTGACATTTGATGATTAAATAAAGGAGTATTATTTATAAGTAAAGCTACTGTCTTATGTTTATTGTTTAACTATTGTTTCACTTTGCATGTTTTGACTACCTGAATAATTGAGTTATTAAGAATAATCAAATTATTCGAATGGTCCACAATCGTTCATATGTTGGAAGTGGGTATGAATGAAGATTGTCATGAATTGGTGTGTAGATTGTCTAAAAGGTATTAGACATAGAAAAGTTTTGCTGCAACGTTCTTGAGTGCTTATGAACAAGTTTTAAGCATTGGAATAAACCCACGCTTGCTGGAATCACTTTATGGAATGTGACGCAAGTGATCGCAAGACAATAATATCATATGTTCTTAAAACAAAGATATATGGTTTATTGTTTATTAATTGGTTGTGCTTTGATAATGCGAAACCGCATCAGTAAATTGATGTCATAAAACGCATTGTTGTGTATAGTTGACTAGTAAATGATAAATGTATATAAGTCGAAGTTTATCCGTTACTTTTATCCTAAGGGGGTAAAAGCGATATCATGGCCCCTCGATGATTTGATTTGACTTATGTGTCGGGCCCGGTCAGGACTGAATTGATGTGTTCAAATAAGTTCTATTTCAAATGAATCAGAGATCGAGAAACCAACTCCTGGACAATAAGTTCCATAAGATTGTCCGCATAATATCTAAACAGAGGACTATACGATCCCTTATCTAAAGGACAAGATACTGATAAGATCAGAGTTTTAAAGCGTCTTTGAGAGCTACGATTGCTAATCGGATTGTGTTTGCATATACAGTTACTAGACTTATCCAAGTAGGAGACTGTTGGATTAGTGTCTAAGGCTGTAACTATATTTGGTAAGTACTTGACCCGGTTGTGCAGGGTCCTTTTGGGTTGCCTTCACCATAGCAACTTGACAGGATGATTTGTTAAGAGAGATGAAATATTATTGTTAATATATTATGAGAATAATATATTAAAGGAATAATAATGTTATTTGATTAATATAAGTCATATATTAATTGAGAATTAATTTGGTGACTTAAAGAGGTTAATTGAATAAACGGGCATAAACTGTCAAATGCGTGATAGTTGTGTTTTGGGCTATGTATCCTTATGGATATGAGGGTGGACGATTTTTAGGGTTAGGGAACCTTAAAATCGTCCAAGCCTAATATCTAGGAGGATCTTGGATTGCTTAGGGCCTAAGTTATTCAATTAGGGTTAAAGGTGAAACCCTAGTAGCTCATAGTATAAATAGACTCCTAGGGTGAAGGAAATCGACACTCATGCAAGGAAAGGAACCCTAGGGCCGATTTCTCACCCTGCTAGTTGGTGTTTGTAAGCCATTAGAGGAGTGATAATTGTGACCCTATGCTCCAAGAAGAAGAAGTATCAAGCAAGTAATCCATGTTATTGTTCTAGATCCAAATTCATATGATTAGATTCAATTGTTTACATTAGATCTAGTATTGTAAGTCTTGGATACAATGCATGTCCAATTAGAGAAACCTAGATCCAAGCATTAGGGTTTGCATGTCCCCATAGGAAAGTTCTTATGGCTCAAACCCATCAATAACATAGCTCGTAGTTACAAAGTCTAGTATGTGTGGTGCCTATATATGCAACTACATTTATTCAAATCTAGAACTATCTCAAATTTTTACGGTTGTCACAAATGCTTTGAGGATATGTTACCAAATGATTTCCATGTGGATCGCCATCCTTGTAGTCATTAATTCTGGAAGATCAAGCTTTTGATAAAATGAATAACGCATTAAATTAATGCTAGCACTAGAATTAGCTAAGGAAAATGTATTCGTGAAATTTCCAAATTCTCATGGAAGTGTAAGGTTTCCTGGATCTCCCATCTTTGTTGGTACGCCTTCCATGATTATCGACGAACATTGTTCATTAAGAACAAACTTGGAGGTTTTCTCTAATTGATGGTGTAGGGTCTGAAAGGTGTTGCGTCTTGGGCTCGCTCTTTAGTCCATTTTGTCTCCGGATTGGGCCTGTCCATCCGCGAGTTATTTCTAGGGTTTTGTATTTATAGGTGCTTGCATGCATCTTAGTACGTAATATTTGGAAGTCAATTATTCTAAAGTATATTATTTTTATCGCTTGTAACCCTAACAGCCTCTACAACGGAAGTTCTTTATCGAGCTCTGCTGAGGCTTGAATCTATTGAATCATTATTTTGATTCATTCTTGTGCTTTATATTGCTGTTTTCGTTTTTGTGATTAACCTGTTAAAAGATCTAAACGATCAAAGAGTTTCTTAACTCTTCAATTGGTATCAGAGCAGGAGACTGTGTAATTCATACACATCTCTTCTGTGAAAGAAGTGATTAGGGTTTATTCCGAATTTACTGATATTTATTGATTCGTCACTCCATAATTGACGTATCTCATTATTTATTCATCTTGCCCTAATATTACGTATTACAAGTCTGATCTTATAACAGGTTAAACAATCAAGCATGGACGATTCTCAATCCAATCCTATCAACATCTCAAACAGTATAGGATCTACAACCAAGATTCCAATTCTCTACACTCAAGATTACGAGGTTTGGGCGCATCAGTTTGAAGACTACGTCATTGGATTTGAAGATAATGGGTATCTGATATGCGAAACTATTGTGTCTGGACCATTTGCTCATTCAGGAACATCCAAAATTATTAAAACTCAAAAGGAGTATAATGATTTGTTGAAAGATGTGGAAGATGTTGCTCAGGACGAAAAGGAGAAGTTTTAGTGCAACATCAAGGCCTTGAGACTAATTCGATTCACTCTTCAATCTGACACGTTTAGATTGGTCAGTTCTTGCAGTACAGCTAAAGAAATATGGGATCGGCTGCGAGAGCTATATTCCACAGATGAAGAGCTGGAGCACTCAATTCAGACCTTACTTCTTTCTGAATTTGGAGAGTTCAAGCAAAATCCTGATGAGTCTGTTACGCAGACATTAGATCGCTTCAATCATCTTCTCAGCAAGATGATCAAACATGATATTGAAAGGAAGCTCATCCAACAGAAGGTCACTTTTCTGAATGGTCTAAGATCCGAATGGAGAGTTGTTGTGTCAACGGTTAAAGCACACGAGCAGTTCAAATCGTACTCACTGGCGAAACTGGTAGGGATTCTGAAATCCCAAGAAAAGATAGTGCTACAAGACAAAAGTGTGGTGTCAAATCTGAGGTCTCTGGCGCTTCTATCCAAGGGTAAAAGTGTAGAAGAAGACGAAGATGATCTAAATCTAAGAGATCACGATCTGACAGCCGAAGACTATGCTATGATGGTGTCAAATCCTAGAAGGTTTATCAAGAAAAAGTTTCCTTCCAACAAAAATCATAATTGGCAAGGAAGCTATAGTTCCGAAAGAGTGAAAGATGAACCGAAGGTTGAGGAATCGAAAAAGGAAGTGAAGGGTGAAGCTGACTCTGGTGTCAGTTGCTTCTACTGTGGGGGAAAAATCACTACGCAAAAGATTGTGTGCTGAAGAAAATGGCAGACAAAGATGAAGAGAATGATGAAGAAGCAAGTCTTATGAAAACACTGGAAGAGATAAAAAGGAAGAAGGCTGCTACTAATTCCTCTATGAATGCTCTTATTGTGCAGGGTTCAACAGATGATAATGAGTTCGGTGGCGTACAGGTGTGGTCGACCGACTCAGAAGATGATGAAGTGAGAAAGCCTTCTCATGGAAAGGCTTATGTTGCAAAAAGTGGTGAAACCGATGGAAGATGTCTGATGGTGACCGATGTATCTCAGATGAGGGGATACAACACTGATGGTGGAAATGAAGAGGCCAAGGAGCGAGAGGACTTATGCTTTACAGAAAAACCTCTTAGTGTGCAGATCAGTGAACTTGATGAACTGATCAAGAAGGTACAATCTGTTTTTGTTTCATTTAAAATTCCACAAAAATCATATGAAAAGGTATTAAATAACTTGAATTCAAGAATTTCAAATCTAGATAGTTGTTTAACTCAAATACGGGTCACGAATTCTAATTTGACTAACCAAATAAGCAGGGTGTCATCTAAGAGTGGGAAGCGAAGGATGTGGATAGAGCAGAAAGAGTTGGAGCTGATTAAGTCTAGGGATGAAAACATTTATTTGCAAAGAGACAATCTTAAATTGTTAAAACAAAGGAATGTTTTTTGTTTGATCGCCAAAAGGCTTTATGCTAACATTACTCAACTGCATCTAAATTGTGAAATAGGGCAAAAGATACATTGCATGATTCTACCCTTCCTTGAGTTTAAGGAGGATGAAATCGATGCCGAAGCATACAACTGTGAAAGTGTCGTAACTTCCAATGATGTTAATCCTACGTACATGTATGGTTTGGACAAAATAGAATCTTTTATAAACTCCAAAGACCATAAGGACATGCTTAAAAAACTTTTGGATGAAAATGATAAGTTGAAACTCAGGACCGAAACCATACAAAAATTCGACTCATTGAGTACCAATTAAAGTTCAGAAAACAAAATTGATGTTGAAAACGCATCTGAACTTAATGAGGACGATGATATGAGTGAAATTTCTATAGAGGACGAAGTTGACGGTTCTGAGTTCGTCAGGAGCGAACCCGAAAACAACAAAAACCTGATTTCTGAAAATTCTGTGGAATTCGCTCGTTTGTCCAAAACTAAGTCCCCAGTCCTTAAAGAAAAGGCCGTTGTGTTTCAAAAGGTTAGAACTACTCTCAATCAGGTATATAAGGTCACAGGAGTAACCGAACATCAAACATCCGAACTCACTGCCATAGTGAACGAAGATAATGAAGATGGTTGTGATGCGTTTTTCTGTTCAGCACCTATAGACAATGCAGACGAAACGGTTGGTCTGTCGGAGCGAACATCCTGGAAGGCTAAAGGTAGATAAGTGCCCGAACTGCTGAATAAGCCTACCAACTTTGACGTACCAAGTACCAGTGGCACAAAAGAAACTCATGTAGAAGAATTCACCTCCACAAGCAAAACCTCATCTATGAAAAGTGAACCGGTTGCTAAGAAGCTGAAACAAAAGGCTAATATCCACAGACAACCGAAACAGGTGAAAAAATCAAAAGAAGCAGAGAAACCTGAGATACAAGAAAAATCTCTCAAACAAAAGGCGTTTTGGCGCTCTCAAAATCATCACTACTCTTACCTTGATAAAGATTCTAAGTCAGAGAGAAAGACTTTCGGGCCACACGATGAACAGAACCGAAAGGACAGGTTCGGTCCCAAAAGCAACAGCAACCGAAAGACAAGTTTCGGTCCGCCAAATAACAACAGGCAAAGACCTGATTTCAGTCCATCAAGCTTTTACAATAAAAGACCCAATTTCGGACCACCAACCAACAACACCCAAAAATCCAACTTCGGTTCACCATCAAACGGCTACCGAAGGTCCAGGTTCGGTCCCTCAAATGACCACAACCGAAAGGGTCATTTCGAACCTCAAGTCAGGAAAGACTCTCATTCTAATTTCTTTTCCTCTAATTCTTATAGTTCTCAATCTTCTTCTAAGCCCAATTCAGTTCCTACACAAAATTCAAGATCATCAAGGGATTTGAAAGGAAAAAGGAAGATTTCCTCAGCTAAGGAAGACCGAAAGCAGACTAAAGTCCAAACACCAGACTCTGAATCCAAAACGCCTGCAACTAATTCTAATAAAATCAAAGTCTTTACTATTAAAAGAAAAGATGAAACAACCTTAATAAAACGAACATATCTTGATGATGTTTCTCTTACTATTCTGTTTCTGTGAAAGGCTCAAGTGGACCCAAGAAACTTTGGGTTCCTAAATCTGCTTAATTTTTGCAGATTATTAGTGATGAGCAGTTTGACGAAGAATGGTACATTGACAGTGGCTGCTCACGTCACATGACAGGAAGGAAGGAAGAGCTAAGGGAGTTTCGATCACTTCAAAATGGTGGCAATGCCATGTTCGGTAACAACTCCTATGGAACAATAAAGGGTTATGGGATGATAACCAATGGAGACTTCACGATAAGAAATGTGGCATATGTAGAAGGGTTGCAACATAATCTCATCAATGTATCTCAAATGGTGGGAGGTACCGGTCTCAAAGTTTCATTCGACGACGAAGGTTCAGAAATTATAGAGAAAGAATCCAACAAGGTCATTCTCAAATCAGATCGAAAAGGCGAAATGTTTCCTCTGAATCTCATACCAATCAAAGGGAATCCAGCCATATGTCTTTTGTCCAAAGCTCATTCAGACGAAAGTTGGTTGTGGCACCGAAGGCTTTCACATCTCAACTTCAAAGACATCAACAAGCTTGTCACCGACGGTCATGTTCGGGGTCTTCCATTGCTCAAGTTTGATCGTGAATACTTGTGCGCTGCATGCGAAATGGGGAAACAGAGTCGTCAAAGTCACCCATCAATTATAAACACAAAAGTTGTTGAACCACTTGAGTTGCTTCACATCGACTTATGTGGTCCATCATCAATTGAGAGCATTGGCGGTAACAAGTAGGAGCGACAATGGACTGGAATTCAAGAACAAAGAATTCGAAGACTTCTTGGCAGAAAAAGGAACCAGTCATAACTTCTTAGCCCCTTATACACCTCAACAGAATGGTATTGTCAAAAGGCGAAACTGATCCTTGTGTGAGGCGGCCCGAACCATGCTAAGTTTTGCTTCTCTTCCCTTATATTTCTGGGCTGATGCTATTGCTGCAACATATTTTACGCAGAATAGGTCTTATCTCAACAAGCATTTCTCTCTCACTCCTTATGAGATCATCAACAATAGGAAGTCGAATGTAAAATTCTTCCATGTGTTCGGTTCAAGGTGCTTCATCTTCAACTCCAAAGAACATCGCAACAAGTTTGATGTTAAAGCTGACGAAGGAATCTTTCTGGGATATTCTCTTACTTCAAAGGCATACAGGGTTTTAAATAAACGTTCTAGAAGAATTGAAGAAACCTATTATGTGACGTTTGATGACAATTACGTGAAGAAACTAAAGACTAATGAAGAAGCAATTGGAGAGATTTTCTCTCAAACAGGTCAAGTCACAGCTACAATTGCTAATTTATTTGATCAGTTCATAGACTTATTCGATGAACCTGAGAAAGCCACTCTCTCGGAAGCCAAGGCAGCAGACAACAAAATCGATCGTCTGAAGCAGATTGTCGAAGATGCAGCCAAACAAATGGGAGAAGGAGAACCAGTTAGAAACGAACCTCCTCAGCACAACACTTTAGTTGAGGGGGAGAATCAACTCTCTTCAAATCAACAAAACTCACATTTTCAGGGGGGAGAATCCAATCTTTGTAGCACCCGAAAGCCCGGCTACACCCGAAAGTTCAGTAGCACCCGAAATCCCGGCTACACCCGAAAGTTCAGTAGCACCCGAAAGCCCGGCTACACCCGAAAGGTATAAAAGGTAAATTCTACAGTCCTTTACCTCTTTACTGCACCAAATATTCAGAGAGCAAGAAAATATTACTTTCTCCTACTGTTCATCATCTCCCCAAAAACTTCTCTTCAATGGCGGACTCCTCTTTAGTTCATGCTACCTCCCACATTCTGCTCATCCGTCCTCAACAAAGCCTGATCATTGATCTCACCCCACAAGTTTACGATGCTTTCATGTTCCTGTAACATCCAAAATTTCAAAATAATTAAAACTTTTCAATATCATCCATTTTATTAACATTGTTACAAAAAGGTTTTCAATACATTCTTTAACAGAGTAATTTCCCAGGTTCAAAACATAAAACACTAACGCGAGGAACGGTACGATCACGCCTTTGCCTTGTCACAGACTCTCGAGAACCTGAAACATAAAACCACAACTGTAAGCCCGAAAGCTTAGTGAGATACCCCCAGAATACCAACCACATATACGCCTTTCCAGGCCCTGACCTTCCGGTCCTCAACACAACATAATCGCCTTCCGGCCCATAATATATTGCCTTCCGGCCCATAACATATTGCCTTCCGGCCCATAAGCATACAATGCATACATAACATAACAAATAATCATATAGCAGTTCATAGACAACAATCGATCAACAGATCACATACCATAGCATTACTCTAAACGAGATACCGGTCTGGCCGGTCACTAGCATACCTTACTCTATGAATCAGTCAACATACTAAATGCATACATACGCCTTTCCAGGCCATGACCTCCCGGTCAACACAGTAGCGCCTTCCGGCCCATAACATGCAATGACAACTACCCGGATTTCCATCCGATAAAAGGGTCGGCCTTGGTGCCATAAACCCTAGCGATATAGTGAGGATAACTCACCTCGAAACTGCCGACTGAACAGATAGCTCAAGCTGCTCCGATCACTGATACGATCTCCACCTCTGGACAGCCTCCAATACACTGAACTCAAACAATAAACAACAATTACCAAAATACCCTTGGAACCACTGGTAAATCCTTGGTCAAAGACAAGGTCAAGTCAACCCCTGACTGACCCTACTCGCCGAGTCAACTCTATGACTCGCCGAGTCCCCATGCTCAGAACTTCACTTAACCCGCGACCTAACTTGCCGAGTCACCCCAAGACTCGCCGAGTTCAACGACTCTGAGTCCACTCGCCCTTGACTCACCGATTCCTTAAGATTCCTTTTCTAAACGTCGAGTATCCCCTTTTTGCTCGACGAGTTCCTCCTGGAAGAATCGCGGGGCCACCCCGACTCAACTCGCGGAGTCTGACGAACCACTCGACGAGTCCCAGATATTCTTCAAGCTACTCGCCGAGTCTGTTCATCAGACTCGTCGAGTCCATGCCATGCAGTCGATCAAACTGCTTCCTGGGACAATTATGGTTCTGAAATACACAAGCATGGAACCTTCCGGACCTCTGAGGTCCTAATACAGGGTTATATTCGTTTGATTAACAAAGTAATAATCCATCTAATCACCAAATGGGTTCCATAAACCTTAGATTCATGCACACATCAATATAACAGAAATGATCCGGATTATTACCTGAATAACACACTCTCTGTGTCCCCAAACCTCAGAACTCGAATCCCTTGCAGTTCCTTTAGCCAAAACCCTTCCCTCCTTGCACCACAATTTCTTCAAGTCACCAATGGCCTTCAATCTTGCTCTAGATGCCCACAGCCGCTTAGGGTTCTTCTCAATCGACCAAAAGACGGACAATGACGGCCTAAGAGGCGTTATATACGACCCAAAACCAAACGGTTAGGGTTTCTGCTGAACAGCGTCGACTCGTCGAGTCCATATCTGGACTCGTCGAGTCTAGTCGCGAACCCGCGACCAAGTCTGCGATCCTACTCGGCGAGTCTAGGCTCCAACTCGCCGAGTCCCCTCTTAAAACATCCCCAAAAATCATAATTATATCAATATTTGAAATTCCGGGCTGTTACAACTCTCCCCCACTAGAACTAGACTTCGCCCTCGAAGTCTCACTCTGAAAATAGCCCCGGATGCTGCTCCCATCTCTCACGTTCCAGATCACAGTTCATTTCCGATCCCCTCCGGTGCTGCCACTGGCTTCTCGGTATAACTCCGGCTCGCATCCCCCTGAATGTCTTCTAATGGAACCACTGCCGACTCATCGGCTATACACTTCCTCAATTGTGACACATGAGAAACGTCGTGGATTTGTCTCAATCCGTGGGCAACTCCAACCGATAGGCCACCTGGCCTACCCCCGCAATTACATGAAAAGGTTCAATATACCGGGGCCCCAACTTGCCCCTCTTCCTGATTCGAATCACTCCTCTCCAAGGAGAGGCCTGCAGGGATACGAAGTCACCGACCTGAAACTCAATCTCGGACCGGCGTTTGTCTGCATAACTTTCCTGTCGGCTCTGGGCGGTCAATAACCTCTATCTAATCTGTTGAATTTGCTCTGTCGACTGAAGCACGATCTCTGTACTGCCCAACACTCTGAAATCGAAAATTACCCAAGATGCAGCTCTGCTCTAAATCTCAACGATCACTCGACCCATAAGGGTTAGAAAACCATGAACCACCGGATCCCCGATCCAAAGCCCACTTTGTCCATTCCGGACCGACTGAGATATCCATTCTCACTCTCAGAGCAACTCTTACAAGTTCTCCTCTTGCCATCACATACACATACTGAACCAGTCCCAACACTCGCAGGTTGAAAGACCCGATACACTATTGATATCCTCGAACATCTCCCAAGATGAACCACTACATCCACCCTACACTCTGATCAGAATCACACTGGAAATTCAAGATTCTCTCTCCCCCTGCACCCCTTCTGAGTCTCGACAGCCATCCCAACCCGGATGGGTTCCTACTTCACTGCCGCGAACGCGATGCTCAAAACCAAACTCGAAATACTTTAACCATAACTCTGCTCTGCAGCTTTCACTTTCATGAACTTGCACCCCCTTCGGAGTTACTCACCTTCCTCTTTTCCTTTTCCCAAGGAACCCTCCTGGCCATAATGCCACTCCAACCGGTGGCACGGTGCTCGCCCCAGGCGACACCACCCTTTTTGCGTAACCGCTATTCACATACTCTGGTTCCCATTACAGGGGCTCTCAATCCCATGCACTCTCTCCACTCATCAAAATCACTGCCTCAGCTAAACAAGATCACTAACCCGGGGCCAGACCTTCCAATGCAATCACACTGCAACATACACAATCCGCAATCTCACACTGATCCAGCAATACCAACAGAGTCTCCAACATGACTGGACCGACTCTCATAACACATACTAGCCACTCGAGGCTATATCTCTGTGGGTCCGTACACCCAAACTCTGCGAACCCTCAGGTTCTAACTCTGGGAACCTTCCGGTTCCAGCTCTAGAAACATGCACAACATAATCCCGTGGGATTAATGCAGTACAACCCATCACGTACCTCAAACATACCAATACTCTGATTACATAACCCCGGTTACTTACTCAAACTTGATCCCGGTCTGCTCCCAGGCCTCCCCAATCAAATGCCTTAGGTCTGTATCCCGCCCCGCATGCCTGACACTCGCTCTCGTCGGCCTATACTCTGAGCTGACAAACACTGCTGAATCCAAACAGCTAAGTACCGTCACATACTCATCGATCTCCCAGAGAATTCTCCAATTCTCCCCCACTAAAGCACTGACCAACTGCCACCGATCGTCATTAACGACCCTTCAGAACAATCTTGCACAAAGAGCACATTTACCCATTGACTGCTTGCCACAAGCATAAGCAACCCTCAGTAAAACAGATCTCCTCCCTGATCAATCCACTCAAAAGAATCCGGTCTTTCAATTATCCACTTCACGACTGCAGATGCTACCCGACACTCAACCCAGTGCCGCATCTCCACTAACAACCCCCACAAACGATAACCAACGGAATTCTCAACAATAACCCGTAACCAAAACCCACAATCTGCCAAAGGATGAACACCACATCGAAAACCGCACAAGGCTATCGGCACTAAAACACCAAACTATAATCATACCCAACCATCAGGGAACAACGAATGCCGAAGCAAAACCTGAAGCACCAATCCATAACCATGCCAATCCCGCGAAACAACGAATACCGCATCGGAATCCACACTACCAGCACAAACAATACGCCACAATCAACGCAAGCTAATCAAGAAATCAAGACAGCATCACACCCGCAGCTGCCTCCGGCACTGCTCCGTCTATCTCCGCCGCAAGCCGATAAGCACAACCCTGAGCCCTTGGGCTCTGCTCCATCCTGTCCTCCTCCTGAACTCCTCAAGGTGGCCGGTGCTAGAGCCCGCACCGGTCCTGCAGAAAACTATGGACAGTTGACCCTCAAATGTACAACCTGCCGACACTGATAACAAATCCTCAAACCCCAATTTGGCACTGACTGCCGACAATCCCGTGCACCGCCCCTCCTTTCCGCACTTGCGGCATGCACCACCGGCCAACAAGCTCCAGTGTAACCCCTCCCACACTTCCCACAAGTGTGGCTGCTTCGATCCCCCATTCTAACCCTACGGTCTTGGACCGTTTCGGCGCCGACTGCGACTGCATCGGGCCTGCCTCAGCTCACGCAACTGCAACTCAACCTCTAACTCACGCCACATGGCGGCCTCCTGCAACTCCAACAGGGTCTCACACCTCTGCGCAGACACGAACTGTCTGATACCCCCTTGAGCATACTCAGATATCGGGGCATCTGAGCCTGCTCCGAAACGAACTCAGGGCAAAACATCGCCCTCCCAATAAACATCCTGGTGATCTCAGTCACCGACCCCAAATCCTGCTTCCGCTCAAGGAACTCCCGAGCCAATCTCTCCTTTTCATCTCGCGGAACATAGCGAGTACTGAACATCTCTTAGAACTGATCCTCTGAAACCGCAGTCCTCAGTGCGTCGAAATATGACCCTGTGGTCAATCTCCACCAATCCTTCGCCCCGAGCCTCAATAGGTTCAGAGCACACCTCACCCTCTGATCAGCAGGGCATAAACTCATGGAGAAATACCCCTCCACGTCTGATAACCATCTCATAGCAACAATCGGGTCCTGAACCCTATCGAATGTGGGAGGCTTCGTGCAATAGAAGTTCCGATACTGAAAACCCCGACTAGCTCCTCTCTTTGCCGTTGCCACAGCCGCTGTAACTGCCGCGGCAACCGTCTCTGCGAGAGCCGCATATAGCTCATCGAACTACTCAACCATGGCGGTCCTGATCGACCCAAACAATTCTGGCGACTCAGCCCGTAACAATGCAGCAACCTCAGCACGCAGGATCTCGCGAATCCTCGCATCCCGCTCGCTCGTGCTTGTCCGATCGATAACCTCCGACGGCACCGATTCACCCGGAACTCGCTCTCCAGCTCCCGATCCTGATCCGGATCCACTATCATCATGCCTCGAAATCTCCATGTCGAAGACACCCTACCCATCTCAGACACTTCCCAAAATCCTGGGATCCAACTCTCGCAACCCTACCCTAGAGACCATGGTTTCCCTGATACGCGTATGGGTCCTGTGCTTTCAGTAGTACGGGCCCATACTACCTTCCACACCTACCCATATTTGTATGAAGTACTACCACAATACCCTAGGGAACATGCATAACAACTATCAACCCTCACCACTAGAGGAACACTGAGAATATCCCATAAGGGACCCTAGGCTACAGGCATCACATATCAGGCAACATTATCATGAATTCCTGAAGATCCCTAGCCTAACTCTAGCATGCTGTGCTATCAAGCTCAAATAAACAATATCAAGTATGGTATCTTGGGGTTACTTACTGGCTCCGGCTGATCGTACCTCCGCGTCCTCCTTTTACCAAATTTGAAAACCATTTTGATTTCTCATTTTAATTTCTCTTTTTAAAATCCTCCACGATTTGAGACTGGAGTCACACGAATGTTTCCCCAATTCACTCAAACCTAGGCTCTGATACCAACTTGTAACATCCAAAATTTCAAAATAATTAAAACTTTTCAATATCATCCATTTTATTAACATTGTTACAAAAAGGTTTTCAATACATTCTTTAACAGAGTAATTTCCCAGGTTCAAAACATAAAACACCAACGCGAGGAACGGTACGATCACGCCTTTGCCTTGACACAGACTCTCGAGAACCTGAAACATAAAACCACAACTGTAAGCCCGAAAGCTTAGTGAGATACCCCCATAATACCAACCACATATACGCCTTTCCAGGCCCTGACCTTCCGGTCCTCAACACAACATAATCGCCTTCCGGCCCATAACATATTGCCTTCCGGCCCATAAGCATACAATGCATACATAACATAACAAATAATCATATAGCAGTTCATAGACAACAATCGATCAACAGATCACATACCATAGCATTACTCTAAACGAGATACCGGTCTGGCCGGTCACTAGCATACCTTACTCTATGAATCAGTCAACATACTAAATGCATACATACGCCTTTCCAGGCCATGACCTCCCGGTCAACACAGTAGCGCCTTCCGGCCCATAACATGCAATGACAACTACCCGGATTTCCATCCGATAAAAGGGTCGGCCTTGGTGCCATAAACCCTAGCGATATAGTGAGGATAACTCACCTCGAAACTGCCGACTGAACAGATAGCTCAAGCTGCTCCGATCACTGATACGATCTCCACCTCTGGACAGCCTCCAATACACTGAACTCAAACAATAAACAACAATTACCAAAATACCCTTGGAACCACTGGTAAATCCTTGGTCAAAGACAAGGTCAAGTCAACCCCTGACTGACCCTACTCGCCGAGTCAACTCTATGACTCGCCGAGTCCCCATGCTCAGAACTTCACTTAACCCGCGACCTAACTCGCCGAGTCACCCCAAGACTCGCCGAGTTCAACGACTCTGAGTCCACTCGCCCTTGACTCACCGATTCCTTAAGATTCCTTTTCTACACGTCGAGTATCCCCTTTTTGCTCGACGAGTTCCTCCTGGAAGAATCGCGGGGCCACCCCGACTCAACTCGCCGAGTCTGACGAACCACTCGACGAGTCCCAGATATTCTTCAAGCTACTCGCCGAGTCTGTTCATCAGACTCGTCGAGTCCATGCCATGCAGTCGATCAAACTGCTTCCTGGGACAATTATGGTTCTGAAATACACAAGCATGGAACCTTCCGGACCTCTAAGGTCCTAATACAGGGTTATATTCGTTTGATTAACAAAGTAATAATCCATCTAATCACCAAATGGGTTCCATAAACCTTAGATTCATGCACACATCAATATAACAGAAATGATCCGGATTATTACCTGAATAACACACTCTCTGTGTCCCCAAACCTCAGAACTCGAATCCCTTGCAGTTCCTTTAGCCAAAACCCTTCCCTCCTTGCACCACAATTTCTTCAAGTCACCAATGGCCTTCAATCTTGCTCTAGATGCCCACAGCCGCTTAGGGTTCTTCTCAATCGACCAAAAGACGGACAATGACGGCCTAAGAGGCGTTATATACGACCCAAAACCAAACGGTTAGGGTTTCTGCTGAACAGCGTCGACTCGTCTAGTCCATATCTGGACTCGTCGAGTCCAGTCACGAACCCGCGACCAAGTCTGCGATCCTACTCGGCGAGTCTAGGCTCCAACTCGCCGAGTCCCCTCTTAAAACACCCCCAAAAATCATAATTATATCAATATTTGAAATTTCGGGCTGTTACAGTTCCCAATCGTGGAATGTCTCAAGTATTCGCCACTGGTTCCAGTACTCACCAAGGTCGAACCTGTTCCAATGGAGTGTCTGTCGCAAATCATCTCCACAGCCCACTATGACAAGTCTGTCGATCGAATCTTCTTTGACATTCTTGATAACAAGTCCTCCATCTCCAAACAACGATTCTATTCGCTTTTAGGGTTCGAACCTGATGAGTCTATGGATAACCCTGAATCCATTCCAGTGGGACAGTTGTTCTCCATGTTTTACAACATGGGTTACACTGAAATTCTGACCACCGTTACAAAGTTCAAGAAATCATGCTTACCTCCTCAGTGGAATGGCTTCCTCACTGTGTTTTTCAAAGGGCTATCGGAACGAAGTGCAGGCTCATATGGGGTGAGCCGCCTGTTTATGACAATTCTCTATGGGTTGTACCACGACATCAATCTCGATTATGGATCGGTTTTATGGCAGCAGCTAATTCAGAGCCTAGCGTCTACTTCTCGCCATTCAGAGATCTCTTATGCTAGATTCTGGACGCTGGTGACAAAGTGGGTGATGGACAAGTATCATGTCCCTATTGTTGCTGGTTCTCCACTCTCCTTGATAGGAACTTTCCACACTATGAAGATCATAATGTCTGATTCCTCCAAATTTCAGTTTGTTGGCTCAATCCCTGAGTCAATGTATGGGTGTGTTCCAAGCGACAATCGCATCATCAGAACTTACAAGGAGTTTCGTCGCTCAGGTCCCAGAGAGCTTACTCCTGAAATGATTCAATCAATCCATGACGCTGATAGGCCTGCTCCCAGGGGAAAGAAACAAGACATGGGAAAAGACAAGAAGGTTGTCAAAGGAGCGAAAGGTCCTTCTCCAAAGAAACACAAACCTTCCAAGGCAGCTCAATCTCCTCCACCAAAGAAGAGGAAGACTCAACCCAGGCGTAAGCTTATTCTTGCCTCCTCCTCCAGTGAATCTGAGGAAGAGACTTCAGACTCAGAAGAGTCACTTCGAGGTAATACTCCTCTACGTTCGCCTACCCCTGAGGTACCTATTTCTTCTAAACCTGTCTCTCCTCCTTCAATCTCCATCTCTATTTCCATCCCCCCCCCATAACATCCACTACTCAAATACCACCCACCTCTATCCCTATACCACCTCCTATTTTCATCGAAGCTACCACAACAACCACCGCTGGCATTTGAACCAACGTATCTGATACGGGGGCTCCTACTACAGCACCCAAACCTACTCCCACTATCGAACATACATCCGACACGAACCTACTACCACAACCGAGCGTCCACCCTCGCCCTCATCTCCCACTCACTCAGCAGAAAATGATGAACCTTTTCTTGGAGGAGACGACATGACCATTGACTCGGTCTACTACAGTCCGTATCAAGTACAAAGTGATGATGACGATGATGCTCCAGTCACCAAGAAGCATCTCAAGGAGCTTCATGAGAAAATCGATACTCTCATTGCTTCCTCCTCATCTTCCTCTCGATCTACCATCTCATAGGATGCTATTCAGGGGCTCGTTGATACGTTCACCAAGGCTCATGAAGCCTCTATCAACTATGACACTGCCGCTATCGACACCTCTACCAAGGCGTGTGCTGCTGCGACCGAAAAAGTCGAAAAACTATTTGTTGATGCTAATTCTCTTTTGTAGTCTTTACACGGAGCCGCTGACTCCAATGCAGAGAAGCTTGACTCTCTTGTCAACAAGCTGGCCACTTGAGTTGCCTCCGGACTGCAGTCCTTTGCCAGTCTTCGTTAGTCTCTCAACGATGACAACAAATTATTCCAGGCGACTGTTGAGGAGCGCTTGACTAAGCTGCAAGAAGACCTAGCTTCAGAGAACTCAGTGATGGATGCTCTTGCTCGCAAGACCACTGCTCTCAAGGTCAAGATTCTTCATCTTTTCCGATCTCAAAAGGAAGTTGCATCTCTTCGATCTGAGCGTGAGGTTATTTCATCGTGTGTTTCGGATGTCCACGCCGCGCTCTCCAACATCATCGAAGCACATGATCCTATCTTGAATTACTCAATGAGGTGCACTCTCGCAGAGAAGCTTGCTCCTGCCCTTGCTCTACTAAGCAAACTTGAAGGGCTCCTTGAGATCGTGGCCTATCCGAAGCAAGGGGGAGAAGATGTATCTCAACCGCCTCCCATTTCCACAGCAACTAAAGCAACCGAACCTCCTTCAGCAGGTCAAGCCTCAGGTTCGGGTGTCAAAGACAAAGGAAAGAAGATTGTTGAAGACAGTGATGATGATGATAAAGAGATCATCACTAATCTCTTGAAGAAACAAGGCCGGGATAAAGATGTTGACATGAGCGCTCGCGTTGCCAGAGAGTTTGAGGCGAACGAACGAAAAATGAAGGAGGCTCATGATCTTCTTGAGAGTAGAAAAACTCTTTTTCCTCCGTGGACTCTCGAGAAGCTTATAAAAGAAGCCATTGAAACTCCTAGCATCCTGTGGCTCGAACCAGTGATTTCCTTGGATCGAATCAATTCTATCGACTCTCAGTTCGATATGCCACTGACCCGAAAAGCCTTCATCTTCCATGCTTTTGATAATGTTGCTGATGTCCCTCATCCTCATCCAAAAGTTGATAGGGAGCTTGTCGAATTCTATCTGAGGTCTGCTCAACCTCAGTATCAGACATGGAGCGCTCAGAAGATCGTCAACGTTCGGGTCCTCAAACCGTTTCGTGAGGGGAACTTCACGAACGTTCGGTTCAAAGTACTGAGGGGTTCTGCTAAAACCGAACATGCTATATCACTTGTTGATCTTCCCAACCTGAATCCACATGATTGGATTATTTTGCATAACATCCTCCTCACCAACGAAGCTGAGTATGGTCCAATCATTGATCACTTCAAAAGAATGCTTGTATGCTACATTATGGAGGTTGCCAAGATGGATCAGGAGATCGCTAGTATCTTCAAGAAAAATCCTATTATCTCTCCTGTTGGCTCTGCTAGTGATTTGAACATGATGTAGATGGGAAGAATCGACCCGAAGCGGAATTTTGTCATGTGTACAAGGAAAGAAGGCCAAAAATGCCCATTCGCCCTGTCAGATAAGCACCTTTACACCACTGCATGCTTGGAACATGTTCTGGGAATCATTCATCGATGCAAGCAGAATTCAGCAGATGACAAGAAGTATTTTAATGACATGATCTAGTGGTACATTCGCTTCAGACAGACCATCCTTGCTCTCATCCCACGTCTATTTGAAACCACAAAGAAAGTTGCTGCAGCTGGACCCAACAAGCCGAAGTAATAGTCTCGCTCCAATTGACGCAAAGGGGGAGATTGTAGGGTCTGAAAGGTGTTGCGTCTTGGGCTCGCTCTTTAGTCTATTTTGTCTCCGGATTGGGCCTGTCCATCCGCGAGTTATTTCTAGGGTTTTGTATTTATAGGTGCTTGCATGCATCTTAGTACGTAAGATTTGGAAGTCAATTATTCTGAAGTATATTAATTTTATCGCTTGTAACCCTAACAGCCTCTACAACGGAAGTTCTTTATTGAGCTCTGTTGAGGCTTAAATCTATTCAATCATTCGACATATTTTGATTCATTCTTGTACTTTATATTGTTGTTTTCGTTTTTGTGATTAACCTGTTAAAAGATCTAAACGATCAAAGAGTTTCTTAACTCTTCAGATGGCGAGTGTGTAACAGATCTTGAAGAAATTTCATGTATTCATACATTTCTTGTCACACCCCAAAACCGGAACGGCAGAAACGTTCGAGGGTGGAGGACATCATGTTTAGTATCACAAGACATGTATCATAGTAAGCAAGCAATGAACAAACATTTCATTAGAAAGAAAGTTTTTACAAAGTATGTGTTCACAAAACATAGAGTACATAAGAAAATAACAAAACAAGACTTGAAGCTAAACTGCTCTATCTTCTGAATTCCCAAAGCGAGTACCTGTCTACTAGTTTCTTGAGAATACAAGTTATTTGAAAGAGTTTATCAACAATTAAGCTGGTGAGTTCATAAGATTTTAGTGATGTAGGTAAGTTGTAGAAAGTTGTTGAAAAATGTAGTTGAAATGTAAGTTCTGTTTTTAGAAAAGTTTGCCTGTTCCTTCAGAAAATCCTATATTTCCTAATTTGATGAAAGATACGTAAAAATGATTCTAAAATCCTTTCTATGAGTACTAAATGGATACAAGTTATATAAAACTCAGAGTAAAGAAACAATCGATTCTGCGCATCTGCCCTAAGTTCACAACCAAACAAGGAACATGAAGTAAGGCGGATAGCACACATCCCATTGTTTGTTAGGTCCTCGTTGTATATAACCCTGGTGTATTCACTTGTTACTCAAGGAGTTAATTGTAATAGTTCCTTTATACTTAATGAAAAGATACCTTAAGAAAACCCTTATTTCTTATAATAAAATAGTGACCATAGTGATTACTTCTATAATCACTTAGTTTATATTGGCTATATATAATCTTATATCGAATAGATAGTTGATTGGATGAATCTGCCCTAAGCCCACAACCAAACAAGGAACAGAAACTAAGGCGGAAAGTACACATCCAACTACCTGTTGGGTACTAATGATATATACTCATGATGTATAAACTAAAGTATTATAGAGTCAATCACCTAAAGTCCTTTAAGTTTACACTGGTTTAATAAAATGAATTAAACCCCTTACCGGTAAGTTACTAGTTTTGTAAGCCTAAAGTTCTGATTTGAAAAGTTTGCTTTGTACTAGAAAACTGTGCATTGAATTAGTGACCTATGACCTGACCCATACCTGGTACCCCTTATGATGACTTAATGTATATGAAAACATATATATAACTAAGATCGAATAGATAATAGGTTGGGTGAATCTGCTCTAAGCCGACAACCAAACAAGGAACAGGAAATGAAGCAGAAAGCACACGTCTTGTTACCTGTCGGATCCTATTAATATATATATATATATATATATATATATATATATATATATATATATATGTAACACCCGAAATCAGAAAGGCCAAGAAAGGGAATGTAACATCCCAAGTCAGAATCAAGAGTTCAGGGGGTAAAGTGTAAATAAAGAAAGGGACTCGACGAGTAGGTATTCCGACTCGCCGAGTCAGAGCGGGATTTGGTCGCGAGTTAAGTGACCGCCGAGTCGACAGTTGGACTCGACGAGTTGGTGCTGAAGAGAGAAAAACCCTAATCCCGGGGTTGTGCCCTATATAAAGAATGTGATGTTCCTCCTTCGGCCTCTTTACCTTCCCTTTAAGTTCCAGAAACCCCAAAATTCGTGTGAGGCTTCATTGTTGAGGAGTTTGGGTGCTTAGAAGAGGAAATTGGTGGAAGGAGCATGAGAAATTGGAAGTTAGCATCAAGGGCTTGTATAGATCTGTGATCTACATCAGTTTTGGGCACATCTCTGAGTTAAGGAGCCTTATCTTAAGCTATTTTCTTTTGGTTTATCCTTGGTGGTTATTTTGGGAGTCCCTTAGCTTGTTTTGAGACCTATCTTGGATTTGGGAGTTATATCTGGGGTTGCTGGTCCAGATCTAGACTCATGATGGCTTAGAATGTCATAAAGCTTCAGTTCTTGGGTTGTTGGTCAAGCCAAGAACTGAAGCTTGCAGCTTTACATCTCCTTGGTATGTTTTGGGCTTATATCTCCTTGGTATCACATAAAGTTTCGTCCTTTACGTAACGGATAGCTTGTATTAGGGTAGATCTATGGATTGTAGCCCCTGCATGGCTTGAAAAGCCTCTGAATGGATTGAGAACTGAAGATACTCGACGAGTCACATGAGTGTACTCGACGAGTTGTATGAATATGTGCATGAACTCGGCGAGTTGCAAGAACAACTCGGCGAGTCTGTTGAAGATTGCCTTGGACTCGACGAGTCTGTTCTTGGACTCGATGAGTCTGATCATGGAACCCTAACCTTTTCTAGTAAAGTCGTGAATCGGTGAGTTGAGGGACGACTCGGTGAGTTGAGCAGGATGCGGCTCGAAGATTCTTGGACTCGACGAGTCAGCGGGTTGACTCGAAGAGTAGCGTCATTCAGGAGGTTGACTTTGACTAAGGACTTTGAATTTGACAAAGACTTGACCATTTGACTTTTAGGGGGATTTTGGTAATTATTGGTATTTATTGAGTTCAGTTATTTGGTGTTGACCAGTGAAGGGGTCCGTGTCAGTGGTTGGAGCAGCGTGATCTTATTTCTTCAGCCGACAGTTGCAGGTGAGTCTTCTCACCATACCAATGGGTCTAAGGCACCAAGGCCGGCCCATTATGTGATTATGGTTTATGTGTTAGCCATCTGTGATTTGATATGCTATGTGATTATGCGTTATTGCATGGAAGACCCCGGGGGGAGCCCGTGGCATTTGATATAAGACCATGTATGGTAGTCCATGGCATTCCTAGGTAAAGACCATGTGGGGTAGCCCATGGCACAATGGTGTAAGACCTTGGGGGAGCCCACGGCATCGTTACAGGTTATTTGTGTTCTGTGTAGTTATTTTGTGATACATGATATGTTATCTGATATGTGCTATGCTAGTTGTCTTTTTGATACTTGCATGGAAGACCTCGGAGGGAGCCCGTTGCATTGGATATAAGACCATGTGGGGTAGCCCATGGCAATCCTAGGTTAAGACCATGTGGGGTAGCCCAAGGCACAATGGTGTAAGACCCTGGGGGGAGCCCACGACATCCTTATAGGTTTTTGGTACGCACGGCTTATGTGTTATATTTAGCATCTTTAGCTAGCAGGAAATGTGATATGGGTAGCTTTTATAGCTAACATGATATGTGTTATGTGGATTGTGTGGGTGGGGTATGCTCTGGGGGACTCACTAAGCTTTGTGCTTACGGTTTATAGTTTTGGTTTCAGGTTTCATCAATTTGGAAATGAAGGGCTCGGATTGATCGCAGTGCACACACCTATGATTTCTGCGATGATGGATTTTGGGATGAACTTTGATAAATGTTTTACTTAATGAGAATTTGGCATGTTTGAAATAAATGATATCAATGTTTTAGCTGTAACCAAAAATGAAATTTTTACCCCTGATTTATTTGGGACGTTACAAGTTGGTATCAGAGCCTTGGTTTGAGGGATTTGGAGATACTTTCGGGTGTGTCTGAACTCAAACTGAGGATCTGTAAGGTTTTAAAGGAAAATGTTTTCAAGCAAAAGTTTTCTAAGAAAAGAAACGGTGTGGTGCGTGCAATCAGCCGAGCTCAAGTAAGTTTCCCCAGAATACCCACATCTGTTATCTGTTATGATATGGTTATGAATCTGAATATCACATGCTAGTTAGGGCTAGGAGAGATGCCTTTGTATGTTGTATGAGCTCTTAGACTTGCATGCTAGTGCTGAGTAGTCAACGATAGATTGGCCTGTTATGTGATGCTTGTAGCCTTGGAATGTTGGATGCCATGCTAGAATGAGAATGATTATTAATATTTGTAACTGCTACATGTATGTTTTAAAAATTGTATACAGTTAGGATCTCATGGCCATAGAATATCTGGTGCGGCTCGTCGACTGTTCTGTGTACAATTTGTATGCATAAGACAGCCGTTAGTGAGGGTGGATGTGGACAACTTGGGTTGTGGTACGTGGGCCGGATATTCTATGACCGTTTGTGGGTCAAAGATTACCATAGGATGAGCCTAGGATGAGATTAGTGTTAGGAGTGCGTCTGCACGAATGTTGCTTGCTTTGTGCTTTGTGGAACTCTTTTGTGATGGGAGTCAGCTACTAAGTGGATGTGACGATATCCAGGAGGTAGAAGACCGGCATCGTGCGGAGTTTCTCAGCAGCTGATGGCAGGGCGAGGTCTGGAACCTAGGAAAGCTTAGGATATGCTCCATTGAGTTAGTGGGGCGGTCCAGTGTGGTTGGGAGCCTAGGGGGAGACCTAGGAGATGCATTGATGGCCATTGTGTTGCTGTTTAGCAGACATTTAGTACATCAGGGAAGTAGGTAACTTATAGGATTTGGGATGATTCCGGAGGAAAGATAGGATTTGGGATGATTCCGGAGGAAAGTCTGGATAGGTGTGGAAGGTAGTATTGGGCCCGTACTACTGAAAGCACAGGCTCCTTACTCAAATCAGGGAAAGTCTCGAAGAATCCAAGAAAACTGGGAGAGGAATTCGTGGTTACGAATGGATTGTGGGGTGTAACACCCCCCTCTGGCACGTATCACAATATTGTCCGCTTTGGGCCACTCGGCACGAGGAGTTCCCAGGGGGTCACCCATCCTGGTACTACTCCCACCCGAGCACGCTTAACTGCAGAGTTCTTATGGGATCTGCTGCCCTCACGGCTTTAAAACGCGTTGTGACAAGGAAGGTATCCACACCCCTTATAAGGAGTGTTTAGTTCTCCTTCCAAGCCGATGTGGGATCAGATCTAACCCACTTTAATTGTAACGCCCGCAAATCCGGGCTAGTCAAATTAGAGGCAATAGGGGTCGAAAACGACTTTTCGACAAAATATTATTTAAAATAAATAATCTTAACCAAGTTGTAGAGTATGTTACAAGGTTTCGTACATATAAAGAACGCCGAAATCCGAGTTATAACGAAGAAGTTATGACCTGTTGAAGTTTCGCGACGGAACCGGCACGATACCGGGAAGCGTAAATAGTGAATTTACGATAGAGCGAGATTTAGCCTTAGCGATCTAAACGAAAGTCGTAGAATATGTTAAACTAAGAACATCAATAAAAAGAACGCCCAAATCTGACTTCGTATGAGGAAGTTATGATTTTTCTAAGATTTAGCATAGCAGTGCACAACCCGAAATCTGAATTTTAGATCGGTCGATTTTTAGCCGACGGGATCTAAATGAAAGTTGTAGTACTCGTAAATACCAACGCGTGGATATAAAGAACGTCGATAATAGAGCTCGTATGCGAAAGATATGGACGAAGCTTAGTCCCTACTTTTCGAGCGCGACGAATTCGATACAGTTTTGTAAATCCGAGATAGAATGAGAATTAGCCAACGAGGTCTAAATGAGAGTTGAATATCTCATTAATAGGAACTCAACGGTAAAAAGACAGACAAAAACGGAACTCGTATGCGAAAGTTATGGACAAAGCTTAGTCTCTACTTTTCGAGCGCGACGAATTCGATACAGTTTTGTAAATCCGAGATAGAATGAGAATTAGCTAACGATGTTTAAATGAAAGTTGAAGATCTCATTAATAGAAACTCAATAGTAAAAAGACAGACAAAAATGGAGCTTGTATGCAAAAGTTACGGACGAAGCTTGGAGACTACTCTACTATACACTTCCTATAAATACAAGGGTGAACTCCTCATATTTTCTTCACACCATAAGCCTTTCTTTCTCTCTCTAACGTCTCTCTAACCTCCCTAAACCCCTCCTAAGTCTAGGGAACCTCCCTATCACGAGAAGAAAGCCTCGGAGCGCCCGACGGCTCCGAGAAGAAAAGCTTTCGGCTCGGAAACGCTCCTCTAGCGAAGCCCGGTTTTTAATAAAAACCCGTTGTAAGTGAGTTACGCCTATACTATATTTAATATAGCTTTTATTTAACTATAGTAACATTATTAGGACCTTAAAATAATTATTTGGGCTGTTATTATGAGTTGTATTGAGTGTTATTTAACGCTTAGATTATAGTAATAATAGCTAGACTATTAATTAGTCGCGATTAACGTTAAAACTAAACTCTAGTGGTATTAATAGTAGGTTTTGGTCAAGGAAAAATTGTTTTAAGAAGTAACGAAGAGCTGTCCGAGTGCCGAGTCACCACCTTACCAGGTGAGTGCATAGTCGCTTTCATCTTACACATAGATATGAAGTATTTTATATAAACTACGTGCTATGTGTCATATTATCCGAATACTTGCTGTCTATGCTGGTTGAACGTTTTATACATGTTTTAAAGGACTTAAACTGTATACGTATCTTATATATACGAAAATGTTGGGTATGAGATGGGTAGATGAATGATGAGAGATAGAAGATGACGTGAGTATACATTGGCAGCTATAGACTTAGTGCCTATGGGACAAACACCGGTAGCTATGGACTTAGTACCTTTTAGACGTTGGTAGTTATGGATTTAGTACCTGTTGGGAATTGGTAGCTATGGACTTAGTACCTATTAGTTAGACGCTGGTAGCTAAGGATTTAGTACATGTAGGAATTGGTAGCTATGGACTTAGTACCTGTTGAACATTGGTAGCTATGGACTTAGTACCTATTAGATAAAGACTGGTAGCTATGGATTTAGTACCCAATGAATAGACTATAGCAACTATGGAATTAGTGCTTTATGAACGAACATTGGCGGCTATGGATTTAGTGCCAGTCCTATAACCCTGGAAGTAAGGGACTTCGGAATAAACGAATGCAGGATAGATGACTCTTAGGTTAAATCCTTAAAGAGTAAAGAAGATAATGGGGATGGGTAATTGGGTTTATTATTTGATTGAACATAATAATTATATTATTGTGGGTTGAAAACCCTATGTACTCACCAGGTTTCCCAACCTGACCCACTCAGTTTATGTATATCACAGGTGACGAAGTGAAGTGACATTACACTGAGAGATTTAAAAGAGATGTAGATCACTAGTGTAAATCATTGTGAGTTCTGTTTATGCTTATGTTTCGGTATTAACGATGACATCCCAAACATTTTAAAATGAAATAAATACGTTTCTTCGAAAATGTTTTAATAACGTATTTACCATGTTTTTCTGGGAACAAATTCCGCAACCTTTTTATAAAATGAAGTACTCTGATTTTTATAAAAGATAAACAAAATCGGTCTTTTCTGGCCGTGATTTTAGGGATGTCACAGTTGGTATCAGAGCATTAGTTTAAGCGAACTAGAAATATGGATTTATTTCTAGACTTAAACTTAGAATGCTAAGCGATGATTGTGAGGTGTGAGCACTAGCTTATTTTAGGAATTGTGCCTAAAATGCTTTTATGTGCTAAATGCTTTGTGCATGATATGTTGTTAATTGTTCGAATCTATGGTATGTTGCCGACCGGATCTGGAAACCTTATGTGTTTAGGATTCTAAACGTACGACTACGGTATTAGAACTAGCATGTAAATGTTTCGGAGTGATAAGGATGATTTAAACGTCAAGTAAAGGTCTAAATTCACCTTATTCGGTGTATAGATCGAGATGGTAAGGACCCGTAGTGGAAACGTAAACGCAAATGGGAGCAGGAACCAACCCCCAGTGGTTCAGCAAATACCTGTTGTAGAAGAAGTTGCGCATGAGCCAGTCACCATGGCTGGAGTTCAAGCCATGATTTGAGCTA
Organism: Lactuca sativa; assembly: GCF_002870075.4. Taxonomy (NCBI): domain Eukaryota; kingdom Viridiplantae; phylum Streptophyta; class Magnoliopsida; order Asterales; family Asteraceae; genus Lactuca; species Lactuca sativa. The sequence goes on along the minus strand of NC_056628.2, from coordinate 17,415,862 downwards.
TGTTGGCTGAACAAAGGGAAGAAATGAGACGGATGTTGAATAGGGACGAACCTACTATGCCCATTGAGCAACCCGAACTGATTCCCGAGCAATCCGAGGAAGGGAACTACAGCCACTAAGTGAGTCAAGTAGGGACTCAAGGTGAGCAAAGGGATGGCCCAGAAGGGAGAAACAACAAGGATGGGCGGATGTAAAAGAATTTCTTGGGTGCAAAACCACCAAGCCTCTCAGGAAGCCCAAAGCCGGTTGAGATTATGGATTGGATCTCTGAGATGGAGATGGTGTTTGAGAGCTGCAGCTGTAATGAGAAACAGAAGACTGTCTTTGCAGTAAGACAGCTGAAAACTGGAGTCTTGAGCTGGTGGAAGCTATTGGCAGATACGATGCCACGAGGAGAAGCCTTAAGGATGTCGTGGGAAGAGTTTTTGGAACAGTTGAAAATGCAGTACTGCTCGGAGGTAGATCTGATAGACCTAAACAACGAGTTTCAGAACCTGAAGAAAGGGAATATGAGTGTTGATGAGTATGCCATCGCATTTACCGAGAGGATGAAGCTATTTCCCTACTTGGTGCCTACTGAACTCTCCAAGATTGATAGGTTTGCTAACGGACTGCCCATTGACTTTGGTCCAATGGTCAAAATGGCAACTACCTTGAAAGCAGCTGTTAGGGCAGCTAAGAACATAGAGGCTCAGATAAGAGCAAAGCGTCTAGAAAAAGATAAGGCGGGAGAGAAGCGAAAGTTTGAGGGATCTTCGAGGTTGAACAAGGAAAGCAAATTCTCAAAACTTGGAGGAGCAGATGGAGGTGAAACAAGATGGTGTGATAAATGCAAGAAGAAGCATGGTGGGAAGTGCAACGAAGAAGTGACTTGTTACAAGTGTGGGAGGACGGGTCACTATTCCAAAGACTGCACACATAATGACAAAGTATGCTATGGATGTGGAGGCAAGGGGCGCATGTCCAGAGACTGCCCAAGGAAAAATAAAGCAGCAAGACCAGAAACGCCACCAAAGCCAAGGGCATTTCACATGATCCTTGACGAACCAGAGAACCATGCGAGGAATCAAGAATGAGGACTTCTTACCCGAAGATCGGATTATGCAGTAGCCATAGTTTTGTATGATGTAGCCTAGTAGAGGCATAGTCTAGGGTGAACTTGAACACCTATGTAATCGTTTCAAGAATTAATATAAAACCTTCGTTTTGTTATCTGATGTGTTGAATGATTGTATGATTTGTTGCATGGTGACTTGGGAAACTGCGAGACAATACTTGGGACGAGTATGAGTAGGTGTGAATGGTAGTAGAGGCCTATACTACCGGAAGCACAGGACTCACACTTGGATCAGGGAAAGTCACAAGGTTACCAAGAAGCTAGTAATTGATTTCGTTTTATTCAAGTGTGTTGTTACCATCGTTTCGGTAATGACTAAGAAGATTGTTGATATTCCGACCCTAGTGGTCATATCGAATCGAGTCCGACTACGATGAGTATGTTGTGTGGTTCAGAGAACCAAGTTTGATGTAGCGTCCGACTTAAACCAAACGGTTGAAATCAAAGCGATCAATAGAATTATCGCACTCGTTGTTAAAGAAGTTGGTGGCTTGAAATGCCTAATGTTAAAGTGTGATTATATCACATTAGAACATGAAGGAAGGCATAGTATGTTTTAGAATTTAACTCTAAGAGACCTAAGTCTAAGTGTTGCAACATACGATGATAGATCATTAGAATATGACACATCGATCTATAGTAGTAGTAAAAGAACTTATTTGAAGTCCATATCCAGCAAGGATCGAGATTGTGACTTGAAGTTCATAATTTGGAGTCTAACCTGAGGTAGAGAGCAGGTGCACGATCGAGTACTCTTACAGTCAATGAGTTTAAGAGATAGAATTGAAGGAATGTAGAAGTTATAATTAATATCTAGGATGAAGAGATGACGTATGGAGTCATTATACGACCCTGTTTCGTTGATGATTCCGGGACGTAATCATCCTAAGGGGGAAATAATTGTAACGCCCGCAAATCCGGCTAGTCAAATTAGAGGCAATAGGGGTCGAAAACGACTTTTCGACAAAAGATTATTTAGAATAAATAATCTTAACCAAGTTGTAGAGTATGTTACAAGGTTTTCGTACATATAAAGAACGCCAAAATCCGAGTTATAACGAAGAAGTTATGACCCGTTGAACTTTCGCGACGGAACCGGCACGATACCGGGAAGCGTAAATAGTGAATTTATGATAGAGCGAGATTTAGCCTTAGCGATCTAAACGAAAGTCGTAGAATATGTTAAACTAAGAACATCGATAAAAAGAACGCCCAAATCTGACTTCGTATGAGGAAGTTATGATTTTTCTAAGATTTAGCATAGCAGTGCACAGCCCGAAATCTGAATTTTAGATCGGTCGATTTTTAGCCGACAGGATCTAAATGAAAGTTGAGGTACTCGTAAATACCAACGCGTGGATATAAAGAACATCGATAATAGAGATCGTATGCGAAAGATATGGACGAAGCTTAGTCCCTACTTTTCGAGCGCGGCGAATTCGATACAGTTTTGTAAATCCGAGATAGAATGAGAATTAGCCAACGAGGTCTAAATGAGAGTTGAAGATCTCATTAATAGGAACTCAACGGTAAAAAGACAGACAAAAACGGAACTCGTATGCGAAAGTTATGGACGAAGCTTAGTCTCTACTTTTCGAGCGCGGCGAATTCGATACAGTTTTGTAAATCCGAGATAGAATGAGAATTAGCTAACGATGTCTAAATGAAAGTTGAAGATATCATTAATAGGAACTCAATAGTAAAAAGACAAACAAAAATGGAGCTCGTATGCAAAAGTTACGGACGAAGCTTGGAGACTACTTTACTATACACTTCCTATAAATACAAGGGTGAACTCCTCATATTTTCTTCACACCATAAGCCTTTCTTTCTCTCTCTAACTTCTCTCTAACCTCCCTAAACCCCTCCCAAGTCTAGGGAACCTCCCTATCACGAGAAGAAAGCCCCGGAGCGCGCTACGGCTCCGAGAAGAAAAGCTTTCGGCTCGGAAACGCTCCTCTAGCGAAGCCCGGTTTTTAATAAAAACCCGTTGTAAGTGAGTTACGCCTATACTATATTTAATATAGCTTTTATTTAATTATAGTAACATTATTAGGACCTTAAAATAATTATTTGGGCTATTATTATGAGTTGTATTGAGTGTTATTTAACGCTTATATAATAGTAATAATAGCTAGACTATTAATTAGTCGCGATTAACATTAAAACTAAACTCTAGTGGTATTAATAGTAGGTTTTGGTCAAGGAAAAATTGTTTTAAGAAGTAACGAAGAGCTGTCCGAGTGTCGAGTCACTACCTTACCAGGTGAGTGCATAGTCCCTTTTATCTTACACATAGATATGAAGTATTTTATATAAACTACGTGCAATGTGTGCATATTATCCGAATACTTGTTGTCTATGCTGGTTGAACGTTTTATACATGTTTTAAAGGACTTAAACTGTACACGTATCTTATATATACGAAAATGTTGGGTATGAGATGGGTAGATGAATGATGAGAGATAGAAGATGACGTGAGTATGCATTGGCAGCTATAGACTTAGTGCCTATGGGACAAACATCGGTAGCTATGGACTTAGTACCTTTTAGACGTTGGTAGCTATGGATTTAGTACCTGTTGGGAATTGGTAGCTATGGACTTAGTAGCTATTAGTTAGACGCTGGTAGCTAAGGATTTAGTACCTATAGGAATTGGTAGCTATGGACTTAGTACCTGTTGAACATTGGTAGCTATGGACTTAGTACCTATTAGATAAAGACTGGTAGCTATGGATTTAGTACCCAATGAATAGACTATAGCAACTATGGAATTAGTGCTTTATGAACGAACATTAGCGGCTATGGATTTAGTGCCAGTCCTATAACCCTGGAAGTAAGGGACTTCGGAATAAACGAATGCAGGATAGATGACTCTTAGGTTAAATCCTTAAAGAGTAAAGAAGATAATGGGGATGGGTAATTGGGTTTATTATTTGATTGAACATAATAATTATATTATTGTGGGTTGAAAACCCTATGTACTCACCAGGTTTCCCAACCTGACCCACTCAGTTTATGTATATCACAGGTGACGAAGTGAAGTGACATTACACTAAGAGATTTAAAAGAGATGTAGATCACTAGTGTAAATCATTGTAAGTTCTGTTATGCTTATGTTTCGGTATTAACGATGACATCCCAAACATTTTAAAATGAAATAAATATGTTTCTTCGAAAATGTTTTAATAACGTATTTACCATGTTTTTCTGGGAGCAAATTCCGCAACCTTTTTATAAAATGAAGTACTCTGATTTTTATAAAGCATAAACAAAATCGGTCTTTTCTGGCCGTGATTTTGGGGATGTCACATGGGGATAGCTGTAGTGCAGAATGCGGATGAGCACACATGGGGAAGGACCAGGGTTTAGTCCTGGCTCCGCTAGAGAGCCAGTTAGCAGAAGGACTGCCAGGATTAGGAGTTCGCATTGGATCTCTTTGCATCAAGCAGCAAGGATTGATTAGTGCGACCTATTGCACTTTCAGAGTTAAAGACTTTGTCTTGAGGATAGTTTGTAACCAGTTGGGAGCATAGGTTGCTCCATCTATTGCAGATCGGCCGTGGACAATTGAGCAGGTGGGGGTGTCAGGGTGCGAGACCCTGAGTGTTATGATTTCTAGAGTTCGAGAGCAGGGATTGATATGGGTCACCTTTGGAAAAGGGGACCAGCCCGGCTGCCTATAGTGGAGGATCTCGGGAGGGGGACCCAAGAGTTTGGATCAGCTTTTGAGAGGCCAACAGGGCCGGATTCGGTGCAACACTTGCGAAAACTAAACGATGGAGCTCGTTACAAAGGATTGGATTGCCATTGGGATCGAGATGAAGTGTTGCATCATGTTTTCCGGATGGTAGAGGTAACTCAGGAGGAGATGGTCAGGAGTCCTCCAGATGTTTGCGGATATACTATCTTCGTTCATTTCCGGTGGTACTGGTAATTTATATTACTTGGGGAGTGTGATAGTTAGACCCCGGATCGGATTTCTGCTATTGTTCGAGTTAGCAAGAGTATCAGGTGCCAGCCAGCGCACCGAGGAATCTTTAAGGAGCTTTCAGATGGACGTATCTTGAGGAGTGGGTTCCGCACATACCGGGATCGCTCCGAGTCATTGTTGGAGGCTATCCGGTGATCTGGGTAGCTACAAGTGTAACGGGTTTGGCCACGTCAGCAGGGAATGCCCATAGGGGGGCAAGTCTATCATATTGTCGATGAAGGCAGATGGGGGACAAGGAAATCAACCACTTGATGATCAACGAGGAGCAGTGAGGGCACCGACTCCAGTTATCTAAGATTTTTTATACGCGCGTGTCATTTTGGGCATGGCCTGGATTGGTTCCAGAGCTTATATGAGGGAAATTATGACTAGGTTCCAGTAACCTTAGCTATCATGTTTGGAAAGGCTCCCGAGGCTGTCAAGGGAAGAGAGGATTATTGCTGAAGATTTGGTTAGACCATCTGACCTTCGGTCATCAAGAACCGAGTATAACAGTATTTAAAGCATCTAAATCCGTTGATATGGTTGGGGTTCAGAGATGCTAGCGGATTTTCGGAAGTTATGTTATTTTGGGAAAGGTCATTTTTGGTGTTCTAGATTTGTTAGGCGCCGCCCATCAGCAAATTAACCATTGGAACGAGAGAGAGGATGTGGGAATCCTTTAATTTTCATGTGCCAAGCGGACTTAGTCGAATCTAAGTGGGGGAGAATTATTCAGATATCCCGGATAAAAGCGAGTGTGAGACGTGGATGCATCTCACATATTCCTTTTGGGGAGGAAGGGCGGCCTCAGGGGCTGACTAAGTATCAGATATCGTGGGATGGAAGTTCGGGAAACTCCCCGACATTTGGATCACGTCCTTATGACATCATATTGCAGGCTTCGGGGAAGGGAACCAGGTAGTGTTCCAGTCGGTAATTGAGTTCAGTTTGGGAGGATAGACTACATGGGTGCTAAACATTGAGATGCATTCGGATTGATTGGTGAGCAGTAGGACCATGGGCAACGATCATGTGGCATGAAAGTGTTGCAAGACTACGGGGGAGCCGTAGCATTCACCATGAAAGAGTTGTAAGACTACGGGGGAGCCGTAGCGTTCACTAATGGACAGTCAGGATGGGAGTGTTGTCAGACTACAGGGGGCTGTAGCATTCACTAATAATCGGATGGCATGGGAAGTGTTGTAAGACTGCGGGGTAGTTGTAGCATTCATGAGTACTTTGAGCGATTGGGCCTACGGTAGATCAGTTCGCAAAGTCGTGGGAAAGCCACAACTTAGGTAAAATCAGGATCGGAGGTATTATTCGATGGATTATTCATGGGCGAGCGCGGATGGGTATGGGATTTCAGAATGGAAATGGTATAGACTATTGAGTCAAGGGTTGGATCTCGAGTTGCATGATCTTGTGGATAAGTGGCACGTGATGCAGTATGGCTACGGCTGGGTAGTCTTGGGTTTTGATCACCTGGAAACCTGGTGGTTGGACCAGATAAGAGACTGGTAGTCTCAGGGATCGGCTAAGGGTGATTGCCTAGCGGCCACGAAGGGGACGTCGGAAGTTTTGGTGTATTATGAACCTCGAGGTAGTAGCGGGGTGTCGACTGGTTTTGGAAAGGATTCCGAATCAGGGTTCGTGCATATTTAACCAGGAAAAGACAGGTCGAGGGAGGTCGGGTATGATGTAAGACCACAGTTGTTCTTGTGGCATTCATTTTTGCGTCGGATTCAGTGGCGACGGGTTGTCAGCCTGTCATGATCGGATGGATCAAGGGAGTGAAGGAGTTGAGAGAAAAGATATCGTCAGGGCGGTTATTGTCAGACGAGGTGTCTTTCGGAGGTCATGTGGGAATGTGGAGCATGTGTCACTGGCTCAGCAATCGAGAAGGTGTCCGGTGCTTCAGATAGTTGACAGTCAAGTCGGGACCAGGGAGGTCCCAGTAGTTCTTCAGAAAAGCAGTTTCGTAGTAGCGGGAGGTTGTTAGAGCCACAGTAATAGGATAACTAGTGGAAACTAGTTCCAGAGAAATATTTCGTTCAGAAGTCGTGGGAGAGACTGAGTGAGGAGTCCTTGGACTCCACAGTTGAGTTGAAACTCGGTGTTGTAGATAACCGACGAATGATTGGAGACCAAGAAGCTCTCGAGATATTTTGGGAAGCAACCATATAGCAGTTCGGTGCTACCAACAATAGTGACCGGCACCGAGAGTGGCTAGAGTGATGGTCACCGTGAAGGGTATGTTCCACACAATGACAAAGGAAATGGATAGCTATAGAGGGCAACCTTGGGGAGGCCAGAAACGTACGAGGAAAAGGTAATAAACCCGAAGAATGTTTAGCCTAGGTACTCAGGGAGTATCGGATGGATTGCCAGTTGAGCAGGGGGTGTTCTCAGGAAGGTTAAGAATTAGATTGTACACATGGATTTGACCTGTAAGGATTATGCCATCCAGAATGATCGGGCAGAAGGCTAATAGGGTTAGAGTCACCAGGAAAGGTGTTGGAGGTGGATTGCAGGTCAGTTAGCCATAGTAAACGTCGAGGACGAAGTTTAGTTTAAGTGGGGGAGAGTTGTAACACCTGAAATCAGAAAGGCCAAGAAAGGGAATGTAACATCCCAAGTCAGAATCAAGAGTTCAAGGGGTAAAGTGTAAATAAAGAAAGGGACTCGACGAGTAGGTATTCCGACTCGCCGAGTCGGAGCGAGATTTGGTCGCGAGTTAAGTGACCAACTCGCCGAGTCGGTAGTTGGACTCGTCGAGCTGGTGTTGAAGAGAGAAAAACCTAATCCCGGGGTTGTGCCCTATATAAAGAATATGATGTTCCTCCTTCAGCCTCTTTACCTTCCCTTTGAGTTCCAGAAACCCCAAAATTCATGTGAGGCTTCATTGTTGAGGAGTTTGGGGGCTTATAAGAGGAAATTGGTGGAAGGAGCATGATAAATTGGAAGCTAGCATCAAGGGCTTGTATAGATATGTGATCTACATCAGTTTTGGGCACATCTCTGAGGTAAGGAGCCTTATCTTAAGCTATTTTCTTTTGGTTTATCCTTGGTGGTTATTTTGGGAATCCCTTAGCTTGTTTTGAGACCTATCTCGGATTTGGGAGTTAGATCTGGGGTTACTGGTCCAGATCTAGACTCATGATCGCTTAGAATGTCATAAAGCTTCAATTCTTGGGTTGTTGGTAAAGCCCCTTTGTCTAAAACCCAAGACTTAAGGTGTTTTGAGCTTATATCTCCTTGGTATCACGTAAAGTTTGCAACTTTACATAAGGGATAGCTTGTAGAAGGGTAGATCTATGGATTGGAGCCCCTGCATGGCTTGAAAAGCCTTTGAATGGATTGAGAACTAAAGATACTCGGCGAGTCACATGAGTGTACTCGACGAGTTGTATGAATATGTGCATGAACTCGGCGAGTTGGAAGAACAACTCGGCGAGTCTGTTGAAGATTGCCTTGGACTCGGCGAGTCTATTCTTGGACTCGGCGAGTCTGTTCTTGGACTCGATGAGTCTGATCATGGAACCCTAACCTTTTCTAGTTAAGTCATAAATCGGTGAGTCGACGGACGACTCGGTGAGTTGAGCAGGATGGGACTCGAAGATTCTTGGACTCGACGAGTCAGCGGGTTGACTCGGCGAGTAGAGTCATTCAGGAAGTTGACTTTGACTAAGGACTTTGAATTTGACAAAGAGTTGACCAGTTGACTTCTTGGGGTATTTTGGTAATTAATGGTATTTATTGAGTTCAGTTATTTGGTGTTGACTAGTGGTGGGGTTCGTGTCGGTGGTTGGAGCAGCGTGATCTTATTTCTTCAGCCGACAGTTGCAGGTGAGTCTTCTCACTATACCAATGGGTCTAAGGCACCAAGGCCGAACCATTATGTGATTATGGTTTATGTGTTAGCCATCTGTGATTTGATATGTTATGTGATTATGTGTTATTGCATGGAAGACCCCGGGGGGAGTCCATGGCATTGGATATAAGACCATGTGGGGTAGTCCATGGCATTCCTTGGTAAAGACCATATGGGGTAGCCCATGGCACAATGGTGTAAGACCCTGGGGGAGCCCAAGACATCCTTACAGGTTATTTGTGTTATGTGTAGTTATTCTATGATACATGATATGTTATGTGATTTGTGCTATGCTAGTTGTCTTTGTGATACTTGCATGGAAGACCTCGAGGGGAGCCCGTGGTATTGGATATAAGACCATGTGGGGTAGCCCATGGCAATCCTCGGTTAAGACCATGTAGGTAGCCCATGGCACAATGGTGTAAGACCCTGGGGGGGAGCCCACAGCATCCTTACAGGTTTTTGGTATACATGGCTTATGTGTTATATGTAGCTTCTTTAGCTAGCAGGAAATGTGATACAGGTAGCTTTTATAGCTAACATGATATGTGTTATGTGGATTGTGTGGGTGGGGTATGCTCTGGGGGACTCACTAAGCTTTGTGCTTACGGTTTACAGTTTTGGTTTCAGGTTTCATCAATTTGGAAATGAAGGGCTCGGATTGATCGTTGTGCACACACCTATGATTTCCGCAATGACGGATTTTGGGATGAACTTTGATAAATGTTTTACTTAATGAGAATTTGGCATGTTTGAAATAAATGGTATCAATGTTTTAGCTGTAACCAAAAATGAAATTTTTACCCCTGATTTTTTTGGGACGTTACAATATATATATATATATATATATATATATATATATATATATATATATATATATATATATATATATATATATATCCCTTGCTGTATACATTAAAGAATCATAAGGTTAGCATTATGGTCCCTTTTTACTGAATGTACTAGACCCGACAGTTATGTTGTCGTATGTAAAATGTATGTTTTCCCTAGTTTATAACTATCTAGACTCGAAAATAGTTTGAATTAACTTCCAAGTGGTACTGTCACTTTACGAAAGTAATGAGAAATGTAAGTACTGTAGTATTGTAAATAGTAACTACTGTTGTACTAAATGCCTTAAATTGATTATTAAGGTATAATGTGATGGCTACATCCCATACTAAACACTCTTCCTATCGAAAGATTATGGGACCCACACACGACCTCTGTAACCAATTGCAAGCCGTGAACATCCACATTAAAATTATGTGATCATGTATACCTAATCTAACTATCACCTTTTGTTTAGAACAACGCGTTAGTGATTCATTGGTATAATTAGATCTTGTAATAGTGCCATGCTATAGCATCTTAGTACATTCATTCTGTTATAGTATCTTAGTATGTTCTGTTTCTCATATAGTATGTTTTGTTGTGTAGTATGTTGTATGTAGGAATAGTATGTACTAGTGTATAGTATGTTCTCTCTGTTATCGTGTATTGTATCTAGTATGAACTGAACCCCTAAACTATACACATTATAGTTTACTAAAATTCTACTTGAACTGTTATTGAAAAGACACATTTTACTACCAAGTTATGCTTGTACTTTAAAAACAGAGTTTTGTTAAACTATAAAGCAACATAACTATAAAATTGCTTTTGAAATGTTTTGAACACTCATAGACGACATAAGTAACATTTTCAAAAGATGTTTATAATAAAAAGTTACACAATTATCATTTTTTTCAACTTCTATTCCCCCCTTAAAAGCATTTAAAACAGTTAAAAGATTCATTACGGGGTATGAACTCACCTGATGTGGGTGATTCAAACGGATATGCGTGTAAGGATGAGAAGTTCCACGAATGAAGTCCCGAGACACAATAGGTCCTAAATGACATATAATGACATATATCGACAAGAATATAGTGTTTATAAACAACTATATGAAAGGAAACACCTTCTGGGACTAGGAAAACTTTGACCAAGTGTTTGAATCACATGTGATTTGAAAATACCCCACACTTGACTTTTGCTTGCCCCCAAGCAAAACTGAATTTTAACACATTAGAATCACATAAGACAACTCCAATCGAACTCATCCATTATGCCAAGACCGCAACGCATGCATTTGTATCTAAAATTTTCCTAATAACCCCCCATACTCCAAATACTCACAATCCTCATAAACATTCGCCCACGTTTTCCGAACAACCCAGCATACATAATCTAGACAATTACAATTTATGATACCACATTGGAGCTCTTTTGGAATTCTTCACTTCTTTGACATTTGATCTTTAATTTTTGGGTATCTTCAACTTTTTGGATTTCATGGAATTTTGATCTTTTGATCTTCAATTTGATTGCTCCAAAATTCTTACAACTTTTCTTGTAATTCTCTCTTTTTTTTACATGTACCTCTCTTTTTTCACTCAAAACCCTACATGCTTAAGCAGGGGCGCTCAACTTCAACCTTTATTGGTTAATGATAATAATTTTCCTGCACATTTCTGGTACACGATGCTAAACATATTGCATCCTTCGGGCTAAGCAGGGTCGTGTTTTTGTTCCATGATTTCACTAGAATAAGGAAGCCACAAATGTAGTAGAACGTATATAGGCTCAACTAAACATTTGGGTCTTCATGCAATCATCAAATTTAATACTAGCATGATCCCTAATTGCTTTTACCAAAAATTTCTAATTTAGCCCTAGCAATTTTAATGCAAAATTTTCAAAATTTATCATAAATTAACTAAAATTTTAACTAATATAACCAACCCCCTACCCCACACTTACTTTATGCAATGTCCCCATTGCATATTATGCGTGATAAAGAACAATAAAATAAAGAGGGAATTGGAACAAACTCCCCTGGGATAGTAGTTGCGAGGTTGATCTTCTTTATTTAAAGCTCCATCTTCAGCTGACTTTAGACATGGGAACAGCTCATACATGCCTTGGGTGTCATTCGTCTCATGTGGATGACAGCTCCAAAATATCGAGGAAAAAGCTTCTTGGAAATGCTCGGAAATGATCTTCAAAAATATAGACAATGTCGCCTTAAATTGAATCAAATCGTTGACTCGAAGATAAAAGAATGAGCAACTTGTCGAGTTTTATGTGGTGACTCGCCGAGTTGAATTGTCATATGTGGAGACTCGTCGAGTTTTATGTGGAGACTCGTCGAGTTAGTATTATGCACTCGACGAGTTCTTGACTCTAATTAGGTATTTTCTTCTTTCCGCCTCAGCTTTAATTTTGTGTTCAAGGAGAGTATCAAGGTAATACAACTCCTCATTTTCTTCAGGAACGAGACTCTTTTTAATCAAATATAAACATCGGACTCAACATATCGCTCAAAGTCTTCTCATCTTCTTGTAAACGACTCAACCCCTCACTTTAATTACCTCACGCTTTAAGAATTTGCTCTAATATCACCCTAGCTTCTGCAAAGATCAAAGACAAAACCACGTAACAAAAAGGAAAACAAACATCAAAATAAAAATTCCTAAATTATCCCTAAATACTAGAAGTTTAAAAGAAAAAGAACAGAAAACTCTAATGACGGGTTGCCTCCCGCAAGCGCTTCTTTTTGTGTGAGTCTTTAGCTGGACTCTCAACTTAATAAAATTCTAATAAATTCGATGCCCATCCATCCATTTCATTTAATATTTTCTTTGGTGGACCAATTTGTAAAATTTGGCTCTTTGCTTCTATAATTGGCCAAATGAACTTGAATATATAAAACCCAAGAATTCTGACAAGGGTTGGGACCGGTTGGATACTAATCAAAAATGGATCGTGATTTTGAACTTTCTCCAAAGTTGGAATCGTCACCCCATGCTTTGAAACACAAACCGGAAATACAGGGGGCCATGTTGTGGTAATGGTCAAACCATAGCTTGGTTCCTGCAATTCAGCTTGTTCTTGTTCTTCATTTGACCCTTCTGCCAGCAACCTTTCCAGCTCCTCCAAATCTCTTTCTGGATTAAATTCTTCATCTAGTAAGTTTAGCTCTTGTGACTCAAATTGTTCTTGATCGTTAGACAAGATGCTATCTAACCATTTATCAAATTTCCTCAAATCTTCATCTGAGTCAAACTCCTCATCTTCTTGCTCAATTTCCTGCACTACTTCCTCAAGAAAAGCATCAAAAGCATCGAGATTTGGAAAACACATAATAAATAAAAATAAAAATAAAAATAAAAATTAAACTAAATAAAAAAAATAATCAAAAAATAAAACAAATAATAACAATTAGCAAATAAAATTAACTATTTAGAACAGTTCCCTGGCAACGGCGCCAAAAACTTAATGTGTGTGAAACGAACTAGTTTTAATCCTACTAACTTAGACACAAAATAAACACACGAAAGGCAGTGTACCTATCGATTAGTAATATAGTTCAAGCAAGTAGGGTATCGAACACAGGGAACGGTAAACAATTAAAATAAATGCTAATATTATCTAAATAAAACAAATAACAAAAAGGGGGTTTTCTCTAGTTTTACAAGACTAGAAACTTAATTAGAATAACCAACACACAAATTAACTAACTAGCAACTAAAACAATTAATTACCAACTAAATTCAATAGTAAAGAGGACTTCTGTTTAGGTACGACTCATTTGTTCCCATGGATGATTTTAATGTATCAGATTAATTCTTCATTGGCTACCGATTAAGATAATTAGGTTCACGTTCGCTATCCCTAATTCTTAGAAAACAAATTAACTCAAGCAATGGCCAGTTGTCTAAATTAACGGGTTTCATAGATTATTGATTCGGGTTAAGTAAGACTTGTAGTGGTTAACTAAATTGGCCCTTCAATTAACCTCTTGTCGATGTTCATCCAACAAGCTTACACATTAACTTACCTATCTTCTAGTTAATTCTAGTTTCACGTTCGTTATTCCTAGACATACAACTATGTGGTCACAATAAATCATATGAAATTAATAACTAAGAGATGTTCATACAACTTAATTACTGATTTATTAGCAGAAGAATAGTTATTGTCAACACATAATGTTCTTTAACAAGCTTAACAAAACAAAATCACCAAATTGAATCAATCCAATCATAAAATCAAACCATATTTATAAAATCATCTATCCTAAACAGAAGTAATGAGTTTTTAGCTCATATCTACAGCAAATAACAACTCAAAAAAGAAATCAATTGATGTAAACATAGTTCAAACAAGAGATTAGGTAAAGAGTAAACTTTATTTTGCCTTGATTCTCCTTAAAATTGAATGTAGGGTTGATTCCTTAGGTTCCCACGCTCCAGCAGCACCTTTAGTCGACAATTGGCCTCCAAGGGTTCACCTATATATTAGGGTATCGATCTGAAAGTCCCTTTATATATATTTTCACAAAACAGAGGCTACTCGGCGAGTCCAGTGACCTACTCGGTGAGTCTGTCACTTAAAACCCGTGTACGGCAAGTCAGCGCGTCCAGAACCGCGAAACTTCTCACCAACTCGGCGAGTTGATGGCCTACTCGCCGAGTACGTTTGGAATCATCATTTTCTCAAAACATGAAAGTCGTCCGAAATTGTGTCTAGTTTTCAGAACATTTTGAATCTTGTCAATCGGAGTTACGGTTCATGAGATATGGCCAAAACACTGACGAGGGGTCAAGCTGTCCAGCAACATCCTTCTTTCTTCAAAATCCAAGATCCAAGCTTCCAATCGCTAGTTCCGCTTCCTTTTTCATCCGAGCATGTAATTGTTGCTGAAAAATGAAATTATAAACTAATTAAGCACCTTTTGTTCATTAAATGAGACAAAAGCAACATAAAGTATTAAGATCATGCATGAATTTTATAAGTAAATATGCCAATATCATGATTCAACAAGGAATGTGAAATGGCACTAAAATGAGTTTACTACCATGGTTTTACGGCCCAAGGGAGTTTACGGCCGTAACTTATGGTCACTCATGTATAAATGCAAGTTTGAAGGCTAGGGAAGGTTTAGGTACTTTTGCTCTACACTAGGATGAGAAAGACCACCTTCATTGAGGCTTTTGATGAGTTTACGGCCCAAAGGAGTTTACAGCCAGAAAATCATGACCATTTATGTTTATGAGTGTAGTTTAAGGTCCTAAAATCATCAAGGAAGGGTTATGGGTGACACGCCTTGCATCTAGGAGGGTTGATGGTCTATACATGCTTCAACATTGAGTTTACGGCCAAGGGAGATCTTGGGCTGTAAACTCAAGATGCTCTTAGGAAAGTGTATGTTTCAAGTCTCTAAGCATTTTTCCTAACTAGATATGAAGTATAGGGAAGAGTACTTACGATCTAGAAGCTTGAAATGGTTGGTATTGGCCAAGAACACTAGTGTGTGCTCTTGGTGTTCTTGGTGAAACTTGAGGATATAAGAAAAGAGTGATTTCCATGGATGAAATCATGTAAGGATACTAGATTAAGAGGTGTATCAACAAATCTAGGAAGAATACTTACATCTTTTGAAGATCTAGGAAGAAGGTTGGATGATACTTGAGAGGATTTGAAGAAAAATCGGCCAAGGAAGGAAGAAATGAGAAGAAATGACCAAATGCCTTATATATGCACTCGATTTTACGGCCACATGAGTTTATGGCCGTAAACTCATGGTCTTGTGGTCGTGAAATCATTTAGATGAGGTTAAGGTTCGATTTGCTACACTATGGTTATAGAAGGTATTTTTTAACACTTATTCCTTAAGTGTATTAGGCTCAAAACTCCTTAGAGTGGCCTTTAACTGGGCGATAACTCAGTACTAATGAGTTTGACACTCAGTTGAGTTGATTGACTGTGTCTTAAAAGCAAAAAAAATTCGGGTTGTCACATTTATGCTAATGATTCAATAAATGGGGTATTAATTGGAATACCTTTGAATTGGTTGATAAATATCTTGTGCTCTTGCTCCAATGGATATGCCCTTACTAGAGAAGTAAAAGGTAACGGAGGCTGAAACGGTTTAACAGAAGAATAACTTTTCTGTTCAGACTGAGCCCATGACGTGAGCATCTGTTGCTCACATCGTGAGAACTAGGCATTAGCCCTTTTTTTCTTCGATCTTCATTCTTTCTGGTAGTGGATCGGGCTGTTTTAAGGCTTCATTATTGATCAATACAAGCTCTGAATTAGTACCTTCTTCAGTGGTTTTTGCCATGACATGTGGTTATGGTTTTGGATTGTGATTCTTAGATAGTAATCTTTCGTTAACAAGTGTAGTCAATTGCCCGAGTTGAGTCTCAATATTTTTTATGGAAGATTGTTGATTTCTAATAGTCACATCAGTAGCATCATGTTGTTTTTCAAAGGCTTCCATAAACCTATTAATCGTTTACTTAAAGTCCATCTTCTTATCGGGTGGTGGTTATTACTTTTGGTCGTATCCACATCCAGTTTTCCAATATTTTTCTTCTTGTATCCGTCATATGCAACCATTATTTCTTTGGATTTCTCCAATCTTCATCATATTTATCACCACTTGAATAACACACTTTCGCTTTTCTATTTCCATGTTCATCCATATTGCAATCTTTGGTTAAGTGTGGCCCATTATAAATATCATACCTCACTCTTATGACATGTATAGGTTGATGCATTTTCGTCATTCTTCAGTTCATATTCTCTAACTTAGCCATAACATCCTCCAAATCTCCTCCATTTCTACTTCCTTTTAATATAGTCACATCCTCTTGTGGGTTATGTTATTCTCTCAAGTGCTTTGTGAATTCTTCAACCAAATCTTTAGTGGTGGTTGGATCTTTCTTTGTAATTAGGCCTTGCGAATCAAGGAGTTTCCTTGTTGTAATATTCACCCCATGATAAAAAATATAGACTACTTGTTGCACGCTCAAGTCATATTGAGGACAAGTTCTCAAAAGGCCTTTATATCTCTCCCCAACTTCGTATAAGGATTCTCCATCTTCTTGTTGAAAATTAGCAATCTTTTTCTTGAGTTTGGAGATTTTTGATGGAGGTCTAAATTGATCAATAAACACTTCACGAAGGTTCTGCCAAGTTCTTATTATTCTAGGTGATAAAGATTTCAACCATAGTTTTGCTTCTTCAATGAGATTTACTAGAAGCATCCTTGTAGAAACGCATCTCTTGTGACATTTGGAACATTGAAATAATTACCAATGTGCAAAACTTCATCAATATGATTGAATGCATCTTTGTAGTCTTTCCTGTAAAATGGTATGGCTTTGAGCATAAAAAGGATATGCCCTTTTCGCTCAAAACCTGTTGTAGCTGGAATCTTGGGTGGAACTAGACGTGGTCCTTTTCCATTTCACAATCTCTTCTTATACTCCTCCATTGTCATTTAGGTTATATATGTCATCTCTTCGACATTGCTTTTTATCTTTTCTTGTGAATCCTCCTCGGTAGATGTTTTTGGCTTGTACCTTACTTTTTTCACTCTTGAATGTGTCAAATTGGAAAGTGCTATTTGAATCGTCGACCTTTTTGTTGTTCTTTTTGGGGAAAGCTAACTGTGGATTTTTAAGTGGTGAAATTATTGGAGTTTTATATCCTCGGGTCATAAATCACTGAAACAAAACAAAATGTGTAAAAACAAACTAGAAAGAAAATAAACAAAAAATTGAAAAGTATTGAACTCACATCGTGAGAGATGTCCCTCATGTCATGAGAACTAAACAAACAAAAAAAATAAAAATTTTGCAGAAAATTAACTTTTTGCGGTTTTTACCCCACAAAAAGGAACAATTAACCTAAAGCAATTAAATTAACAACTAAAATAGCCATTCCTCAGCAACGGCGCCAAAAACTAGTTATGAAACTTATATACTACCTAATTACAAATTTATAATCCTAACCTACTTAACTAACTAATTGCACTTAAATAGTGTACCTAGTTAAATTTATAGAATATGTTAGGTAAGCTGGGTATCGGACGTAGGGAAAAGATTTAGCTAATATTAATACTACTAAAAATTAGTCTAAAAACAATAATTAAAATGGGGAGGGGTTTATATGATTTTTCAAGTTCAAATTAAATTACCACTAAGCACACACACACACTCAGCTAAAAACGATTGTAAACAAATTAAGAAGACACTTCCGTTTAGCTTCGAATCCCCGTTTTCCTATATGTAGTTTCTACCTATGGATGTATTCAGCTGGTTACCAATTAAAATATAATTAGCAGTCTTGATCTGATCTCTTAATATTGTCACCAATTCATGAACTACTATGTAATGATCATACACAAGCAAACACATAATTGATTATTAATGATAATTGGGCGGTGTAATATATATCTAGATGATTATCATTGATCAAGACAAATAATCAAACATGATTATGATGAAATTATGTTCTCATACATAGCTAAAGTTGTTACCTTTATCACTTAATCTAAGATGTGATTAATCCTAGCTCTAGCAATTTAATGATCATAACTACTAGGTAAACAAGTTTATGCAATTAAAATGGTCATTAAAATACACTTAACTTGAATCAAAGCAATAATGAATGAAACTTTAACATGCTAGGTATTGATAATCAAACACATGCATTAACAACCTTCAAAAAATCCAAATATAAGCAAGAAACTAGCACATAGCATTAGGGTTCATCTACAGTAAATGAAAGCCTAATGATTAGCTACTCATAGCAGAAAATAAGCACACAAATACATAAGAATTTGGTATAATTAAATCAATGCAAGCCGAATGTGATGTTTAATCTTCAAAATCTTGATCATCAATTTGCTTCTCTTCCAAAGGGTTGTTTTTCTCTCTTCTCTAGCTTCTGAATTCGAATATCTCTCTAGAATATCAGATCCAGCCTCTCCAAAATTGATTATGTAAAGCGGTATTTATAGTTTCCTTATAACGCATCTCACATCGTGAAAATTAGGGTCTCACGTCATGAAATTAGTGAAATTCGTGTCTCAAAAGGATACATGCTTTACGCATAATGATTTTCTAGAACAAGCATTCTCATGTCATGAGCTTAACCTCTCACGTCATGAGTTTTATTGCAACGCCACAATTTTAGAGTCTTCCAATAGCAATCGTTCGCATTCTAAAGACCTTTCAGAGCGAACACAATGTCGCATCCTATCGCCTCTCGCTCTGATTCTCACATTGGTTTCGATCCTCCTGTCGCAATGATTCTTATTATCGTATCTAGGCATAATGATGCCTATTTCGATCCAATTGCATTGACTTCCACTTCGGTTCCGATCGCAGTTTCATCTAATCGTAGCGATGATGCTTTCACATTGTATCTCATCTTATTCTCCTTTCGTTCACATCCTATTGCAGCGATGCTCCATAATTACAGCTCGAGTCATTAAAATTCCAACTTTTTTTCGGTTTTGGCCCATTTTCTTCAAGAGTGTCCTTTTTAGCTATAAAGTAGAATTTAAACATTATAAGTACCAAATATCTTGATTATTAACTAAAATGTAGCATGAATGTATTAAAATAAAGCATAAATATATGAATAAATATGACATTATCACTTATGCAAGGCGTAGGAAAGTTACATAGGGTGTAACCCGCTAAGTGTGGATCATAATTCTAATAGGCTATGCATGGCATAGCTTACATTACGTAGGGTGTAACTTATGTTACACAAGGCATAGTCACGGCAAATCAAAACCCTATTTCTTCGGTTTTGAAACCTATTTTAGGGCTCTAACTTATGGAAAACCATCTCATGTTAGGGTTTATGAGTATTCTAACACTCCTAAGTGTACATGAAACCCTAAATACCTTGGATCTATGTTTTCTCTATTATACATGCAAATATGAATATTCCAAGGTATTATCCTAACTAGCATAAGAAACATTAATTCATATGGAATAATATAAGCTAGAAGGCATACCTTTTGGTGTAGCTTGATTCCATGGAGCTTAAGAGCCTAGTGCCCCAAGTGTGACACCACAAATGGTTCACACAACACCAAATACACTTAGAATAACTTAGAGAGAAATGAACCACTTCATGAAATCGGCTAGCCCTCACCATTCATTCATAGTCCATGATTTTTGGGAAGAATAAAATGCTTATATAGTGTGTCACAATTAGGGTTACACCATGTAAACCCTAATTGTCATGGCCTTTCATTTCCATGATCCATGGGTGCAAAAACACCATGGAGCATCCATGCAGTATCCTATGGATTTTAGCCCAACTTGATAATCCATGGATCATTAGCCCACTATACAAGTATAGATGATTTACACAATCAACCCATATATTAAATTAGTCTCCTTTTTGATCACTTAATTAATTCCAAATTAATTCTTGATCAATACTAATTAAATAATCTTATTAATATATTAGAACTTATAATATATTAATAAACCTTAAGTGTTATTTCTCTCATTTTAGTCTATCCAAATGCATGATGCCATGCAACCCAAATGGACCATGTCAATTGGGTCAAGTACATACCAAATATAGTTATGGGCTTAGACACTAATCCAACACAACCTCCATCACCTAAGATAATTCCTTGAGAAACCCTTACCACCTCTCACTTGTTTTGAGCCTTGGAATCATTTATGAGCTTATTTCTCGAATTGAAAGGTGGAATCCTGAAGAACAAGGTGGGTGGCAAGGTGTATAGAAGAAACAATCAAATATAGATCGAACAAGGTTACTTCATTCCTGGACCATTGTGAGTAAAAAGCTTCCAACTTTCTCATCTGTTTCATAGATCTTGTTAATGATCATATTTGTCACTTTTTGGTCCATTGAGCCTGTGTTTTGGGAGTTGAGGCAACTTCATTTCCTTTTGATCTATATAGAACATTCTTCAGACTTATGGGACTTAGAAAGTTGTGCTTTGGTGCATGTTTATTAAGCCATGCTAGTTGTGCTAGCATTATTGGGTCATTTTAGTGCACAAAGTTTATATCTTGAAAGCTTGTGACCTTGTTATGGATAAAGTTAGAATCCTTATCCATCTAAACATCATATTCATTTAGATTTGAAGGTTGGAGACTTGGACTTAACGGTTGAAGTAGAGAAAGATGCATTTTTGGTTCCTTTGAGGCTTAAAGACTAGCTCTTGGTTGTTTAGACAATCCTAATGGATAAATTTGGAAAATTTATCCATTACGAAGTTATTATGACTAGATCTGAGCTTTGAGTGAAAATTCTTAATGTGTTAGGTGATTAAAATTAAGTTTGGCAATAAACATTGTATGTGGGGCGTAATCAAGGCTACACCCAGTGTAGCCTGATTTTGCACCCGTTTTTCTGGATAAGAATCTACACCTACTTAGAGCTAGGTGTATGTCGTGAGTAAGTCAATGAAAGGTTGACCATTGACCTTTTGAACAGTTTGACTTTTCGTTAGTTATTAGGGTTTGAGGACTTAGAAGGGAAAAATGGTCTTTTATGTACGTGAGGATTTATCTTGGTATTTGGAACTGCTTAGTTGTATTTACCTTAACTGCTAATTAGGGTTTGGT
This sequence comes from Lactuca sativa, assembly GCF_002870075.4. Classification (NCBI taxonomy): domain Eukaryota; kingdom Viridiplantae; phylum Streptophyta; class Magnoliopsida; order Asterales; family Asteraceae; genus Lactuca; species Lactuca sativa. The sequence goes on along the minus strand of NC_056628.2, from coordinate 17,394,425 downwards.
TTGTGCATATGTTTAGTGGGAGGAACTTTAGCACTGGCAGCTCATGTGTAAGATCTATTCGTTTACCAATCGAGGTGATTTCTCTCACTATACTTGCATGTGTGGTAGTATTTGTTCATGCTGAACAGTTGGGTCTTACTTGATATTTGTTGTTATTTTCTATCTAGAGTTGTCGATAAATCTCGGGCATGTTTTTAATCCACTGAGATTGCTGATAGTCTATAGGGTTGCTGATAACCCACTGGGTGTGCTGTTAACCCTCTAAGATTACCGACAATCTCCAGGGTTGCTGATAACCCATCGAGTTTGTACACGGAATTAGCGATTTAATGTGTGGCAATAGTCCCAGAAACCCAAATCCTCATAAAGGATGCTCTAGTGAGGATTTGGAAGCGAGTAAGAGATCTGCTCGTGGGGACTCGGCGAGTTGTTCTTGGACTCGGCGAGTCGGATCGCAAATCGTTTCATTCGTCCCAAGTAGTGAGTCAAGGGTGACTTAGTGAGTGGGGAGAGGGACTTGTCAAGTAGGACCGGGTTAGTAGGAGAAGGACTTGGCGAGTCTGCGCCATGACTCGGCCAGTCCAGTCAACTGGAAGTTGACTTTGACCAAGGAGTTGACCTTGGACCAGGGGTGGGCAAGTCATTTGACCTAAGGGTATTTATGAGTGGCTAATCTATGTTTATGGATTTATATCCGAAGGATTGCCGGTGCAGCAGCCAGACGTCTAGCAATCAGACTTTCGGTAGCTACTTTCGAGGTGAGTTTACTTCCAGTAGCAACGCGTCTAAGGCACCAAGGCCGGCCCGTATAGACGATATGGTAGTATAAGAGTGTGGGGCAGAGCCCGTATCTCGTAGTTGAGTTTGATTATTTTATATGCCAGTATGATAGAATTGTTTATACTCGTTGTCTGTGTGATACTTGTATGTTATGGTTTAGTAGCTGAGTGTGGGCAAGGCCCGTATCTCTCTGATAGTGGAGTGTGGGCGAGGCCCGTATCTCTTAGATAGCGGAGTGTGGGCGAGGCCCGTATCTCCCAGATAGCGGAGTGTGGGCGAGGCCCGTATCTCCCAGATAGCAGAGTGTAGGCAAGGCATGTATCTCCCAGCTAGTGGAGTATGGGCGAGGCCCGTATCTCCTAACTGTTCATTGTATGGTTGCATGGTATGAGGTATTATGGGGGAACTCACTAAGCTTCATGCTTACGGTTTACAGTTTTGTTTTCAGGTACCTCTTCTTCAAGGGGGATGGAGCTGGCGCGGTAGCAGCATATCATACACGCACATTGTTTTCCGCACCATGAGTCATTCTGGGATTTTGTACTCTGATAGTTGATTGTTTTCATGTTTCGGTTTTCAGACATGATGTATGTTATGAAATGGTTTGACCAGACAGTGTTTTAATTACAATCTTTTTCTAAAGTATTGTTTTAAAAAGAAAATTTTTGGACGTGAAATTTGGGTCGTTACAATTAGCTAAATAGCAAAACAAACAAATAAGAAACAAAAGAAAAAAAAAGGGGGAAATAATGTTTTTGGTGTTTTAGAATTTTTGAAAATAAGTTGAGAAAATAAAAATAAAAAAATTTAAAATAAAGTAATAATAAAATAAAATAAGATAAAAAACACCAAAATAAAATAAAATTAAACACAATTAAAATATTTTTGTATTTTTGAAATTTATTTAAAATGTAATAAATAAAAGAAATTTAAAACAAACAAAGATAATAAATATACAAAAGGTACACAAGGATACTGAAAAATCCAAAACATAGATGAAAGGTGGACTACGAACTACTACGAGCGTCCGCACCAATTCGCAGTGTTAAAGTAGATCGCGAACTACTGCGAGCATTCGCACCGATTTGCAGCGTGAACTTTATTGATTAGGAAGTGGTTTTGGTAAGGATTCAGCTTCCATCATTCCCAGGCCTTGAGGTATTCTATTAAAGGTGGTCTCAGGTAAGGATTTTGTGAATATGTTAGCCAATTGATCAGAAGATCTCACGAAGTGAACTTCATTGTTGTCGTCTTCTACGTGATCCTTGATGAAATGATACCTCAGTGCTATGTGTTTCATCTTTGAGTGTTGCACTGCGTGGTGACAAATTTGAATAGCACTTTCAGAGTCACAATATAATGGGATTCTTTTAATGCTTCAGCCATAATCACGAAGCTAGCTTTGAATCCAAATGACTTGAGATGTGGAAGAAGCAGCAACTATATATTCAGCTTCAGCAGTTGACAACCGAACCTTGTTTAAATTTGGACATTTTAAGAAAGCGAGTGAGAGTTTCATACAAGGCTCTTGGAGCTTGCTTAAGACCATAGACTACCTTGTCCAAGATGTAGCAGTGATTTGGATACTTCCTGTTTACAAACCCAGGAGGTTGTTCCACTTATAATGTCTCTTCTAATTCCCCATTCAAGAACAACATTTAACATCCATCTGAAACACCTCAAAATTCTTGTGTGATACGTATGTCAGAAGATGCGAACAGATTCCAACCTTGCAACAGGTGGGAAGATTTCTTCGTATTTGATGCCTTCTTCCTAACAATATCCCTTAACCACGAGTCTCACCTTGCTTATTATGACACACCTTTCTTTATCCATTTTGTTGCGAAACACCCACTTTAAACCTACAACCGATGCATCCGGTAAAGTTGGAATTAGCCTCCAAACTTTGTTTCGTTCAAACTCATTGAGTTCGTCTTGCATCGCTTGCACCCAATCAGAATGATCAAGAGCAGTATTGACTGTTTTAGGTTCTACCTTGGAAATGAATAAGTTAAACATACAATATTCTACTTGAGAGAATAATGCAGTTTGTTTTGCTTTTTGTTGAGATCTCGTAAGGACTCCTGCAGAAGATTCACCGATTACTTGGGATTTGGGGTGATCTCTAGTCTATTTGGCTAGAGCTGGATAATTTGTATCATAAGAGGGATCCAATTCAGCATTTACTTCTTCGAATTCAGATTGAGCGTCCGAATCGTCATTCGCATCCTTATTCTCCCCCTCGAATGACGAGTGGTCCTCTTCTTCAGGAATTGAAGTATCTCCTATGAATGGAGGTTCGAGAGACATTTTGAGAGGTTAGTAATTTGAAGCAGAAGGTGGGTCAGACGAAAGAGAAGAAGTGTAACCATGCTTCTGTGACGGAATGCTAGTATCTTGTGGAGTTGGTTTCTCCCCCTGAGGACGTGCATTGGAGTCAGAGTTCTCCCCCTGGAATGGAGTACTCGAGTCTTGAGGCATGTTCGTAGTTGATGGCTGATTGTGGATGTCTTTCGTAGCATCATAAATTATCTTCTTTAATTCATACACTTTATTGTCAGTTGCTTTTGCTTCGGATGTGGCAACCTTTTCTGGTTCATCAAAAAGTCGCATCAATTCCTCATACAGATTGGCGATTGGAATTGTGGATGGACTTGGCTTAGGAAAGATTTCCTCCGATTGATTCTCTTTCGACTGAATCCTCTTTAAGTAGCGATCATCAAAAGAAACATAGTAGGTTTCTTCTATCTTCTTTGAACGTTTTTTGAGAACCCTATATGCTTTAGAGGTCAGCGAATATCCCAAGAATATACCTTCATCAGCTTTCACATCGAATTTGTGTCGTTGTTCCTTGGAGTTGAAAATGAAACACCTGGAACCAAATACATGGAAAACCTTGACATTTGGTTTGCAATTGTTTAAGACTTCATAAGGAGTAACAGAGAATTGCTTATTCAGAATAGATCTATTTTGGGTGAAACAAGCAGTCGCAATTGCATTCGCCCAAAAGTATAAAGGTAGACTTGCGAATGTGAGCATGGTCCGTGTAGCTTCACACAAAGATTGGTTTCGTCTTTCGACTACACCATTTTGTTGTGGAGTGTAGGGATCAGAGAAGTTGTGTGATACTCCCTTTTTTAGGAGTAGCTTATGATTTCTGATTAAGAAAGAACACCCAAGTGAAACGTGAAAAATCATCAACTATTATGAGAATGTACCTACTACCACCAACACTTTCTATTGCATAAGGTCCACAAAGGTCGATATGTAGAACTTCCAATGGTTCAATGAATTTCGTGTTTACAATGGTTGGATGACTTTTCCTGCTTTGCTTCCCCATTTCATAGGCTGCACACAAATGATCCTTATCATACTTCAAGAGGGCAAGTCCTCGCACATGATCACCAAGCACAAGCTTGTTGATATCTTTGAAGTTGAGGTGAGAAAGTCTTCTATCCCATAGCCAGCTATCATCAGAGTGAGCTTTCGTAAGCAAGCATATGGCAGGCTTCCCTCGTATTGGGTTCATATTCAAAGGATACATTTCTCCTTTTTGTTGCGACTTTAAGAGAACTGCTTTCGTTTTCTTTTTTATTATCTTAGATCCTTCATCGTCAAAGGAAAATTTCAAGCCCGTCCCTACAACGAATTGTGAAACACTAATTAGGTTGTGTTATAAGCCTTCCACATATGCCACCTTATGAATTGAAAAATCTCCATTCGTTATCATCCCATAGCCTTAGATCTTTCCAAACAAATTATTTCCATACTTTACATTTCCACCATCTTTGAGAGATCGACACTCTCGTAACTCCTCCTTCATGTCTGTCATGTGACGCGAGCAGCCACTGTCGATGTACCATTCAGAGTCAAACTACTCATCATGTATAACCTGCAAAAATTAAGCATATTTATGAACCCAAAGTTGCTTGGGTCCTTGTGAGCCTTTTACAAAACGGGGAAAAGTAATTGCAAGATCAACCATATAAGTTCGTTTTATTAAAGTGGTTTCATCTTTCTTAGTTATGGTGAAAACTTTTACTTTATTATCTTTCATTTTCGTTTCTTTTGAATCAAATTGTTTTTCTTTGTTTTTTATTTGACTCTTAACGAACTCTTTCTTAACTTTATTAGTGTTAGTAGTCAATTTCTTGGTTTGAGCTTCAAAATCTGAGCCTAACTTTCCCTTTCCCATGACATCTTTGGGTGAAGCTTTCGTGGGTTGAGAATGATGAGATTGTGATTTCTCATTGGCATTCTTTGAAAAAGAGAGCTTTGGAGCAAGGTTCCTAGTTGGTTTTGGTGGATTGTAGGAATGACGGTGCGAACAAAAAGAAGGATTCGCATGCGAACGAGCTTTCGCATTCTGATTGGAATATTTTTCTCTGGGAACATGTAACGCCTGTGTTTCTGGGCTTGTCATTATTGTCGATATAATAGTCTAGGTTAACCTTTGTAACCCGTTTTGAAATAATAGAAGTGTATTATTTGAGTATTATGTGTTTTGTGCTTAATTGCTTAATTATGTGATTTGATTAATTAAGAATAAAATGAGTGTCAAAATTTAAGTGTAAAATAAACTTGATATCTTTGGATAATGTTGTAGTAGTTGAAACGAGGTTTCCGAATATATAACGAACGCCCAAATCTGACTTCGTATGAGGAAGTTATGATTTTCTGAAGTTTCGACTTAGCGGTATGCAGCCCGAATACTCGATTTGAGATCGAGCAGTTTTTAGCCGAAACAATCTAAACGAGAATTGAAGATCTCGTTGTTAGTAGCGAAACGATGAAAAGTTAGGCGAGAACGGACGTCAAACGAAGAAGTTATGAATTTATAACGAAGTTTTTCTATCCCGGCCTTCTAAAAATAAATAATAAAAATAAATCAAAATTAGCCGACGGAGTCTAAACGAAACTTGTAGAGCGTAGTCTCACCTACACGTGGATATATAGAACGTTGAAAATGGATTTCGTATGAAGAAGATATGAATTTCCGAAGTTTATTAAATATTTAATATTTAAATTTAATTCCAAATCTTGGTATTATCCGAAGAGGAGTCATCGGACTCATCCGAAGTATGCCCAGCATACAGCGAAGCGTGACATCCCTCGCACTTGAGTTCTTCGGATGACGCATGCCATGACGATTCGGACGCGTACGCCCAGTGTACTCCGAGGCTCCAGCCTCCAGCCTCCTCTAAATAGGATGCGAGGGCAGCCGGCTCATTTGCTCTTTTTCTTTCTTCTCTCTCCCTTTTGGCATCGTTTTGCGTGCCAGAAGTACCCTGAAGCCCCGGTATTATTCCCGAGCCCCGAAGCAAGTTTCGAAACCCCGAAGATCCCGAGAAGTGCGTTTCCCGAGCCGAAGCTCTGCCCGCGAGAAGTTCGATTTTTGTGGAGATCCTCAAGATCTGCTGAGGATTACTACTTCTACAAGCCGTAGTGCTGTCCGATCATCTTCTGATCAAGTGAGTGTGTAGTTACTTTCTTCTAACGCATAATTATGAAGTATTTTATACGAAATACGTGTTATGTGTATAATTTTGTTGTTATATGTGTGAATGTATATTCACTCTCTTTTATCTCATAGATCTGAATTACTTTCTACGATATACGTGTTATGCGGGTGTGCCTCATCTATTATGTGGAATATATATATTGATTCAACATGCTATACAGGTTTTAAACTATGTATAAAAATATATATTTTTATCTACTAATATGTTGGGTAGAACATGGGTAGATAGTTGGTGTGTAATAAACAGATGAGAGGCCTCGATGTTATTGTTGTTGATATAGTTATTCAGTGGAGTATGGATAACGACCACGGACTCTTTCTAGACAGTCCAGTGGAACACTAGCAGGTTCATAACCTGTAGATGTTTTGAACGATGTGTTCACCGGTGTACTCTATCCCCCTCATGGTTGCCTTTAGGATATCTATTGTTGAGGAAACCCATTAGCAGTAATGTCCGTCCCGATGAAAATCCTAGATTAGGTCCCTTGAGATAGGTGTTGTTTTAGGGACGCAAAGTGAGGATAACGGGAATGGGTAATCGGGATAGTGATTGGTTAGTGAAATTAAATATAATTTATTTATTGTGGGTTGAAAACCCTATATGCTCACCAGACTCCCAAGCCTGACCCACTCAGTTTTATTTGTATTACAGGAAGTGGCGCAAGGGCGTAAGATGGATGAATCATCGAGTTGTTTTGTTTACAAGTCTGTATATGTATATATTTGTTGAATGACTTGTAATGTTATCGTTTATGCTTTATGGTCTGTATCGTAACATGACATCCTGAGTTTTGATTATATAACGAAAATGCATCTCTTGATGAAATGCTTTGATAAATATTATTTTATCATGTTTTGTTTTGGGAACAAATTCCGCAACCCTTTCAAAACAAAAGGATTTACTCTGAAATTATTTTAAAAGCATAAATGAAAATCGGTCTTTTTTGGCCGAGATTTTGGGGATGTCACAGAACATAATCGGAATTTTGGGATTGCCAAAATTGCTTCCTTTCGTTGAGATTTCTCTGATATCTCCGATTTCTTTGTCGCTTTTGCTCTGCAAGTTGCTCAGTGGACTTGTGAACATTTGCCTTGGGTTTCATTTTTTTTGCATGAGATTTGTCCTTTACTGACTAAGGTTCATTTGAACTTTCCTTTGTTCCACTTGGACTTCCTTTCTCATAGCTGGAATGATTGTTCAGTGGTTCCGCCACATACCTTCCCTTCACTTTCCATGAGGTTCTTTCATACAGACCCTTTGTTTCGTCTGCATTATCTATTAGAGCGGACCAAAAATAATCATTGCAACCTTCTTTGTTGTCTTCGTTGATGATGGATGTTAGTTCTAAAGTTTGAGTTTTGTCCATTCCTTTAGTAGCAAACACTTGATTAGGAGTAGTTTGGACTTTGGGAAAAACGGTTCCTTTCGCTTTCAATGTTTTTGGTTTATTTTGAGAAATACGTGCAAATTCAACCGACTTTTCAGAAATCAAATCTTTCGCAGGTTCAGGTTTGTTTTTAATAAACTCTGAGCAATCAACCTCATCTTCTATAGAAATTTCGCTCACATCACTGTCCTCATCGAATTCAGATGTGCTTTCAATATATATTTTATTTTCTGAACTTAATTTGGCACTGAATGAGTCAAATTTTTGTATAGTGTCAGACTTGATTTGCTTCTTGTCGTTTTCATCTAAAATCTGCTTTAACATGTTTTTGTGGTCTTACGACTTAATGTATGATTCAATTCATTCCAGTCCAACCCTATATGCATCAGAAGTTTCGTCTAACGAAACTATGGATTCGCATTTGTAACAGTCGGTGTCTATCTCATCTTCCTTTAATTCAAGAAATGGTAAGATCATCTTGTGAATTTTCTCACAAATTCCACAATCAAGGTGCAAATAAGTAATGTTAAAATAAAGCCTTTTAGCAATTAAACAGAAAATGTTACGTTGTTTCAAAAGCATCAAATTATCTCGTTGCAAATAAATTAATTGATCCTTAGACTTAGACGACTCCGACTCGATCTTCTCAATCCACATTCTCCGCTCATCGCTTTTCGACAAAACCCTGCTGATTTGATCAATTAGGTTAGAATTTGTTAATCAAGTTCTTTTTAAACTGTCACTAATATTTGAAAAGGTGAATTTTAAGTCGTTTAATTCGGTTTCATACTTAGACACAGGAATGTTGAGTGATTCGAGAATTAGGTTTACCTTGTTGATCAACTGTTTACACTCATTGATTGTTCGGGTATTGGTCTTGCAGTGAAACAACTATCATCCCTTCTTCCACTCCCAGTAACATTCTCATGCATCTATGACCCTTCACTCTTTACCATCAAGCACCTTCCTACAAACTGCGACGTTTCCTCTTCTGCAACGAACGCCCTGCCATGTGTGGGCTTGCGAACCTCGTTGTCCTCCAATTCGGTTGACCATACTTCAACTCCTCCAAATTCATTCTCAGCCACATTTTCTTGCACAATCAAAGCATGCATAAAGTTATCAACAATCTTTTTCTTTTTGATCTCCACCAACTTTCACATGTGGTAGGATTCATCATCTTCTCCTTCTCTCTTCTCATTTGGCCTTCTCAGCATGCAATCCTTGGCTAGATGATTTTTGTCATGACAATAGTTGCAGTCATAGCTAGAGTCTCCCGTTCTCTTTTTCTCTTTTTTATCTTCCTCCTATGAGAAGTGCTTTTCTTCTCCTCTATCACCCTGTCTGAGCTGTAGCTACCCTGCCAGTTTCGGTTCTTGTTTAATGGGAATTTCTTCCTTGCGAACCTTTTGGGATTTGAGACCATTAAAAAGAACTCCTCATTCGTAAGATGACATTTAGAATGATCTGGCTTAGAATCTTCCTCTGTAATAGTTTTGCCCTTCGCAACAAGAGCTAGAGACCCAATTCCAGAAAAAGAATTTTGCTTCTTTCGACACTTCACTTTCATGTGCCTTGAGAATCCCAACAAGCTTAGCTAAAGTATAACATTTGAATTGCTCATGCACTTTGACGGTAGAAACCACTGCCCTCCATTCAGATCTAAGCCTATTCATGAAAGTAACTTTCTGCTCGATCAACTCGCATCCAATACCATGGTTCATCATCTTTCTAAGAAGATGATTGTAGTGATTGAAAGTATGGCTCATATTTTCTTCTGGATTCTGCATGAACACACCGAACTCCGAAAGTAGGAGTGTTTGAGTTGAATGCTCAAGATCTGCTTCAGTGGAGTAAAGTTATTTAAGCCTATCCCAGATGGCTTTCGCAGTGTCACACGAACTAACAAGGCGAAAAGTATCAGCCTACAAAGTGAATCTAATGATCCTCATTTCTTTGACGCTGTTGATCAGTTTTTATCTTTTTCGTCTTGAGGAACATCCTTCATATCAAGGAGCAGTTGGTTGTATTGCTTCTGAGTTTTGATGGTTCTTTTTGACTCTGTATGAACAAATGGACCTAGAGTGATGGCTTCCCATATTAAACAACCATTGTCTTCTGAACCGAGAATGTAATCCTCAAAGTGAAGCGCCCATAGTTCATATTCAAGAGGAAAGAAAATCGGGATCCTTGTTGTTGATCCAATATTGCTTGAGATATTTATAGAGTTGATGTTGGAATCGTCATGCTGCATGATGATGTTTTCTTTGATATCTATAAAGAATAAGACGTGTAAACTGAGATGGTTTGTAGGGTAATATCAAGATCAATTTAAGCCATCAATGTGACAATGAAGATTACTTGAACTAGATCATATATTAACGGAAACCCTAAAAGTATGTAAACAAAAGAGATACGTATAGATTACACAGTCTCCTTCTCTGATACCAATTGTTACGAATAAATCCTTAAAGATCGATTAGATTCAAGAATAGATAAAAAAACATGATGATGATTCAAGAATGTCGAAGGATTAAACGTCACACCTCAAAAGAACTTTATGGAGAATTGCTACTGTAGAGGCATGTTTAGGGTTACAAGGTAAAAGATCAGAGTTAACTAAAATATGATGCATGCAAGCATCTTAAATAATCTAACCCTATTAAATACGGTGGAGAGGCCCAATCGTTTACATAAAAGACTTTAATAAAAGTCGAATGACGCAACACTATAATCCCAACAATATAAACGACTTTAATAAAAGCCCAATGACGCAACACTATAATTCCAAAAACAAATGTATGCATATAACAACACATGGTTGTGCCAGGTCCGTATCAACCCCACATGATAGCATGTAGCGGTGTCAGGTCTGTATCAACTTATATTACAACGTGTAGCTGTTTCGGGCCCGTATCAACCCCCACGTCAATAATAACTTCGAGCCTATATTAACTCGATATATAACATTCGATCATATAAAATATAGTCACAAAATCACACATATTCAACACATATAAATCAGCGGACCAGGATTGGTGTCTTCGACCTACTAGTGTGGTCAGAAGACTCAACTCTAAATGATGATAACTGAACCACACGCTCGAGCTGCTACTAACCTGGCTCCTTACACTACTTATATCCCAAAAATAACTCTAATTAATAATTTGTGTTTTATCCCGTAATAAATAACTTAATTATTCCATTATCCTAATAAGGGCAAAAAACGTCATTTGTTATTTCTAATCACAACCCAACTTATCAATCCCAACCCTAAAGGTCCAAGTCACAAATGAATGGCCAAACATTGAGTCTAAGACGTGTGCTCCGTGTACATCGTTGTATGCCCCACATACAAGCGGCTGATGCGGAAAGGGAAGTCAGGTTCAAGGTGCAGTACGTGCAGCATATGTCGATTTATGCCCAACATATGCACCATGGTTCATACCCTCCTATTAAGGTCTTTACGCCTCATGACCTTACGTCTAAACTTCATATTTGAGTTTAATAAAACATATGAGGCCATAAAGTTGCAACTGTTATGCCTTTGCATGGCTACAAGGATCCCAACACTAAAAACTTAACTTATTCAATAATTTACAACTCCATAACTCTTGCATGGAATCAACCAATACTCAAGCTTGTATTTTTATGACATAAATCACCCTAAAATGTCTGAAATGACAAATTAAAGGCTTTGGAGTATTCTATACTTACAAAGTCAAAGCTTTGGAACAAAAGAGTGTAAATCTAAGCTTGAGCAAGATCTAAAGAAATATACATTACAGTTGGAGATTTATACCTCCAGAAGATGCACAATGATGAGTAGTTGCTGGATCCAAACACTTGAGAGCAAAATCCCTTCCTTGATGTCTTCCTTCACACACAAGAATATACAAAACTTACTCAAAAGCTTCAAATCTCACTCTCAAGGTTAGGGTTTTTATTCTTAGGGTTTAGAGGAATGGAGGTTGGATGGTGAGAAGGGTTAAAGGCCATAAAGTCTTTAAATAGCGTCCAAACCCTAAAAATTAGGGTTTGTCCCGTGATTGTATACACCCAATGTACATACATGTATGCCCATCGTACGTGGTTAACTCCGTGATTCTCATGCCAAACTCTTACGCCCAATGTACCTGGCTCTTACGCCCAGCGTAAGGACCAATTTGTCAGAATTTTAAAACATGAAGCTAGAAAGAAAAATATATGGACCACTTGGTATCACAAAAGGGTGTTCAACGTACATTTAGTTCGACATTCAAGAAAGATGAAAAAGAAATTACAAACAAGTCACATGATTTTTTTGCACAAGTTCAATACCTTTTAAGTGTGTAAACAATCCTGAGTTTCATAAGTTGATCCAAATGGTATGAAATTTTGGTAGAGGGCTTTATCCTCCTTCTTATCATGAAATACCAGTTCCATTATTTAAAAAAAAGTTGAATACACCAAGAAGTTACTTGAAGACTATAAGAATGAATGGAAAAAAACATGTTGCACATTGACCAATGATGGGTGGGGTGATAGAACGAATCAATCAATTTGCATATTTCTTTAAATAGTCCTAAAGGAACTATTTTTACCATCGGTGTACACATCCAACATTATCAAGACAATGGAACGTGTGTTTGAAATTATAAGTCAATTCCTGGAGCGGATAGAAGAAGAAAATTTTGTTCAAGTGGTGATTGATAATGTTGCTAATTACAAGGCTGTTGGGGAATTATTGATGCAAAAGAGGAAGAACTTGTTTTGGACATCATGCATGGCTTAATGCATTGGATTTTGAAAAAAAAAGGTTGATGAACATAAGACGACTATAGCCAAAGGAAGAAAGATAGCAAGCTCTGTCTACAATAGGTAACAATTGCTTTTTATTCAATTTTTATTATTAGTTTAAGATACAAAATTTCATGATTTATTCTTATAATAAGCTTCATTTCTAATAGGTCATGATTGATTAACTGGAGAAATTTACAAAAGGGAAAGAACTTCTTAGACTCGGAGCAACTAGATTTGATATTGATTATCACTTGGTCAATTGCATGAACTGAAATGTTCCATGTTTGTCTTTGGATAATGGTCAACTACAAATTATGAAAAAGTCAATATGGGAAAGGCTATTAAGGATATAATTATGGAACATGTATGATTTGGGCTATCAATTGCAACATGTCTTAATGCAACACATCACCTTACGAAGGTTGTTTGAAGGTTTGATTCATATTCCAAATTGGTTATGTGTAGAGTCAAATATGTTGTTATATATTGAAGTCATAGGTAGTAGTCGAAGTGTCGAATAGTTTGTCAATATCGAAGGTCTTCACAAATTTGACACTATATGTATTTTATCAGGCACATATGTAGTTTCTCTTTAACTGTTGAAGTCCTGATATACTTTTTGTATCCGTCGAGTACACTATAAATAGTGTAGGTACCTAAGACATTTGTAACTTTTGCAACTTTTGCATTGTTCTTATTTTCTCTAAAAAAATGTACTTGTAATTTCCCTAGATAATATGAACTGGATCAAGATTTTATTTACATATGATGTTCATATTAATTCTGATTTTATATATGATTGCTTACTTAACTCTTCATATGGTATCAGAGTAGGAATCAAAAAATTGATTAAAGAATCCCATTCATGTTTTCATTTATTAAGTAATTTGTCTTGGTTCAGTTTTTCCACAAGGAAAAATGTAATTCTTCGATTGAACTCTCTGATTTAGCGATTCTACAATAGTTAATCAATCGTTTACATCTGATTTCATTCTTTTCAAGTTTTTCATCTTTTCAAATCAATACTATAGAATGTGAATGCCACGATGAATTTTTGTAACCTACTTGGTTCATCTATGAAGATTCCCATGTTGTTTCCTGAATACTATGATCAGTGGGCTGAACGTATGGAAGATTACCTCAATGGAATCAATGAGGATTTGTGTAGATCAATTGAAAAATAATTTGTATCGTGCTGATCAAGTTCAAGAGTAGGGATAGCTTGTGAAAATGAAGATATGATTACTTTGGTTGATAACCAAAATCCCAATGAAAAAAGATGCATCTGAAAGTTACATGAATCCTTACCACCGATCGTGTATAACTACATCCGTGGTTGCAATACTGCACAAGAAATCTGGAATACACTCAAAGAAAAATTCCAAGGAAATGAGCAAACAAAGGAAAGCTTGTTGACTCAATGCTTGTCTGAGGTACCTGACTTTATGTAGAAGGAAAATGTATTTATTGCAGCTTACTATGATCAGTTCAATGAGTTGATTTACATGTGCACGAGGTATAATGTTATTCGTACTTCTCTAGAGTTCAACATAACTTTCATTCTTGGTTTGAAGGAGTGGAAGAACATTTGTTTGATGATTAAGACCCAAGAGAATTTCGACACTTACTCCTTATCGAATCTCTACAATATTCTTAAAGCTCATATGTATGAGGTGAAAGAGATTGTAGAGGAAACTAAAAAGATGAATTTTGGAGGTCCTTTGGCACTATTCTCAAAAACTTCTAATATAGAAGTGTGTTCTGATGGTGAAGCAGATGATAGAGAAGAAGGTATGTTGATGACTTATGATGAAGAAGTCGTGCCCTATTATTCAAATAATACCGTCAAGAAATTTTATAAGAATCCAGTTGGTGGAAACTTCAAAAAAAAACTTATTTAAGAAGTCATTTTCAATTTTTGGTGTTTCACAAAAGAGTGTTGAGAAGGTGGAAGAGAAGTAGGCAGAAAAGAAAATTGAAATGAAGTTAATAGGAGATTTTGATTACGATTGTAACTACTGCAATGGAAAGAATCGTCTTGATAGGTATTTTATGTTGAAATAGCAAGAGGAGTAGAAAGAGAATGTGAAAGACAAAGCTTACTATGCGATGAAAATCGAAGAGCTTCTAGAAAAGTTGAAGAACCTTTTATTGGTGCTAATAAATTCATTTGAAGAAGAAGGAACCTACCAAATTTGGTCATCTAGTTTGGATGATGAGGAAATGCGTCGTCTGGCACATGGTTTTTTGTTTTCCAAGCATTATGGTGACCATTCAGATGAGAACAAGGTGTTGGAAGAGTTTATGTAACAAATTGAAGAAGGGAGTGAAAAGGAAGTAGAGAAGTTTATTGAAGGAAGGTACTCTGTTTCAACCACTTCGAAGTGACCTATGACTGAGAAGTTAATATGTGATGAGCAATACAATGAAAATTGGTATATCAATAGTGGGTGCTCGCGTCACATGAGGGGAGGGAAAGAGAATCTGATATATTTTAAGAAGTTAGAAAATGTTGGAGTTGTGAAGTTTGGGAATAATAAAAGATACAAAGTGAAGGGTTATGGAAAGGTGACAAATGGGAAGTTCACTGTTAACTGAGTCACTTAAGTCGATGGTTTAAAGAATAACTTTATATGCGTATCTAATAAAGAAATGAAGGAAGTTTTGCTAAAATCAAATACGAAGGGAGATATGTTCACTTTCGACATAAAACCAATTATTGGTTTACCCTCATTTTGCTTATCGTTGAAGGCCACTTCAAAACTTAGTTGGCTATAGCATCGAAGACTTTGTCATCTTAATTTCAAATTTTTGAATAAAGTTGCTTTAAATGATTTAGTTTAAAGATTACCTGTTCTAAAATTTGATAATGATTCTTTATGCGCAGTTTGTGAACAAGGTAAACATCAGCAAGGTCATCATGTATTCATCGACTCGAAGATAAGTGAACCTTTGGAACTTCTACATATTTACTTGTGTAGACCTTCGACTATTGAGTCTATCAATGGGAAAAAGTACATACTTTCATAGTAGATGATTTTTCATACTTTACATGGGTTCATTTTCTTAGACATACATCTGAGACTGCTGAAGTAATGATTGATTTCATCAAAAGCATTGAAATAAGTTTGAAGAAGAAAGTTTGTTGTAACAAAATTGAAAATGGAACAAAATTCAAGAATCATGTTCTCAATTCATTCTTGAGAAATCTAGGCATTTTTAATAATTTTTCATCTCCTTATACACCACAAAAAAAAAGGTTGTTGTTGAAAGAAGAAATCGATCTTTGTGTGAAGCTGCTAGAACAATGCTAACTTATGCAAATATACCTCAATATTTTAGGGCAAAAGAAATTTCTATAACTTGTTTCATGAAAAATCATTCTTTCATTCATCGAAGATTTAAAAACATGCTTTCTGAAATCATTAACAGAAGGAAACCTAAAGTAAATTTGTTTCCATAAAGCATGGAAGAAACTTTCAATTTAAAATTTTATGATTACTATGTTAAAAAGAGTTGAACATGAGTTCCCTTAGAAATCAATTCTTTATGATTCTAATGACGATTCTGAACAAATTTTTACTTTTGACATAGACTTTGATTTGCTTTTTGGTATTCCTGACAGAGAAATACATGCTGAGGTTAATATCGAAGAAAATCAAGTTCCTGAAGAATCAAAACATTCTTATGAGTCAATAATTACTGATGGACGAATATATGAATATTCATCTTCGACACCAAGAGCTCATGTTGAAGGGGATCAAACTTCAACATGTGGTCAAGTTGAGGGGGACCACTTGACAACACAACCT
This sequence comes from Lactuca sativa, assembly GCF_002870075.4. NCBI lineage: Eukaryota > Viridiplantae > Streptophyta > Magnoliopsida > Asterales > Asteraceae > Lactuca > Lactuca sativa. The sequence continues at coordinate 17,378,142 of NC_056628.2, read as the reverse complement.
CAAATTCAAGGGTAGTATATAACTTAGTGCTATCGTTGATGGGGAGAAACACATGGTGGAACCATTTGTTCAAGGGGAGCCAAATCGAACACATATCAAAGATGACAATTCATTACAAGTCGAAGATGACATCGATGCTCCAGGTAATGTAAATGATGACATGAATGACACTTTTTCTTCTGTAGAAGAATTTTCAGAAGCTGAAGAAATATTTGAAGATGCTCATTTTGATTTCGATCCATCATTTCCTCCAATGGAGAAATGGACTTGTGATCATCCCAAAGAACAAATTTTTGGTAATCCTAATTATGGTGTGTTATCAAGAGCACATGTTAGGCCAAGAATTGAAGTTCTTAATGCTCACCAAGAATTTTGCATGTTCAATGTCTTTATTTCTATAATTAAACGAAAAACACTCAAGATTGCATTAGAACATCCTGATTGGGTTGTTGCAATGCAATTAGAATTGGCTGAGTTTGAAAGAAACAAAGTTTGGAGGCTAATTCCTAAACCAGCAGGAGTTTTTGTGGTTGGTTTTAATGGGTTTTCAAAAATAAAGTTGATAAAGAAGGAAGTGTAGTTCGTAATAAGACCAAATTACTTGTAAAGCTTATTGTTACCAAGAAGGGATTGTTTATGATGAAACCTATACTCAAAGCAATGTGAATTTTTTGTAACATCCCAAAAATATAGTCTGAAAATTTCGTTTTAAAATAGTAATAAAACCCTGTTCATCAATCGTCATATAAGAATCATAAAGAATGTATCTCAAAATATCTTAACAATTGTCAAATATATCAGAGTATAAACATCCCAGGCTGAACAAATGGTGTGTGCACTGCAATCTTCCCGAGCTCCTCTTTTAAAAATTGAGTACCTGAAACCAAAACTAAAAACCGTAAGCACGAAGCTTAGTGAGCTCCCCCAAACTACCACATACCATACAATAACATATAAAGCATCTACTGGGCCTTGCCCACTGCATCGGACCGAAGTCCAGAAACTAACCAGGGCCTTGCCCTCTACATCGAACCGAAGTCCGGAAACTGCATCGGACCGGAGTCCGGAACTAACCAGGGCATTGCCCTCTGCATCGGACCGAAGTCCGGAACTAACTGCATCGGACCGAAGTCCGGAACTGATTGGGACCTTGTCCCCTGCATCGGACCGAAGTCCGGAACTGACTGAACATAACATAGCATAAACATATCAACTAGCATGAATACATATACTGCATACTGCATCGGAACAGAGTCCGGAACACATAACACAAAACATGCTTGAATCATAAAGACATCAAGCACTCTAACTACTGCATCGGACCGAGGTCCAAAACTAACTGAACATAGCATAACATAATCGTAGCATATAATCTAAACACATATACTGCATACTGCATCGGACCATAGTCCGGAACACATAACTCATACCCTGTCTGTATCACAAAGACACCAAGCATACTGAACTACTGCATCGGACTGAAGTCTGGAACTACTGCTAACTAAACGGGTCGGCATTGTGGCCGTAGACCCGTTCCTACTGGAAGGAAACTCACCTCACACTGCAGAAGTCCTGTAGACACAATCCCACACTGCTGAAGTCCCGCAGACTCCACCCCAGCTGCTAGTTGACAGATTCCCGAACTGTCAACACCAAATAACACCCAATTAATAATTGGGTTCTAGCACATAACTATAAATACATGCTTTGGATAATTCCTACATTACCCCTAGCTTGGCTTACCCAAGCCCAAGGCCCAATCCATAGGCCCAAAGTCAACTAGGGATCAAAGCCCAACATATGGCCCAATTTTCCAAATTGGGCCCAAACCTCTACATGGACTTCCCTTAAGGCCCAAATGTCCAGTCTAGTCCAACATGTCCCATTCTAAGGGCCCAATATCATACAATCCTCTCAGCCCCAACTATGGCCCATCTATGGCCCAATTTTCCAAATTGGGCCCAATCCTTCATATGGGCCTTACCTTAAAGCCCAACTAATTACTCTAGTCCATTCGATTATTCTCGGATGGCCCAACACAAAGCCCAAGTGAAATTAGGGTTTCACATCAAATGATAACTAGGGTTAAGTGTTGCTTACTTAACCCACTAAGGACTTAACACACTAGGGACTTAATCCATCAAGGACTTAATCCATTAAGTCCATTATTGCTTAGATTAATTTCTGCCAATGATTATTATTTAATATTCACTTATTAAATAATTCTCGTGTGCGTGCTGATAATCTCTCAAATATTAGTATATCTCAATTAGCCCATTAAGGACTTAGTCCATTAAGTCCTTTACTCTACTATATAAATGAGATGGAATAGTTTGGGCTTAATTCACAATCCAATCCCAATGGCCGAACAGTGGATCCAATACGTCTAAGGCCCAATACCCATAATTAGGGCTTTCTAAACCCTAATTAGGGTTCCTCATCCAAACGTGGCCCAATAGGCCCAAAATAACTCTCTAAGCCCATTAGGGTTTTGCTTGTGGGACACCACCCACTACCACCTCGGGTAGTGGTGGTCCATGGCGGCTCACGGCGGCGGCCACCACCTTACGGTGGTGGTTACTACTATTTTTATTATTAACCTAAAATAATTACAATTACAATGCTTGATCAAAATGTAACCACACACACACTAACACACACACACACTAACTAATACACACACACCCAACCACACCATGGTGGTCGGCGGTGGTGCTTGGCGGCAGCCACCACCTCATGGTGGTGGTAGTGGCTTCCTTGCTATATCCGGCTAGACTAAACACCCAAACACCACTAAACTGCAATGAACACACACACACACACATACAATTTCTGCTTGCAAAACGAACTCAGCCACCTCCCCTTGGTGGCATACGGCGGTCCGGCAGCAGCAGTAACCTCCAACAGCAACAATAATGGCACATCAACATCAGAAAGCGGTGGAAGGAGGCGGAGAGGGGCGCTGCAGATCGACTGGAACAAAGATCAGCAACAACAACGGATAGCGGCCCTATGGCGGCGGATGGGTTCACCATCGATCTTCTGATTACTCACACCTCTTGCAGCAGCAAAACCCCACTCGGTCGTCGGTCTTGGCGGCTATCACGACGAACACGTCGTTACCGACAACGGGGCTGCGACGGCAGCAACCCACGGCGAAGCAGCGATTGAAGTCATTCCCATGGGTGCGGCGGCTGGGGACCTTTGCTCCGACTTGGTCTCCAACAAAACTCTCGGTCAGAAAGGCGGGGCAAGGCTGTTGGCTTCGTTGGTCCAACTCGTCGGCAATTGATCGGAGAAACAAAGGGGAAGGGTCGGTGATGGCGGCTGGAGGAGGGGTGATAAGGTGGGGATGACGGCTAGTGCTACCAGATAGTGTTAGGGTTTAGTAGCGCATATATATACCCGTCCAAAATAAGCATTTCCCCATAATTACATTTCTAGTCCCTCCCCATGAAATCCTTTCAAATGAAATCCTTTCAAATGAAATCCAAAACTTACACTTTAAACCCTGAATATTAGAATCCATTACAACTTAGGTATGGAATTTACCAAACAGCCCCTAGGCCTCTAAAATCTCTTTAATGAAGTCCCAATAATTTCTATTTAGTCCCTGCCTTCATAAACACTTACAAAACTCTGTAATTTACACTTTTAACCCTCAACATCTAAAATTCTTCGCAAATCAGTCTGGGACTTATATTTATTAAGTTATTTAAATAAACGGGGCGTTACAACTCTCCCCCACTTAAATTAGATTTCGTCCTCGAAATCATTCCTTTCACTTCAAACCACTCTAGTAACCTGGTCACCATCCTGGGCACACCCTAGCCTTTCTAGGGTAACTGTGACCAACCCTCGCGACAAGATCACATATATTCCGACTGATATCTGTTGCCTTGAGATGGTCTGATTCCCTGACAGACCGCTCATACCAAATTATTATTGATGAAACCAGCCTGCTTATCTCTCAACTGACTACTCAACTTCTGCTAGCTTGAAAATTTCCACTACAAAACAGGTTCACAAATCCAATTATCCCTGTAGATCACTTATACTTGGCCAATGTTTAGCTATTTCCGCTGTGAGTGACTCGTCACTTCCTAATAAACCAGTTATCCTGTCTGTACTTGCAAATCAGGGCACAATTACTAACATTGCCCAAGAGCTGTAACTGCCTGAAACACCGAGTTGTCTGAACACTGAACTACCTGAACACTGAACTGCCCGAAACACTGAATTGTCTGAACACTGTATGCTGTCACATGGCTGCTTCCTGACATCTACCGAGACCTACCTGGTCTCAATTTTCCGCCAATCATCTAAAATACCGGGTTCCGGTCTGGCTGCGGAGCCAAAAGACTCCCACTTGGTCACCTCACACGACTTCTGAACAAGTTCCTTCTCTAGAACTTGCTGCCACTAGTTATCATGCCACTGAGGCTCTAATAACTTTCTGATCTAACTGATCGAGTCCATACGTCAAATCCTGAGGTCACCAAACCCAAAGCTAAAAGTGATTTGCTACAAGACCATTGGTAGCTTCATGTCATAAATGACCTTAAGCAGTCCACTGCTTCCTTACTCTCATCTATGTAGTGGCGCTTCTATAATCTTATCACTGGCTTAACCAGGTCTAATCCGTCTGAGAAATTCCAAAATCCAATCTGTGGATTTCCATTTCCTCACTACTATACCCGAACTGGTGGGTACTACTGATCTTTCCGCGTCCTAACAACGCACTCACGCTATCTACCAACCTAGTGAAGGCTGCAGCTACACCCACAGACTCACATCACTCTAGTACTATATGCTAATCTTGTGAATGCTATGGCTACACCTGCAGACTTACAACACTCTAATACTGGATCGAACACGTGCTTGCACCGCACTCAGCTGAACTCATGTCTTGACTGGAATCCCAAACCTGATTCCCGAAGGCTTGCTAGTAACATCGCGGGAACGCGATCTCCTTATTGGCAAGCTTTTCCGAAATTCTATCTCACACTATCCTCAAACCATACAACCGCTTGGGCTATCTTCCTTCCCAATAAGGATGCGAAACTTATCCTAGTCTTAAAACATCCTATGTGCTCATGCCAACCCTAATGCTTGGATCTAGGTTTCTCTATTGTACATGTAATTCATCCAAGACTTTAAACCCTAGTTCTAGCATACAATTAATCAATATTAACTTATGAATGGGGTTTAGATCTTACCTTGATTGTTATGTAGCAATAAAAATCTCAAATCCTCCTTGTAATGACTTTAGAAAGCTTAGAGTCACAATTGTCACTCCTCTAATGGTTCACAAACACCAAGAGCAAGAGGATGAAGAATAAGGAGTGAGGAGGCTGCCCAAAACGTGTGGAAACCCTAGAGGAACTCTTCACCATGTATTTTGGGGCTTAAGGGTGCTATATATACATGTAGGCTATTAGGGTTTTAAACTAGGAAACCCTAATCTGACTACTTAAGCCCTAAGCAGCCCATGGATTCCTTTGGTATATCTCTTGGACGATTTCTAATGGGCTTCCCCATAGAATTCACCCAACATATATATTATTAAGTAATTCATAGCCCAATTACAATTATCTTATAATTACAGTTCCAGTCCCTTAAGTTTAATTAATCTCTTTTGGCCACAAAATTAATTATCAATTAATTCTTGACTAATATTAATTAAACAATATGATTTCTCCTTTAATATATTATTCTCATAATATATTAATAAATCATAATTAATTCTTTCTCTCCATAATTCATCCTATCAAGTTGCTTTGGTGAAGGCAACCCAAAAGGACCATGCACCATCGGGTCAAGTACATACCAAAATAGTTATGGACTTAGACACTAATCCAATAGTCTCCCACTTAGATAAGTCTAATAACTATTCAGCGTATGACTTCTGATCCTGATCTGCAATCGTAGCATTCAAAAGTCGTTGTTAACTCTGATCTTATCAGATACGCGTCCTTTAGATAAGGGATCATATATTCCTCCATTCTAGATATCGTATAGACTGAGACATGGATTTAAATCATTCTCTCTGTCTATGTGTTATTTCTCGATTTCAGATTTACGACGACTAACAAAAGACTATAATTGAACACATCAAATTAGTCCCGGCTTGGCCAAGCGCTTAGGTGTCATCACTAAATCATCGAGGGGCCCACAAATATCGCTTTCATCCTGCTCTGGATAAAAGGAACGAATAAACTTTGATTCAATGCTTGCTTGCATGCACTCACCGAATCACACACAACAATATGTTTTAAGACACCAAGTTACTGGTGCGTTTACATATTATCAATCTGTAACCGACTCGTAAGATACAACTCGCACATCTCGGTTTCAAGAATATAAGATGTTATCGTCTCACCAATCACTCGTGATAAAATCCATGAAGTGATCCAACTGAGCGTGGGTTTAATCCAATGCTCAGATCATATTCATAAGCACTCATGAACGTTGCAGCAAACATTTGCTTATGTCTAATACACTTTAGACAATCCACACACCAATTCATGACAGTCTTCATTCATACCTACTTCCAACATATGAACGACTGTGGTTCGTTCGAATAATTTGATTGTTCTGAACCAATTTAATTATTCAGGAAGTCAAAGCATGCAAAGTGAAACACAAGAATAATACTAATCCCATATGGCCACAAACTTTGGGTATAAATAAAACATTTTATTTAATCACCATATTGATTACTCATTATTTGTTGTTTCGGGTAATCAACTTCTTACTTGAATTATTACTACACTTGTCCCATGCTCTCAGCATGCACACAATGTTTACCAACGGTCCTTACTTTGTGAAATAGATCAAATGAACGCATTTCCAATCATACTCATTTCACAACTCCCACTCCTTATCATAAGTATAAGAATATCAAATTCTTATTACATATGCTAGATTCTAACATTTTATGCAATGATTCTTTCGTAAAGTCATAGCTCAAAATCATCAAGACTTGGCTAATCTCTATCAGAAACAATTCTATAGATATGATGTCTCGCACTTAAAGTACATTCCTTTGAAAATCCTTCTTGCATAAAAGTTTCTAATCTAGATATAGATTCTCAATATCCAACTCCTAATATGGAAACATTTCCATATTTTCCAAATGACAATTCATTCTTAATAGAATCTTATCTATTCATAATAATGTCAATATGGTCCATCCAATATCATACTTCCAACTACTCACAAGCGACCAATCCTCAACGAGCTTTGGATTGTCCTTTGATAGTTGTTTAATTATGTTAGTCAAAACCGATTCTTGTCCTTTTTCCTTCTTAATGTGCTAGACATTTGGAAAATTTTATAATGTTCAAATATTATAGCATTTGCAATCGATCCTATACCCGAAGCGTATGGGACACGATGCATAATGTCTTACATAAAGATCTAATACTTTATCAATCTTCTTCCATAATATTTTATGTGCCACGTTCTCACAATTCGAACTATGCCATAATCATAATCGAACTTTAAGAATACACTATGTATCCTTGACTAAATTTATTAACATTCCACAACCTAAGCCTTTAGATTTGAAATGAAGCATAATATTCTCCCCCTTAATTATAGCAAAACAACTATTCAACCCTTACGACTTTGCAAAGGATAACTCTTGTTTTCTATAATTAATATTGCTAACTTTCAATACTTGTTTCAATAATCATACAAGCACAACATTTCTGCTCCCACTATCATGATGATTATTATCAAATAAGCATAACACTTATGCTCCAAGTAGCTTTGACATGATAATCCTTTATCTAAGCTTCTTAAACTTATACACCTTTGCCTTAGATAGCTGATATGTGTGTCTAAACAATTCAGACTAATTCCCAAATCTCACAATTCGAATTATGGAAAGGGATACCGTAACCATAATCGAATTCGAGAATACAATTTCACAATCACTATCTTATTAAAATCTCTCTTAGTGAAAGCATTTCCTCACAGTCATTTTCATGATGGAGGGAATTTTATGACACTTAGATTTTAATGGTGTTTGTGTTCCTATCCATGCGATTTTTTCAAAACCAATGTTTGCAACAAATCCAAACTCATATGGACTGAGCCTTTTCAATCTTGATTTCTTGCCTTATGGCAACACGAGTGCCCACGATGTCTTCCAAGTAGTTAAGCAGCTCACCCTTTCCTATCAATGTACTTTCCATTGATCATGGTGCTTGCCTTTTATGCATTAAAATGAGAACTCATAGAACTCACATGCATAATTAACTCAATTGGAACGGTCATAGAAACAAGATAGTGTCAACATGATAGGTCGTACACCTTAACTCGTGTGCTAGTGATGATCGATAAGGTTTATTCTTGATTAGTTCTTGAAACTTTTCGAGACCATTAAGACTCCCACTGACTCCTTGACATATAAGATTCTCTTGTTAATAAACATTTCTTGACAAAAAAAGATTCAAGAGTTAGTGTAGCTTTTGTCAAGACAAAACACTTCACAAATTGGTCCTCGTTGGTCTTTGTCTAATCCAAGACATCACAGCTTACCAATTTCAAATGTGCAAGAATAAGAAAACCTTTTTCAAAATTCTACATTTGATGAATTTTATAAACCTTCTTAAGACTTGTCACTCAATGTCACAATCTTAACTCTAAGACTTGTTTTGGAACGAAGTGTGATTGACTTCATGATTTAACCATTTCTTCAATTCTTGATTCCTCTTCTCAGGCATACAATTGTACTAAGACTCACTTAGAGGATCAATTGAGATATGGTTCTTAATCATTAAGACCTATCATAAAACCTAATAGAAGGTACTCTCCCTTCTTCTTAGAATAGAGAAACTTTTATCTTTCTGCCTACTTGATTCTTCTTATTCGTTCTGCTATTGAATTAAACTCTTTCAATCAATTTAGAATTACACTTAATCTTATAAGTATAATCATATTTACTAAATTTTTGGTAAATCATGACGAATATCTATAACAACCCGAAGTTTTCCCTCGCCAAAAACCCATTCTACCCATATAACTCGCCGTATGTCGAAACGTTCCAATTTCGTTTTTGGGATTAATTAGTTAAATTTATATGTTTATTTTAATTCAATGAGTGTCCAGACCATTTAGAAACTCATGAATTTAGCCCAAAAATATTTATTTCATAAGTTTTAGAAACGTCCACGCCGGGAGACGGAAACTTAATCGGGTGCGACCTAAAGCCTCGTTTAAGGCCGGTATCAGGTAGAATTCCTCCGTGTCCAAGTTTTGGCAACTATATAAACGTGTTAAACCTTTCATTTGAAGCTTTTTCCTTCTCTCTCTACTATCTCTCTAACCTCTCTCCTAAAATCCAAGTTTAAGGGTCCAAAACTCAATTTTAAGGCCTCAAATCCCTAAGGTACCTTCCTAACCTTAATGTATAGCATATTTGGCTTCCAAATTAGGGATTTTCTTGGATAACAAACTTTTTCGGAAAAACTAAAGGAAACCGATACATTTTCATAAAACAAAAACCTCTTATGAACTCACCAGCTTTATGCTGATTTTCAAACTGCTTGTATTCTCAGGTCCACGTTAGACAGGTACCCAACGTTATCTTTTGGTGAAGACGGAGTGCTCAGAAGACTCGTCTCATTTTGTTCATATGATATATGTATAACTTTTGTACAATTTACTTTTGAACCAAATGTAAACTTTCATATATATGTAATGTAATGGTTGTTTACTGTGATTACTATGTACATTGGATTTGATACTCAACGTGGAGTCAACCCCGGAAACGTTTCCGCCTTTGGTTTTCGGGGTGTGACAGATTGGTATCAGAGCCCTTGTTTATAGTGAACAGAGTATACCAAACCTTACATGGTATAAAACTATAAACACTAAAGGGCCTCTATGCTCTGAATTAAAAGTATCTATAAACTATAAGTATTTTCAAAAGTATACAAGTATGCCAAGCCGTCGAAATCCGTAACTACAACTAGAACAAAACATAAGTAAATGGGTGTTGTACACTACGGTTAAACCTGGGCAGTATGTAGTCATGTCTAGGATCAATATAGCCTGGCCAACTATATTCATTCGAGACACGGCCAACATGTGCTTGGGAGTGACTGTGGTATGCAGCATGCCTAAAACTTACCTAATATCCCAAACAACAAATCGTCGCTGCAGCGAACCATGAAATACTATGGGAGTATTTCTCGAGCCGATCCTTTGTAGAAAATTCTCGTATACGCGTTATTCCTTGATCATTCCTCTAGCGATAAAATGTTCTGTCTTGATAACTCCTTCCTGCTTTATCGCTTTGTATGATGTTATATCTGTCTTGAAGAGATATCCTCTGTTTCCTATCTCTTGATTCAATTCAGAGGACTTATGATCCTCTCTTTCCTAATCTTTTTAGATCAAGATGCCTCCAGGAAAGAGACCCAGCTCAAGGAACAACAACAATCCTCCTCCGCCACCACCTCCTCCTCAACTTGATCTTGCATCACTTCAGACAGTTCTGACGGCTGCAATGGTAGCAGCCATGTCGCAAATAAACTCTGGTAATTCAAGAGGTGGTCCCCAACCCCAAAACCCAGAAGATAGCCAGGGACACCAAAAAGGGGGTTCTTATAAAGACTTCATGAACGTGAAGCCCACATCCTTTGATGACACAGGGGGTGTCATTGCTTTAACCCGATGGTTCGAGAAAATTGAATCAATCTTTGAAATATGCGCCTATTCGGAGTCTGATAGAGTCAAGTTTGCTGCCTGCACCTTCCTATACAAAGCCCTGACTTGGTGGAACGGCCGCGTCAAATCTTTAACTTTACTTGTAGCGAATGCTATGGGTTGGGAAGCTATGAAGGAGCTTCTACTCGCAGAGTATTGCCCTCGGGGCGAACTTCAGAAGCTAGAACACGAACTTTGGAACTTTAAGATGAAGGGTTCCGACATAGCTGCTTATACTTCAAGATTCGATGATCTGGCGTTACTCTGTCCGGGAATGGTTACCCCGGAGAGTAAAAAGATTGAGAGGTTCATCTGGGGGTTGACCCAGCCGACAAAAGGGAATGTCTTGGCTGCGAAGCCAGACACATATGACAGTGCTAAGTACCTTGCGAAAATCTTAATCGATCATGAAGACAACTCAGATAAGGAAGCTACTACCCCCGAGCCAGTCACCAGTGGAGGCGGAAGCAAAAAGAAATCCTGGAACAAGCAGAAGGCCCAGAGTACGCAAGGGTCTTCTAAGAAACAGCAAACAGTAGCAGTCCATGCTGCTACTACCCCTATTGCTGTTTCGGCTGTTGGTTCCACAGCCCAAACTCCTACCAGTGGATACACTGGTACCCTTCCTTGGTGTGGTAAGTGCAACTACTGTTGGAATAGTGTCTAAGGTTGCAACTATATTAGGCAAGTATTTGACCCGGTTGTGCATGGTCCTTTTGGGTTGCCTTCACCATAGCAACTTGATAAGATGATTTATTACGAGAGAGTAAATATTATTAATATATTATGAGAATAATATAATGAATAATATATATTGTTATTTGATTAATATGAGTCATAGAATTATTTAGAATTAATTTGGTGACTTAAAGATATTAATTAAATAAAGGGGTATAAACTGTCAATTGTTTGATAGTTAAGCTTTAGACTGTAAATCCTTATGGATATGCTAGGGACGGATTCTAGAAGCTAGGATAGCTTCAAAATCGTCCAAGCCTTATCTATGGAAAGGATTTTGTGACAACCCGATATTTCAACTCTTTGTAACGACCAAAATGGGTCAAGTATTGTAACCACTTCTGAATAATAAAAAGTTACTTTCATAATAAAATGTATAAATAAGTTCTACTTAAATTCCTTCTATGATTAAATGTCTTTGAACCATGATCGTACGTGAAAAGAACGCCCAAATCCAACTTCATATAGCGAAGTTATGATTTTTCCAAGTTCGGCTTAGCAACAGACAGCTAAAAACTCGAATCGGAAATCGAGCGACTTTTGGCCGGAATGACCTAAACGAGAATCGAAGGTCTCGACAATGGTATTCTAGTGGTAAAAAGTCTGGCAAAAACCGACATCAGATAAAGAAGTTATGAATTTTCTAAGAAATTCCTTAAACACGATGGATTTTTAATAAATAATAAAAAAAATAATTTTGGAATTTGCCGACGGAGTCTAAACGAAAGTTGTAGAGCGTAGTCTCACCTACGCGAGGATATAAAGACCATCGAAAACGGAGTTCGTATGAAGAAGATATGAATTTTTGAAGTTTATTAAATAAATTAATTATTTATTTAATTCAAAATTCGGATATTATCCGAAGGGGAGTCAGCATCCTCCTCCGAGGTACGCGCTGCGTACCCCTGTACGCCCCGCGTAACCGAGAGGATTGGCCTCTGATCGTCCACGTCGCGCTATCCGAAGAAACCGACCCATCCGACCCGTCCGAAGCCCCGACCCGTCCGCCCGACGTCCCATCCGACCCGCGTAACCAGCAACCCGTCCCATCCGAACCGAGGCAGTCGAGGCTTCGGTCATGCATGACGTACGCGTACGCGCTGCGTACGAGCGTACGCCCCGCGTACCGAGGCAGACCAGCCTTACTATAAATAGGATGCGAGGGTTTCCAAAGAAAGGGTTCATTTCTGTTCTCTCTCTCTCAACTTTGCCTCGTTTTCCGTGTCCGTTCAAACCCGAAGCTCTGGTCTTTTTGGCTCAAGTCCCGAAGGTCGATTTTACTCCCGAGATTCCCGAGAATCCCGAGGAAAATCCGTTTCCCGAGACGAAACTCTGCCCGGTTTTCCATCTCGCTATCTCCAAAACTTTCAAGTGAGTTTCATACCCCTTAATCAACCTTTTTAATTATTCTAAACATTTTTATATGCTTTCAAGGGGGGATTACAAGTAAAACACACGAGTATTATCGTGTGTTACATAAAGAAACTCTTTTATATACTTTTATATATTCAAATCACATGCGATTTATAAACATTTAAAGGAACTTTTATATATATATAACATATGTCACAATAGCATTTTACCTTTTAAAATATAATGTTGTTGTAATGCATGTATAAACTAAACTGTTCTTAGATTTTTCTTGTCTATCCTAGACTCTACACCAAAAATCTATACTTTCATAAACAAGTGATTCCTTTTCTCAATATTTCTAAACAAACAAGACACGCTTTTTGGAAACTATAATAGGTATAGTTTTACGAACAGATTTCTAACTCTTATGTACTAGAAACACATATTTCAAGAAGTTTACTTTCGTATACAAGAACAAACGTAACATTTTAACAAGTAGATCTGTTTTTATACCACGGATTTGTGAGACACTAACTTCATGTACGTTCGAGTACACATTTCAAGTCCTGTATTATATACCAGAATCCCTTAGAGGGGGAGCATGGTGTTTGTGTATAGATCTATACGGGCTTGACAACCCGCGCCCTGACTCTTAGCTGCAGTCCACCGTTTGGGGTGACAAACGTCATAACATTCCAACGCCTGAAGAACGTTGTGTATAGGCATTCAGAGTCAATAGTATGGTTATAAAACTCACAAGGGGTATCAAAAATGCATTGATTTACAAGGTTTTCAAACTCATTGGTTATTTTACATTTACATACATTTTGGAAACAAACATTTGTCTTGAGTGAAGGCTACTTTTATACTAGTAGAAAATATAGGATTTTCTAAACACAAACAAACAAAGATAAAACATTTCATTTCATTCAAACATTGTCACTTAAATACTTATGGAATTCACCAGCATAAATGATGATCTACTCTTTCAAAATTACTTGTATGTCCCAGGAAATCAGTAATTTCAGGTATTCATTTCGCTTTTGATGAAGGGATGCTGCAGCGCCAGTTTAATCTCGTATTTTTGACATCATATTGTAATTGAGTTTTGAACATGTAACTTTTGACAAATGTAAACTTTCAATTATATATATGATGGTTGTATTGCTTTCTTTACTATGTATTCATTTGTTACGCTACCACATGAAGTCATCCGCCCCCGAACGTTTCCGCCGTTCAGGTTTGGGGGTGTGACAGATTGGTATCAGAGCAATGTTTATAGTGAACTAAGTATATTGAACCACATAAGATATACAAACTATAAATGCTTAAGGGACTAATACTCTCTGACAAAACAAGTTTTCTTTTTACACTTAAGCAGCATTTCGTTCAACTTAATTTGATAATTCATTTAAGTACAATTACATGCATACCACAAACTATTTTCATGTTATACAACTATACAAATATTTAGACAAGTTGACACTACGATTGAGACTCGATATATGTAATCATATTTTGGACAAATATAGCGTGATCAACTATATTTGCCCAAGATTGGACCAACGTATATCGAGGAATGATCGTAGTAAGCAACAAGTCAAAACTTACCAAACCATTACAAGAATCAAACACAAGAACTTAAATACTATAGGAGTATTTGCTATCTAAACTAGTTAAACTTACATGTTTTACATGTTCCGACTTTACTCAATTCTTATAACCCTATTTCTCGTACAGTCAAATGGCTGGATTTCACCACCATGGTGACCCCTACTTTCCCAACCAAGGCAACGGAGGATGGATCGAAGATGATCCCGAAGAGGACGAGGAACCCATAGAAGTGGGTGATGACTCCGGTACCGACTCAGAGCCGGAAGTTATCGATCCACCACCCATTCAGCCTCCCGTCTTCGTAAGGAACTTTCAAGGACCGACTCCCGTCTGGGGAAGTCACCTCCACCATTGTAGCCAACAGCAAAACCTACGCCCTCCCTACGGCATGTGCCGGGACTTCTATGATGTCCGCGGTGGAGGTTCGGCTGATCGAGCACTCCCGGTAATGGTGGGTAAGTTAGCCAATCAGTCCTATCAGTCTGGAGTACAAGCTAGTCGACTCCGGGATATCAACGTGGAAGTGCAGGTTCACACTTCTGACATCCGTAGGCTGGACAAGATGCAAGACAACGCCCAATTCCAAGCTGAAGTGTTTCAAGCGCAAATGATTGCAGCCCTCGCCGAACTAAGGGAACAACAAGCCGCTTTCGATAGGCGTCTAATGGAGTCAAAGCAATCAAATACGGAGTCAAGCTCCAAGCGCAACCTTCGACGCAAGTAGTGTTGTCTAGGACTCAAATTTTGTTATAGCTTAGGACCTCGGCTAAAAGTCTTTAAATTTCTCGAACTTTGTAATCGGAGACCCTTATAGGGGTCAAATTTTCATGATCGTTGTAACAACTTTTATATTAATATAAGTGGCACTATTACTACTATGTTGAGTATTTCGAACCTTGAATGGTCTTTGTGAACCCAAATACTTGTTTCATACCTTCAGTCTTACAAATAACTTTCATTCTTCTATTTTAAGACTCATACTATCATCTGTTGTTGAACTATAGCGATATAGTTCATGAGACACATACATTTTCCATTCTATGAAATTCTTATCCTTGTCTTTTCAATCTATAGTTGAAGGATGCCTCCGCGTAGGAATCCGAGGCGAAACAACGGTGAGGAAGCACCTATACCACCACCACCTCCACCACCCCAATTTGATGCTGTAATGTTTCAAGCAGCAGTCACCGCAGCGGTGGCAGCTGCCATGTCACAGATCAATAACTCAAGTGCTAATGGCTCGGGATCTGGCACACACCCATCCAACCATGGCGAGAGTCATGGACCACCTCGAGAATGCACCTATAAGGACTTCACTAATGCCAAGCCCCGGATGTTTTATGGTACTGGTGGTGTGATGGCCCTGAGGCAGTGGATTGAAAGGACGGAGGCAGTCTTTGAAATCTGCTCCTGCCCCGAGCACAGCAAGGTCAAATTTGCAACTTTCACCCTTCTCGATAAAGCTTTAACTTGGTGGAATGGCCACGTTAAAGTACTTACCCTAATCATGGCAAACTCCATAAGCTGGGAGAGCTTGAAGGCCATGATGATGAGAGAATACTGCCCACGGGGAGAAATTCAAAAGCTTGAACACGAGCTATGGACTCTCGGAATGGTGGGTACCGACATCGCTACTTATACCAACAGATTCTGCGAACTGGCAATCCTTTGTCCAGATATGATTGCTCCCGAGAGCAAAAAGATAGAAAGGTACATCTGGGGACTGACGCCCCAAATGCGATCAAGCGTGTTAGCTTCTAAACCTGACACCTTTGAAAGTGCTAAGGAACTGGCACAATCTCTGATTGACTACGGAGGTCATCAGAAATCAACCACTTCTGCACCAGCACCACAGAAAGGAAACAACAACAACAACAACTACAACAACAACAGCAACAACAACAACAATGGCAGGAAGGGAGCGTGGGTTAAAGGGAAGGGTGGGTCTTCCTAAGAATCCGCAAAGAAACAACTGGTGTCAGTAGATGCTGCCATTGTACCTGCTACAGCCCCTATAAATACCTACCCAACAAAGCCTTATACAGGCAACCTCCCAAAATGCACCAAATGCAATTACCACCACCATGGACCTTGTCGAGATATGCAGTGCGCCAACTGCAGCAGGAAAGGACACATAGCCCGTTTCTGCAAGGAACCCGCAAAGCCGATCACTCAAGTTCCCGGTGCGGGTGTAGGGCAGGCTTGCTACGGTTGTGGCGAGGTGGGCCACTACAAGAGAAACTATCCTAAGGCAGCAGGCACCGGAGGTGTAGGACGAGTTTTGGCAATAGGCCACGACGAAGCTGTAGCTGACCCAACTATAGTTGCTGGTACGTTCCTTCTCGATAATTCATACGCATGCATATTATTCAATAGTGGAGCGGAGAGAAGCTTCGTGAGTCAAAACTTTATTCATTTACTTAAACCTAAACCTAGCAAGTTAGAAAAATCATTCACTATAGAGATGGCCAATGGAAAAACCGAAAACACAAATTGCATATACATGGGCTGTACGTTATCATTAGACGGCAATTCTTTCCCAATCAATCTCATGCCGGTTCAAATTAAAAGTTTCGACGTCATAGTCGGCATGGATTGGTTGAGTCTTCTTCGCGCCGACATCATGTGCTTTTAGAAAGCAGTCCGTCTTAACCTCCCTAACAACGAAACATTAGTTATCTACGGCGACAAATCTAGTGCAAACCTTCGCATCATTTCGTGCATCCAAGCTCGAAAGTGCTTGCGGAAGGATTGTCGAGCATTCCTAGCACACATCGTCGATACAAGTCAAGAACTGAAGGACATCAAGAGCATCTCGGTAGTACGCGACTTTCCCGATATCTTTCCAGAAGAACTACCAGGATTACCACCGCAACGCCAAGTCGAGTTTAGAATCGACTTAATTCCAGGAGCTACCCCAGTAACGAAGTCGCCTTATCGTCTTGCACCAGCAGAGATGCAGGAACTTTCCAGTCAACTTGATGAACTCCTTCACAAAGGATTCATAAGACCAAGTTTCTCACCTTGGGGAGCACCGGTCTTGTTTGTAAAGAAGAAAGACGTATCGTTCCGTATGTGCATCGACTACAGAGAGCTGAACAAACTTACTGTCAAGAACCGCTATCCTCTACCCCGTATCGACGACCTATTCGATCAACTTCAAGGGGCGAACTACTTCTCCAAAATAGACCTGCGATCCGGATATCACCAAGGGGGACATTCCAAAGACAGCCTTCCGAACTCGTTATGGACACTATGAATTCGTGCTGATGCCGTTCGGATTAACCAATGCACCAGCAGTATTTATGGACCTAATGAATAGGGTATGCCGCCCTTACTTGGATCAGTTCGTCATCGTCTTTATCGATGATATACTTATCTACTCTCGAAGTGAGGAAGAGCATAGTCAACACCTACGAAAAGTCCTAGAAACACTGCGAACGGAGAAACTCTATGCGAAGTTCTCTAAATGCGAATTGTGGATTCGAAGAGTCGAATTTTTAGGTCACGTTGTTAGCGAGGAAGGTATACACGTGGACCCCTCCAAAATTAAGGCTATTGAGAACTGGTCGGCACCAAAGACACCTACAGAAATTCGTCAATTTCTAGGTCTAGCTGGCTACTATCGCAGATTCATAAAGAACTTTTCGAGCATTGCGAAACCTCTTACTTCATTAACCCAGAAAGGTGTGGCCTTTGACTGGGAAGCGAAACAAGAGAAGGCATTCCAGACACTAAAGCAGGCCTTGTGCACCGCACCGATACTATCCCTCCCCGAAGGGATAGAAGACTTCGTAGTGTATTGCGATGCTTCAAATCAAGGACTTGGTTGTGTTCTTATGCAGAGAGGGAAGGTTATCGCTTATGCCTCCCGACAGCTTAAGACACACGAAGTGAACTATACGACACACGATCTCGAATTAGGAGCAGTGGTATTTGCTCTGAAGATCTGGAGGCACTACTTATACGGAACAAAGAGTACTATTTTCACCGATCATAAGAGCCTTCAACACATTTTCGATCAGAAGGAACTCAACATGCGCCAACGACGATGGGTCGAATTACTAAATGACTACGAATGCGAAATTTGTTATCATCCTGGCAAGGCCAACGTAGTAGCCGACGCCCTCAGTCGAAAGGAATACACTGGTCGGAGGGTCAAATCTCTGACCATGACTATCCATTCCCACTTATCCACACAAATTAAGGAAGCACAAATGGAAGCTTTGCAACCTGAAAATGTGGCGGGTGAATCCCTGCGAGGAATGGAGAAGAATTTAGAAGTCAAGGGTGGCGGAGCCTACTATCTCATGGACCGAATCTGGACCCCAAATCATGGTGGTTTCAGAAACGTAGTCATGACCGAGGCTCACAACTCAAGATATTCCGTTCACCCGGGTTCAGATAAAATGTATCTGGATCTTAAGAATCTGTACTGGTGGCCTAACATGAAAGCAGAAATTGCTACCTTCGTGAGTAAATGTCTTACTTGCGCTAAGGTTAAGGTCGAGTATCAGAAACCGTCAGGACTACTACAACAACCAGAGATACCGGAATGGAAATGGGAGCGGATTACTATGGACTTCATAACCAAGTTACCCAAGACGACAAGTGGACTCGATACCATATGGGTCATTGTCGATAGATTGACCAAATCCGCACATTTCCTACCCATCAAGGAGGCTGACAAAATGGAGAAGCTTACAAGAACTTACTTAAGAGAAGTAGTGCGACTGCATGGTGTTCCGATATCCATTATCTCCGATCGAGATAGTAGATTCACTTCAAGGTTCTGGCAGTCACTACAAAGTTCCCTGGGAACTAGGCTGGACATGAGTACAGCCTACCACCCACAGACAGACGGACAAAGTGAGAGAACAATACAAACTTTAGAAGACATGCTGAGAGCCTGCGTGATTGACTTTGGAAAGGCATGGGATATTCATTTACCCCTTGTCGAATTTTCATACAACAATAGTTATCATACAAGCATAAAGGCTGCTCCGTTTGAAGCCCTCTATGGTCGAAAGTGCAGATCCCCTCTGTGCTGGACTGAAGTTGGCGATACCCAGTTAGATAGAGGAAGAGTTCCTGAAAGCACTCTCACCGGTCCGGCGATCATACGTGAAACAACAGAGAAGATCGTTCAGATTCGTGAACGATTGAAAGCCTCAAGAGACCGACAGAAAAGCTACGCTGACCAAAGGAGGAAACCTTTGGAATTCCAGGTAGGAGACCACGTCTTATTAAAGGTCTCACCGTGGAAGGGTTTAATACGATTTGGAAAGCGTGGGAAACTAAATCCAAGATACATAGGGCCTTTCGAGATTCTTGCCAGAATCGCCCCTGTGGCTTACAAGCTTAACCTACCGCGCGAACTTAGTAACATCCATCCAACCTTCCACGTCTCAAACTTGAAAAAGTGTCTGTCCGACGAGACTCTTGTTATTCCACTCGACGAGATCGAGATCAACGAGAGCCTCAACTTTGTGGAAGAACCAGTAGAAATCATGGACCGAGAGGTCAAACAAACAAAACAAAGTCGCATACCCATCGTGAAGGTTCACTGGAACGCCAAGCGGGGACCCGAATTCACATGGGAACGCGAAGATCAGATGAAACAAAAGTACCCTCATCTCTTTCATGTTCACTAGTATCTTTACTACTTTAAATTTCGGGACGAAATTCTCTCTAACGGGGGGATGATGTGACAACCCGATATTTCAACTCTTTGTAACGACCAAAATGGGTCAAGTATTGTAACCACTTCTGAATAATAAAAAGTTACTTTCATAATAAAATGTATAAATAAGTTCTACTTAAATTCCTTCTATGATTAAATGTCTTTGAACCATGATCGTACGTGAAAAGAACGCCCAAATCCGACTTCATATAGCGAAGTTATGATTTTTCCAAGTTCGGCTTAGCAACAGACAGCTAAAAACTCGAATCGGAAATCGAGCGACTTTTGGCCGGAATGACCTAAACGAGAATCGAAGGTCTCGACAATGGTATTCCAGCGGTAAAAAGTCTGGCAAAAACCGACATCAGATAAAGAAGTTATGAATTTTCTAAGAAATTCCTTAAACACGATGGATTTTTAATAAATAATAAAAAAAATAATTTTGGAATTTGCCGACGGAGTCTAAACGAAAGTTGTAGAGCGTAGTCTCACCTACGCGAGGATATAAAGACCATCAAAAACGGAGTTCGTATGAAGAAGATATGAATTTTTGAAGTTTATTAAATAAATTAATTATTTATTTAATTCAAAATTCGGATATTATCCGAAGGGGAGTCAGCATCCTCCTCCGAGGTACGCGCTGCGTACCCCTGTACGCCCCGCGTAACCGAGAGGATTGGCCTCTGATCGTCCACGTCGCGCTATCCGAAGAAACCGACCCATCCGACCCGTCCGAAGCCCCGACCCGTCCGACCCGACGTCCCATCCGACCCGGCGTCCCATCCGACCTGCGTACCCAGCAACCCGTCCCATCCGAACCGAGGCAGTCGAGGCTTCGGTCATGCATGATGTACGCGTACGCGCTGCGTACGAGCGTACGCCCCGCGTACCGAGGCAGACCAGCCTTACTATAAATAGGATGCGAGGGTTTCCAAAGAAAGGGTTCATTTATGTTCTCTCTCTCTCAACTTTGCCTCGTTTTCCGTGTCCGTTCAAACCCGAAGCTCTGGTCTTTTTGGCTCAAGTCCCGAAGGTCGATTTTACTCCCGAGATTCCCGAGAATCCCGAGGAAAATCCGTTTCCCGAGACGAAACTCTGCCCGGTTTTCCATCTCGCTATCTCCAAAACTTTCAAGTGAGTTTCATACCCCTTAATCAACCTTTTTAATTATTCTAAATACTTTTATATGCTTTCAAGGGGGGGATTACAAGTAAAACACACGAGTATTATCGTGTGTTACATAAAGAAACTCTTTTATATACTGTTATATATTCAAATCACATGCGATTTATAAACATTTAAAGGAACTTTTATATATATAACATATGTCACAATAGCATTTTACCTTTTAAAATATAATGTTGTTGTAATGCATGTATAAACTAAACTGTTCTTAGATTTTTCTTGTCTATCCTAGACTCTACACCAAAAATCTATACTTTCATAAACAAGTGATTCCTTTTCTCAATATTTCTAAACAAACAAGACACGCTTTTTGGAAACTATAATAGGTATAGTTTTACGAACAGATTTCTAACTCTTATGTACTAGAAATACATATTTCAAGAAGTTTACTTTCGTATACAAGAACAAACGTAACATTTTAACAAGTAGATATGTTTTTATACCACGGATTTGTGAGACACTAACTTCATGTACGTTCGAGTACACATTTCAAGTCCTGTATTATATACCAGAATCCCTTGGAGGGGGAGCATGGTGTTTGTGTATAGATCTATACGGGCTTGACAACCCGCGCCCTGACTGTTAGCTGCAGTCCACCGTTTGGGGTGACAAACGTCATAACATTCCAACGCCTGAAGAACGTTGTGTATAGGCATTCAGAGTCAATAGTATGGTTATAAAACTCACAAGGGGTATCAAAAATGCATTGATTTACAAGGTTTTCAAACTCATTGGTTATTTTACATTTACATACATTTTGGAAACAAACATTTGTCTTGAGTGAAGGCTACTTTTATACTAGTAGAAAATATAGGATTTTCTAAACACAAACAAACAAAGATAAAACATTTCATTTCATTCAAACATTGTCACTTAAATACTTATGGAATTCACCAGCATAAATGCTGATCTACTCTTTCAAAATTACTTGTATGTCCCAGGAAATCAGTAATTTCAGGTATTCATTTCGCTTTTGATGAAGGGATGCTGCGGCGCCAGTTTAATCTCGTATTTTTGACATCATATTGTAATTGAGTTTTGAACATGTAACTTTTGACAAATGTAAACTTTCAATTATATATATGATGGTTGTATTGCTTTCTTTACTATGTATTCATTTGTTACGCTACCACATGAAGTCATCCGCCCCCGAACGTTTCCGCCGTTCAGGTTTGGGGGTGTGACAGATTGGTATCAGAGCAATGTTTATAGTGAACTAAGTATATCGAACCACATAAGATATACAAACTATAAATGCTTAAGGGACTAATACTCTCTGACAAAACAAATTTTCTTTTTACACTTAAGCAGCATTTCGTTCAACTTAATTTGATAATTCATTTAAGTACAATTACATGCATACCACAAACTATTTTCATGTTATACAACTATACAAATATTTAGACAAGTTGACACTACGATTGAGACTCGATATATGTAATCATATTTTGGACAAATATAGCGTGATCAACTATATTTGCCCAAGATTGGACCAACGTATATCGAGGAATGATCGTAGTAAGCAACAAGTCAAAACTTACCAAACCATTACAAGAATCAAACACAAGAACTTAAATACTATAGGAGTATTTGCTATCTAAACTAGTTAAACTTACATGTTTTACATGTTCCGACTTTACTCAATTCTTATAACCCTATTTCTCGTACAGTCAAATGGCTGGATTTCACCACCCTGGTGACCCCTACTTTCCCAACCAAGGCAACGGAGGATGGATCGAAGATGATCCCGAAGAGGACGAGGAACCCATAGAAGTGGGTGATGACTCCGGTACCGACTCAGAGCCGGAAGTTATCGATCCACCACCCATTCAGCCTCCCGTCTTCGTAAGGAACTTTCAAGGACCGACTCCCGTCTGGGGAAGTCACCTCCGCCATTGGAGCCAACAGCAAAACCTATGCCCTCCCTACGGCATGTGCCGGGACTTCTATGATGTCTGTGGTGGAGGTTCGGCTGATCGAGCACTCCCGGTAATGGTGGGTAAGTTAGCCAATCAGTCCTATCAGTCTGGAGTACAAGCTAGTCGACTCCGGGATATCAACGTGGAAGTGCAGGTTCACACTTCTGACATCCGTAGGCTGGACAAGATGCAAGACAACGCCTAATTCCAAGCTGAAGTGTTTCAAGCGCAAATGATTGCAGCCCTCGCCGAACTAAGGGAACAACAAGCCGCTTTCGATAGGCGTCTAATGGAGTCAAAGCAATCAAATACGGAGTCAAGCTCCAAGCGCAACCTTCGACGCAAGTAGTGTTGTCTAGGACTCAAATTTTGTTATAGCTTAGGACCTCGGCTAAAAGTCTTTAAATTTCTCGAACTTTGTAATCGGAGACCCTTATAGGGGTTAAATTTTCATGATCGTTGTAACAACTTTTATATTAATATAAGTGGCACTATTACTACTATGTTGAGTATTTCGAACCTTGAATGGTCTTTGTGAACCCAAATACTTGTTTCATACCTTCAGTCTTACAAATAACTTTCATTCTTCTATTTTAAGACTCATACTATCATCTGTTGTTGAACTATAGCGATATAGTTCATGAGACACATACATTTTCCATTCTATGAAATTCTTATCCTTGTCTTTTCAATCTATAGTTGAAGGATGCCTCCGCGTAGGAATCCGAGGCGAAACAACGGTGAGGAAGCACCTATACCACCACCACCTCCACCACCCCAATTTGATGCTGTAATGTTTCAAGCAGCAGTCACCGCAGCGGTGGCAGCTGCCATGTCACAGATCAATAACTCAAGTGCTAATGGCTCGGGATCTGGCACACACCCATCCAACCATGGCGAGAGTCATGGACCACCTCGAGAATGCACCTATAAGGACTTCACTAATGCCAAGCCCCGGATGTTTTATGGTACTGGTGGTGTGATGGCCCTGAGGCAGTGGATTGAAAGGACGGAGGCAGTCTTTGAAATCTGCTCCTGCCCCGAGCACAGCAAGGTCAAATTTGCAACTTTCACCCTTCTCGATAAAGCTTTAACTTGGTGGAATGGCCACGTTAAAGTACTTACCCTAATCGTGGCAAACTCCATAAGCTGGGAGAGCTTGAAGGCCATGATGATGAGAGAATACTGCCCACGGGGAGAAATTCAAAAGCTTGAACACGAGCTATGGACTCTCGGAATGGTGGGTACCGACATCGCTACTTATACCAACAGATTCTGCGAACTGGCAATCCTTTGTCCAGATATGATTGCTCCCGAGAGCAAGAAGATAGAAAGGTACATCTGGGGACTGACGCCCCAAATGTGATCAAGCGTGTTAGCTTCTAAACCTGACACCTTTGAAAGTGCTAAGGAACTGGCACAATCTCTGATCGACTACGGAGGTCATCAGAAATCAACCACTTCTGCACCAGCACCACAGAAAGGAAACAACAACAACAACAACTACAACAACAACAACAACAACAACAATGGCAGGAAGAGAGCGTGGATTAAAGGGAAGGGTGGGTCTTCCTAAGAGTCCGCAAAGAAACAACTGGTGTCAGTAAATGCTGCCATTGTACCTGCTACAGCCCCTATAAATACCTACCCAACAAAGCCTTATATAGGCAACCTCCCAAAATGCACCAAATGCAATTACCACCACCATGGACCTTGTCGAGATATGCAGTGCGCCAACTGCAGCAGGAAAGGACACACTGCGAACGGAGAAACTCTATGCGAAGTTCTCTAAATGCGAATTGTGGATTCGAAGAGTCGAATTTTTAGGTCACGTTGTTAGCGAGGAAGGTATACACGTGGACCCCTCCAAAATTAAGGCTAATTGTTAATTGGAATTATTTGTTATTTGATCCTCCATGTTTTAAATGTTTAAAACTTACCCACAAGTTTTGAAATTTGTATTTGTGATTAAAAGTTTTAATTTAGACAACTTAAATTTCAAACCCTAGATTTTAAAAGTTTTAAAATACAACCCTATACTAATATGATATTACTAGAATAATATATATATATATATATATATATATATATATATATATATATATATATATATATATATATATATGTATAACTAAATGCTAGTCTTACCGTTAGTAGGCCTCATTCACGAAGCCGATCTATAAGGTGGGTATAAGGTTGCGGCCTATAAAATGGTGCTTAATGGGTGTACACTCACACCCACCGCTTGCTTGATTGGTGGAGGGTCGTTAGCCGAACGGGTAGGATAGGGCAACCTCATCCTCTCATTAAAAGTATAATAAGAAATATAAAGTAACTACACATATTTTAAAAAATTTCCCAATCTTACTTACTTTAGGAAAAGTGAATTGATGCAATCCCATGAAATTACACTTTACACCTTGCTAAGAAGTTAGTGGAGCGTGTGTGGTTTACCGGCACACTAATTGGTTCTAAGCAAAGGTGGCAAAGGGTGATTCATTGTTTATCATAGTTCGATGGAGCGTGTGTGGTTTACCGGCACATCGAATAGGTGATCGTTACAATGAAGGCACCATGTGAATTTGCATGGTAATTCACACCCGCTTTGTGATCCTCGGTATCCCAGTCACAAACAAGAGGGGCATATCGAGATTTAAACATGCCATTGAATAGTTTCAATGAATCTCATCCGAACCTAGGAATTCTCAAAAACACTTAGGACTAATAGTTTAAGTTTTGTGATGGAGAATTAGTGAATCGTCATTCACTTACCTTCAATTTATTTGCATGTTAGATTACGGCATCCCTTTTCTAGTATGTAAATGTTATTGTTGGATCCTAGCCCTAATTTTTCTTATTGGGTGATAATTAGGGATTCTTATTCTAATCTATCTTTGTCCTTTCTAATTGTAGATGTCGAACGCAAACAACGCTGCTGCTAGTTCTTTCACGTTGATGAGCCTTTGCCAAAAGGTCACCTTCGATGGAACGAACTTTAGCGAATGGATAAGATACATTCGCACCATTGCTCGCTATGAGGATAAGGAGTATGTCCTCGATGAGAAGCTCGAGAAAATCAACCCCAAAGTTGCTACTCCCGCCAAAATCACCGCCTTTGAGACTCATGAGCGAGATGCAACGAAGGTACATTGCATCATGATCGCCACCATGAACTCCGAATTCCAAAAGTCCTACGAGGACATGTACCCGTACGAGATGCACCAAGACTTATTGGAGAGATACCACCAAAACGCGAGACAAGAGCGTTATGAGATTTTCACCAACATGATTTCCGCTAAGATGGGTCATGGAGAATCTCTTACCGTGCACCTGCAAAAGATGCAAAGGTATGTCGACCGCCTTCGCAAGTTAAATGTTGACTTCGGTGAAGACTTGGCGATCGATATCGTGCTTCACTCTTTGCCTCCGATGTACAACCAATTTAGGATGACCTACCACATGAACAAAGAAGAGGTCACCCTAAGCAAACTCCAAGGTCTCTTGAGGGTCGCTGAGAGCAACTTCAAGGACAAGTCTGTTGCACCTACTCCCAATCCGCCTGCTGCTCCTGTCTTGGCTATTGGTCAAGGAAAGGGAAAGAAGAGGAAAGCTTCATCGAAGAACTATTGCAAGGTGAAAGCCCGAGATGGTGCCTTTTCTAGTGGGACCAAAGTTGATCCCGCTAAGCCCTGCTCTAACCCAAAGGAGGCAGAGTGCCACCACTGCCACAAGATAGGACATTGGAAGAGAAGCGGCCCGGATTACCTGCAAGCAATAAAAGAGGGAAAGATCAAGCCATCTTTCGCAGGTATATACACAATCAAATCTAACGATTCTAATCATGCTATTTCTTGGGTTCTTGATACCGGTTGTGGTTATCACATTTGTTCTAATGTGCAGGGACTAAGAAGAAGTAGGGATGTGGAGCAAGGAAGGATCAATCTAATCATGGGGAACAGAAGATCGTCGCCTGTTACCAAGATTGGAGTGTATTCTTTAGTGCTTAGGAATAGTTTGGTTTTAGATTTGAACAATTGTTGCTATTCGCCAGAAATGGCTAGAAACATCATTTCATTTCATGGTTTATATAGACAAGGATTTAGATTTTCTTTTAATAATGAGAATGGTTCTATTTTGGCTTATCTAAATGGTGTCTTTTACTTTGAAGTTATACCATGTAATGGAATATATGAAACCGTTATGATTGTTGATAACTTAGGAAATGATGTTTTAAATATTGATTCTTCCACTAGTATGGATAAAGCATCCTTGTGGCATTGTCGTCTTGGACATGTCAACAAGAAACGCATAGCCCAACTCCAAAAGGATGGAGTGCTGGAGTCATTCGACCTTAGGGAAGATGACACATGCGAGTCTTGTTTGCTTGGAAATATGACTAAGTCACCCTTCACAAGTACATGTGAAAGGGGCGAGGGTCTATTGGACCTAATACATACCGATGTATGTGGACCGTTTAGATCAACCACGAAGGATGGGAACCGCTTCTATGTGACTTTTACCGATGACTATAGTAGATATGGGTATATCTACCTAATCAAGCAAAAGTCAGACACCTTTGAAAAGTTCAAAGAGTTCAAGAATGAAGTGGAGAATCAATTGGGCAGGAAAATCAAGATGCTTCGATCCGATCGAGGAGGAGAGTACCTAAGTCTTGAATTCCACGATTATCTCAAGGAGTGTGGAATAGTTTCACAATTGACGCCTCCTAGGACACCGCAGTTAAATGGTGTGGTAGAAAGGGGTAATCGAACCTTATTGGATATGGTTCGCTCTATGATGAGTCGTGCTTCACTACCTATCTCTTTTTGGGGGTATGCCTTAGAGACTGCCGCCCATATCCTTAACCGAGTCCCTACTAAGAAGGTTGCCAAAACACCTCACGAGATGTGGACAGGGAAAGCTCCCTCGTTGGCACATATCAAGGTTTGGGGTTGTGAGGCTTTCGTAAGACGAGATACTCACGACAAGCTTGAACCTCGAAGTGAGCGATGTATTTTCATCGGCTACCCGTAGACATCCTTTGGATATCTCTTCTATAGACCGAAGGACAATGTTGTCTTCGTTGCGAGGAGAGGAGTTTTCCGAGAGCGAGAACTCATGAGCCAAGGAGACAGTGGGAGGCAAATCGAACTTGATGAGATTCAAGAGTCGATAGATGAAGGAACCTCTGCTGCTGGCATTCAACCCGAGGAGGAAACTCCGGTTGAACCGATTGACGAATCCTTACCTCTTAGATGTTCCGATAGAGTTAGAGTTCATCCCCAGTTTTATGGATTTCATATTACTACCGAAGGGGACACGTATATTAGTGATGGTACACTAGTAAATCTTGATGAACCTAATAGCTATAAGGAAGCAATGGCAGGCCCGGAGTCTGCAAAGTGGAAAGAGGCAATGGATAGCGAGATCCAATCCATATATGATAACCAAGTTTGGAATTTGGTTGATTACGTGCCTGGACGTAAGACCGTTGGGTGCAAATGGATCTTCAAGAAGAAGACCGACGTGGATGGAAACGTACACACATATAAAGCGCGATTGGTCGCGAAGGGCTTTACTCAAACTCCCGGAGTTGACTATGATGAGACCTTCTCACCAGTTGCGAAGATTAAATCTATTAGAGTGATGCTAGCAATTGCCGCATTTCATGATTATGAGATTTGGAAAATGGATGTCAAGACCGCTTTCCTTAACGGAAAGTTGGCTGAGGATGTTTACATGGCTCAGCCAGAGGGGTTTGTGGATCCGAAGCATCCGAATAGAGTGTGTAAGCTTGAGAAGTCCATTTATGGACTTAAGCAAGCGTCTCGCAGATGGAATCTTTGCTTCGATGAGAAAGTCAAGGAGTTTGGTTTTGTACGAAGCGAAGACGAATCTTGTGTATATGTCAAAGCCAGTGGGAGTATAGTAAGCTTCCTCGTTCTATATGTCGATGACATATTACTCATAGGAAACGACATCCCGACTCTGTAGGAGGTTAAGTCCTGGCTCGGGAAGTGCTTCGCTATGAAGGACCTCGGAGAGGCTTCTTACATTTTGGGAATAAGGATAGTAAGAGAAAGAAGTAAGAGACTAATTGGACTTAGTCAGAATACTTACTTAGAGAAGGTACTAAAACGTTTTAGTATGGAAAACTCAAAGAAGGGAGAACTACCGATACAAAGTAATGCCAAATTGAGTAAGACTCAAAGTCCGAGTACCGAAGCTGAGATAGCAGAAATGAGCCGAGTACCATACGCTTCCGCAGTTGGCTCAATCATGTACGCTATGACTTGTACTCGCCCTGATGTAGCCTTCGCTTTGACATGGTTAGCAGATATCAAGGGAATCCTGCAAAGCACATTGGATTGCGGTGAAAAACATCCTTAAGTACCTTCGGAGGACAAAGGAATGGTTCTTAGTCCTCGGAGGGAGTGATGACTTGAAGGTGCGAGGGTATAGTGATGTCAGTTTTCAGACCGACAGGGACAACTACCGTTCACAGTCGGGCTGGGTCTTTACCCTAAATGGAGGAGCAGTGACATGGAAGAGTTCCAAGCAGGAAACCGTAGCTGATTCAACGTGCGAATCAGAGTACATTGCAGCGAGCGAATCGTCGAAGGAGGCAATATGGCTAAAGAACTTCATCGGTGATCTTGGAGTTGTACTTGCCATAAAGGAGCCAATGGAGATTTTCTGTGATAACAAAGGCGCGGTTGCCTTGACCAAGGAACCGAGGGATCATGGTAGATCAAGACATATTGACAGAAACTATCACTTCATTAGACATCGTGTAGAAGAAGGAAAACTCGTAGTAAAGAGGATATCATCAGAAGATAACCCAGCAGATCCGCTTACGAAGGGACTGAGTAGGGTTAAGCACTTGCAGCATGCTAGGAGTATTGGGCTGAAGGATGATATTAGCATAGATTAGATAGTATTAGAAACGTGTAATAGATAAATGTAATTGACATTTGATGATTAAATAAAGGAGTTTTATTTATGAGTAATGTTACTATCTTATGTTAATTGTTTAGCTATTGTTTCATTTTGCATGTTTTGACTTCCAGAATAATTAAGATTATTAAGAATAATAGAAATTGTTCAAATGGTCCACAATCGTTCATATGTTGGGAGTAGATATGAATGAAGATTGTCATGAATTGGTGTGTAGAATGTCTAAATGGTGTTAGACATAGCAAAGGATTGCTACAACGTTCATGAGTGCTTATCAACTAGTTTTGAGCATTGGAACAAACCCGCGCTTGCTGGAATCACCTTATGGAATACGATATAAAAGGTGATCGCAAGACGATAATATCATATGGTCTTAAAACCTAGATATATGATTTGTTATTTGTTAATTGATTGTACATTGATAATACGAAAACGCATCAGTAACTCAGTGTTATAAAACGTATTGTTGTGTATAGTTGGTTAATGAATAAGTAAATGCATATAAGTCAAAGTTTATCTGTAACTTTTATCTAAGAAGGTAAAAGCGATATCTCGACCGCTCGATGATTTGATTTGACTTATGTGCCGGGCCCGGTCAGAACTGAATTGATGTGTTCGATTAAGTTCTATGTCAAATAAATCAGAGATCGAGAAACCTAAATGCTTGACTAACCATTCCATAGGATTGTCAGCATGATATCTAACAGAGGACTGTACGTTCCCTTATCTAAAGGACAAGATTGATTAGATCAGAGTTGACAGCGTCTTTGAGAGCTACGATTGCAAACCGAATTGTACTTGTGAATATAGTTACTAGACTTATCCAAGTGGGAGATTGTTGGAATAGTGTCTAAGGCTGCAACTATATTAGGCAAGTATTTGACCCGGCTGTGCATGGTCCTTTTGGGTTGCCTTCACCATAGCAACTTGATAAGATGATTTATTACGAGAGAGTAAATATTATTAATATATTATGAGAATAATATAATGAATAATATATATTGTTATTTGATTAATATGAGTCATAGAATTAATTAGAATTAATTTGGTGACTTAAAGAGATTAATTAAATAAAGGGGTATAAACTGTCAATTGTTTGATAGTTAAGCTTTAGACTGTAAATCCTTATGGATATGCTAGGGACGGATTCTAGAAGCTAGGATAGCTTCAAAATCGTCCAAGGCTTATCTATGGAAAGGATTTGGATAGCCTTAAGAGAAGATTATCCAATTAGGGTTTAGGATTGTAACCCTTAAGGAGTCTACAAGTATAAATAGACCCAGTGGCATAAGGAAATCGGCACCTCTCCTAAAGCAAGAGAACCCTGGCCGATTTCCTCCCCTCTCCTCTCTCCTAAATCATCTTCCTTGCTATTGGTGTTTGTAAGCCATTAAAGGAGTGACATTTGTGACTCTAGAAGCTCCAAGACCTCAAGATCAACAAGGAACTCAAAGGTATGATTCTAGATCTGTTTCAATGTTGTTATTTAACCTAATTAGTCATCAGAAGTCTTGGATTCAAAGCATGTCTATTAGAAAGCCTAGATACAAGCATTAGGGTTTTGCATGCGCACATAGGAAAGTTCTTATGGCTAAAACCCATCAACTACCACCACCGCATTCCTGGTCCATGTCGCGAAAGGATCTGCGACAACTGTGGCAATAAGGGCCACCTTGCTCGAACCTGCAGAAAACCAGCCAAGCCAACGAACCAATCATCCGGAGCGGGAATTAGTCCGGCCTGTTACAATTGTGGTGAAGCTGGGCACTTCAAAAGGAATTTCCCCAAGGCAGCTACGACCACTGATCCCTCTGTCGCCGCAGGTATACTTCTCTTTAATAATTCTTATACCTGCAACTCTTTTCGATTTTGGTACAAAAAAAAGGGAAACCTGTTATCTATCTATTCAAACATTTTCTAAACTCAATACTTCGTATGTAATCGAAATGTGTATCATCGAGACGACTAACCAGTGGGATAGAGAATCACTAACTTCATACCTATAGATTAAATCCTCAGCCCGGAGGACTACTCTGTTCCACTCGATCTAAAAAGGGGAAACTTTTCACGAAAATACTTTGATGCTATGTTTAACATGAAATGACCGAGTCTCATTCATGTTGTTATCCTTGGTTTCGAAAGGGTCGCTCGTCTAGATCTTTTCCTCGACCCGGTTCTTGTGACTTTCGGCATCAAAACTTTGTATCATTCCATGCCTTAGAACTCAAAAATTTTCCCGATATGAATTACCACACATCCCTCGTTT
Organism: Lactuca sativa; assembly: GCF_002870075.4. Lineage (NCBI taxonomy): Eukaryota > Viridiplantae > Streptophyta > Magnoliopsida > Asterales > Asteraceae > Lactuca > Lactuca sativa. The sequence goes on along the minus strand of NC_056628.2, from coordinate 17,345,705 downwards.
CCGTGATTATTGAGAAACGGGAAGTTAACAGCTCTTTTCTCTAAATGTCTTTCCCGAAGGATTCCCGGGAATTTCTTTCGAATGTCTAGTTTAGTTCCACATCAGACCTTCCGAGATCTCCATAGAAATCAATTCTGCAATCTTCAGATTTCGGATGCCCTTAGAGCTTGATAACATCTATCCAGTCCATCACATCTCGAATCCTTAGAAGCATATACCCAGTGAAACCCTAGTGATTCCTTAAGGAAACCGAAGTTGTCTAGGGTTGGAACTTCCATGAGAAAACCGATTGATATCATAGATTGAGAGAGAGTCAAAAGTACGAAATAAAGACACGTCTCGATAGTGAGAATTTGCTAGAACGCCCAGTAGAGACCTGATTCCACTCGAGAAAGTGAAGATCCGAGGCAACAACTCCATTCGTGTCTTATTCTAATTCATGATCTATGTCTTATTCTTTGAATTTTGGGACGAAATTCCCTCTAACGGGGGGATAATGTAACAACCCGAAGTTTTCCCTCGCCAAAAACCCATTCTACCCATATAACTCGCCGTATGTCGAAACGTTCCGATTTCGTTTTTGGGTTTAATTAGTTAAATTTATATGTTTATTTTAATTCAATGAGTGTCCAGACCATTTAGAAACTCATGAATTTAGCCCAAAAATATTTATTTCATAAGTTTTAGAAACGTCCCCGCTGGGAGACGGAAACTTAATCGGGTGCGACCTAAAGCCTCGTTTAAGGCCGGTATCGGGTAGAATTCCTCCGTGTCCAAGTTTTGGGAACTATATAAACATGTTAAACCTTTCATTTGAAGCTTTTTCCTTCTCTCTCTACTCTCTCTCTAACCCTAATGTATAGCATATTTGGCTTCCAAATTAGGGATTTTCTTGGATAACAAACTTTTTCGGAAAAACTAAAGGAAACCGATACATTTTCATAAAACAAAAACCGCTTATGAACTCACCAACTTTATGCTGATTTTCAAACTGCTTGTATTCTCAGGTCCACGTTAGATAGGTACCCGGCGTTATCTTTTGGTGAAGACGGAGTGCTCAGAAGACTCGTCTCGTTTTGTTCATATGATATATGTATAACTTTTGTACAATTTACTTTTGAACCAAATGTAAACTTTCATATATATGTAATGTAATGGTTGTTTACTGTGATTACTATGTACATTGGATTTGATACTCAACGTGGAGTCAACCCCGGAAACGTTTCCGCCTTTGGTTTACGGGGTGTGACAATATCTTTGTTACTCTTGTGGTGTACTTGATCAACACACAACTTTGTGTACTTGATCTCCTAGTCCTTCACTTAACACTTTGTCAACGAATTAGTCTAATTTCCAAATATGAAATTTCTCACTCATCATGCAACCAAGTTGCATGATTCCAAGTTTCTGTCCAATTGAAACTTGGGCAATGAGAAACTCTCCCTATTTGGTAAATTCTTAACATTTCCACAAATAACATAATTAAGAATCAAATCCATTATTGCTAATAATAGAAACCTTCAAACATGCCATCGCAAGGTTAAATAAATAATATAAAAAATCAAAATTTATTTTATTGCGGAAAAATTTGTCCTTACAACACAATTCTTTGAAAAACTATGCTAATACATATTTCTTAGCAATCTATTCTAACTCCAAGAAGTAGCTCAAGAGTCCAATCTTCAAGCAATGCGATCGAAATCCATTTCTTCATGATTAGATTCCGCTCACTTCTTCCCTTAAGCTTCCTCTCTTTTCTTTGATCCTACAAAACATCAAATGTAATCTTATCACATCATGTATTAAGAATCTAGAATAGTAACTTAAAAAAAAGTTAGTTAATGGATTTTACCTAAAGCAGAGCCATACGTTTTGACTCTCCCATCTCTTAGATCTCTTAGGTAACTAGAGCAGCTTCGTCTCCGATGCCCCTTCTCTTGGCAATAAAGACAAATTGACTCTTTTGGAACAACACATGGGACTACTTCAGACTTTACCTTTCTCTTATGACCAAACTTTTCGATCATGGCATGCCTTTCGTTTCCATTGCCTATATCCATAGAATTTTGGAAGGTAGATTCACCAATCAAGCGCCAAATCATCGTTGATTCTGCAACAATAAGCATGTAGGTGAGATCTATAAGGGTCATGTTGTGGTTCATCTTATAGTACTCTCTTAAGAACTCACTATATGAGTTAGGAAGCGACTGAAGAGCCTAGTCAACAGCCAGTTCCTCACAGACAATGGATCACAACATTCTTAACCTATCAATGTGTGACTTCATCTCTAGGACGTGTGCACACACCGACTTTCCTTCTTCATGTTTACTTGCCAAAAGGGATTGAGTGAGCTTGAACTTTTCAAGCCTTCGAACTTGTGGGTTAGGGAGAATAATTGAAGGAGGTGGAGGAAGTGAAGCATGATCTCTTGTTCCTCGATCGAATCGTGGAATATCATCTTCATGTGGAAAGCTTGTTCCACGAGATTTGGGAATACCATAGTTGTCATACTTTGACATCTACAAAACGGGAGAAAACAAATTCAAGTTAGTTGATTACAATCCTCGATGTGACACCCAAATGAAACATCGAGGCTAGGATCCAACACAATACACTACACCCTAGAAAAGGGATACCGTAATCTAGGTAGGTAAATGACGATTTACCAATTTCCACCATGAAAAACGAAAAGGAAATTTAAGTTTTAAATCTATTGAAAATTCCTAGATCTTTTGAGATTCATTGAACATTTCAATGGCATGTTTAAATTTCGATATGCCCCTCTAGTTTGTGACTCGGATACCAAGGATCACAAAGCGGGTGTGAATAACCATGCAAACTTACATGGTGCCCCCACATGTTAGAGTCACCTATTCGATGTTGTTAACCACACATGCTCCACCGAACTATGACAAACATTGAGTCACCCTTTGCTACCTTTGCTTAGAACCATTTAGTGTGCCGGTTAACCACACACACTCCACTAACGTCTTCGCAAGGGTACAAAGTGTAATTTCATGGAATTGCATCAATTCACTTTTGCCTAAAGTAATTAAGATTGGGAATTTTGTAAAAGCATTTAGTTACTTTTGTACTTCATTATACTTATAATGGAAGGTTTCTGTCCTATCCTACTCGTTCGGCTAACGACCCTCCACTGGTCAAGAGTGCGGTGGGTAAGAGTGGATACCCATTCAATCAATCACCATTTTATAGGCAATTTCCTTAAACACCCCTTATAGACCAGCTTCGTGAATGAGGCCTACTAACGGTAAGACTGACTTTTTACTCATACATATATAATACTAGACTTTTAATGTTATATATAGTATAGGGTGTATTTTACACTTTTAAAATACTAGGTGTTCTAATTTAATAATTTTACTTTTAATTTACTTAAATGTAAACCAAAAATTTTATGGGTTTATTAAATCTATTTTAATTATACACCTTAATTAATTAATAAAACCATAAGGGTGTGATTGGAACTTTTTCAAAACAATACTAGGGTTTTAGAATTTAACATTTCTAAATTAAACTTTTAATCAACTTTTAAATTCCAAAACTTGAGGGCAAGTTTTGAAACATTTCAAAATATTTGGGTTTTAACAAATAATAGAAATTAAACAATTAATTTTGTCATTATCAATATTTCACCTAATTTCAATTTCTTGCAAGATAAGTTACCCAATTAATACAACAAATAATAGAAATTAAACAATTAATTTTGTCATTACCGAATTTCTATTCTGATTATGTTTATTTTCTATTATTTTTTTGTTCGATTATCCTACACAACATATTTAAAAGACAATATTTAAAAGATAACATAATTTTTAACATTTGATATGTAATTATGATAGACTTATCATGATATGTTCTTAATATGAAAGTAATTTATCCATATTAATACGACATAAATTACATATGACATTTAGGAAAATATATATATATTATATGTGATTTGTTTAACATGAATATGCACCTATGTATGTTATAAATTTATAATTAAAAATCTTTATGTTTAATAATTGAAGGGATTAAAATGATGCATCAAAACCAATTATTTAGACGAATATAATAATAATAATAATAATAATAATAATAATAATAATAATAATAAATACACATTTCCAAGTACCGCATTCATTTGAAACTCACGCTACAACTCAAGAGTTTTCTAATTTATGTATATTTATTAGTTACAACTTAAGAGTTTTTAACTTATGGTTATTAATTACTAATCACTAATAACTTTTTATTTTTCTTTTTTTTATAAGGTTTTGTAAAGTTTTGCATTAAAAACATTAATGTATTTGAAGAGATTTGTGATTTAAATATGAAGAGTTAATACAAATATTATAATAGATGTTTTAGTGTTTTTATGTTATTAAAAGTTATAGTGTTTATTTTTCATATTTTTTATTATTCGGTGTGTGTGTGTATGTGTGTGTGTATATATATATATATATATATATATATATATATATATATATATATATATATATATATATATTAATACAAGCATTATAATAGATGTTTTTCTATTTTTATGTTTTTAAAAGTTGCAGTTCATATTTTTTTTCATACGTTTTGTTACCCGTTATATTATCATTCATTTAATATATAATTTACACAATTTTAAACGGTTTATAAAATTATCAAATAGTTGTATATATCAGAATGACATAAAAATTAAACTATAATGTTTAATAAAACTAATATGGTAACTATATGTTTGCTTTACTACTAACATTTTTTTCAAAGTAGAAATATTAAATAATAATTTGGTAAAATTTATTATTTTAACTATATAATTCTATTATTGCGCAACGCGCGGGGATTCACCTAGTTTTTTAAATATATAGGTGATAAAGCTTGATATGACCAATAGAAAGAGCTGTTACATATGTGTATCACAAATCAGGCATGCAAATACGAAAAAAAATGCAAGTTCTGACGTCACATTAGGCATCATCGTAGAGATTTTTATGTAAGAATCTATTATCGTCAAGAATTTATTGGTTATAGATTTCAAACCAAGCGTGCTAGAACCCTTTATCATTGGTTAAAAGCAATACTCGTCAATTAGATGTCTCATAAGCAGGGATGAGATTTATAACCGGAAAACCGCACCGGAACTGTAACTGGAACCATTAGAACCGGAACATGTAAAACCCGTTCGGGTCTCGGGTTTAAAGAATGGCTCAATCCGAGTTCCGAGTAATATGTGTTTCAGGTCCTTCGGGTTCGGGCAAACCGGGTATAAGTATCGGAACCGGTTTTAGGGGTCGGAACCTGTTTCTTTGAAAAGTTTAAAACATGTATATCTCATTCGTTTGAAGTCAAATTGGCATGTGGTTTTTTCCAATGTCTAACCTATAGTTTGTACATGATTTTAGACTATAATTTTTTTCATTTTTGGGTTTATTTTCATTGACAAATAGTCTCTCAAAGTCACCTGGAAATTTTACGATTTTTCAGCTTTTTTATTTATTTATTTTGTAATAGTTTTAAAACATGCATATCAAATTCGTTTGAAGTCGGAATAGCATGTGGTTTTTTCCAAAGTGTAGTATAGAGTTTGTACATGATTTTAGATTTTAATTTTGTCATTTTTGTTTTCATATTCATTGATTTATAGTCTCTCAAATTCAGGATATCAAAGCTTCAAATTTTTTATTTTTCAGCTTTATTTTTGTATTTTGTGAAATTTTATAACATGCGTATCTAATTCATTTGAAGTCGAATTATGATATGATTTTTTTTTTGCAACGTGTAGTTTAGAGTTTGCGTATTTTTTTAGAATATAAATTTGTCATTTTTGGTTTAATATTCAATGACTTACAGTCCCCCAAAGTTGGGTTATCAAAGTTGAAAATTTTCAAAGTTCAACCACTAAGTAATTACAAAAAAATTCCAGTTTTTCAGTTCTAGACTCACTTTATCCGGTTCCATTTGACCAACTTTGATATTTCCGGGTTTTCCGGTTCTAGACCCACTTTACCCGGTACCTTACCCAGAACCGAACCGGAACCGGAACCGTTTCTTATATACCGGTCCAGTTTTCAGTCTTACAAATTTTCGTCAACCGGTTCCCGGGTTTTCCGGGTTCGGGTCTACCGTTCCGGGTTTGGACCCACTCTCATCTCTACTCATAAGTGTATATATTTGAATATCATTGTACTATAGAGCCTAGAAAAATCGAAGATGCATGCATATAAGAAATTAGAAAGATTACATATCATGTGAAAAGCCAACGAGTGGACCAAGGGTCATTTTCATTTCAAGGGTGGGGGAATATAAGCAAAGTTCAATGATAAATCATCAGAACAAGGTGGTCCTGCGAGTGTCTTGTTGTCCGACTAACATTGTTGTGCTGTCGATCTCTCCCCAATTACACCACAAAAAGATGCTACTACTCCTTTATTCCATTCTAATGCTTTCTTTCATCCAATCTAAAATCGCTACATCATTTGGACATCATATCTCCCATGGTATTGTGGTCACAAAAATGCAATGGCCTTACCAATGATTGGTTGGATTAATTTTCCCCTTACACTCGAATGGATAACTATTCTCTCTTTTTTGTCTTTCAATGACGAACTGAATGTACAACTCGCAAGATGAATCATAAACTATTTAAAATTAATGGTACTTCCGCATACACAACTGATCCTTTAATGGATTTGGTTTTGATGAATGATGTGCCATGAAAAAGGCCTCAAATAATCGATATGATATTTTGATCTTTTCACGGTGGTATTGGTTCTCCTAATCTCTTTAGGAATCTCTTGTGTGGTTGATAGAAACTACAACCTTGTTGGCTAAAACTTGATATAAATAATCAGACACGAATTCCAAAAACGGACCTATAAAAAATGAAGATTTTTTTATGAAATATTATTATTGTTGTAACTAAATGACGTTTTATGTTGATATTTGGTTTTTAATAAAGAATGATAAAGAGAAAGTAAACTCGCTGTGTCTATTAGGGATGAGATTTAGAACCGGAAAACTGAACCGGAACGGGAACTATTAGAACCGGAATATTTAGAATCGGTCCGAGTCTTGGGTTTAAGGAATGGCTTTATCAGGCTTCCGGGTAATCCGGGTTTCGGGTCCTTTGGGTCTGGATAAACCGGGTTTAAGAACTAGAACCGATTATAGGGGGCAGAACCGGTTTCTGTGAAAAGTTTAAAACTTGCATATCTCATTCATTTGAAGTCAGATTGGCAATAGGTTTTTTTTGGAGTGTATTTTATAGTTTGTACATGATTTTAGACTATAATTTTTTCATTTTTGGGTTCATATTTATTGACTTATAGTCCCTCAAAGTCAGGATATCAAAGTTGAAAATTTTATGTTTTTCAAATATTTTTGTATTCTGTGATAGTTTTATAACATGCATATCCAATTCGTTTGAAGTCAGAATAGAATGAGGGCTTTTTCAAAGTGTATTCTTGAGTTTGTACATGATTTTAAATTATAATTTTGTCATTTTTGATTTTATATTCATTGACTTATAGTCTCCTAAAGTTAGGATATTAAAGCTACGAATATTCTGTTTTTCAGCTTTATTTTTGTATTCCTTGAAATTTTAAAACATGTATATCTAATTCGTTTGAATTAGAATTGTCATGAGGTTTTTCAATGTGTAGTTTACATTTTATACATGATTTTAGACTTTAATTTTGTCATTTTGGTTTCATATTCATTGACTTATAGTCTCCTAAAGTCAGGATATCAAAGCTGCGAATTTTCTGTTTTCAGCTTTTTTTTCTATTCCGTAAAATTTTAAAACATACATACCTAATTCGTTTGAAATCCAATTATCATGATGTTTTTTGAAACGTGTATTTTAGAGTTTATACATGATTTTAGACTATAATTTTGTCATTTTTGGTTTAATATTCAATGACTTACAATCCCGAGAAATTGGGATATCAAAGATAAAATTTTTCGAAGTTCACCCATTAAGTAATTACCAAATAATTCTAGTTTTTCCGGGTTTTCCAGTTCTAGACCCACATTATCCGGTTCCACCTGACCCACTTTTATGTTTTCGGGTTTTCTGGTTCTAGACCCAATTTACCCGGTACCTTACCCGGAACCGGTTCCTACATATCGGTCTGGTTTCCGGTCCTACAAAATCTTGTTAACCGGTTCTTGGGTTTTTTGGGTATGGGTCTACGGGTCCTGGTTTAGACCCACTCTCATCCCTAGAGTCTACTATCAAAGTTCGTTTGTCGTTCTGGTAACTTCAAGATATTACAAAAAAGTCTAAGATAACAAACGTGGCTGGGAACCTTATATTGAATTTTAACATCAGTTTTTGGTGAGTTTTTGCTTAGCTTCAAAGCAAAACACACTTTACATATGTATTGCTTTCATGCAGGTACATGAGAAAAAGAAGAAATAAAGAAAAGTTAGTTAGGATCGAATGTTAATTTAAACAACTAACTCGGGACACCATGAATAGTCAAAGATCATTTCGGAATTTCAATATGAACTAAATTAAAGAATGAAGAATAACATGAATTTTCTGATTTAGTTCAGTAGGGATTTTGTGTTTTCAAATTCCTGGAATTGTGAATGATTTTAATATGTACTTTTTATATAAATATGGTGACAAATATAAGAAGGAATATCGGCCATTCGATGAAAAAACTAATAAACTGAGATTAAGCGGTTGAATGGTTACGAGTGACTACGTTAAGTGATCAGAAAAATATCAATCATATAGTTGGTAATCTTTATAATACTAGAAAATATCCCTTGGAAAATATTAGCAGCAATATGCAAAGTAGGGGATGTATCCAATTGATGATTAGGACCCATAAAAAACCAATGAATTGATTAGGACAGGAAAGAGGAAAGAATAAACATGAAGCTGATTTGAAGTCTTGCAATGAAGGCAAAAGGATCAACATTCCAACCCACTTGGTGTAAAAGTCAAATACTAGGTTAGAAATTTGCAATTTGAAAACGCACTAGAATTCTAGAAGACAACTTGGTGCATCAACACTTCTTCGTTTTTCTAGAGTACGTTGATGCAGTACTAGAGATTGGCATATTTTATGATGCATGGGAAGTCTTTACACATAATCATTTTGCTTTGTGCTTTCAGGTTGTTTCTATTAGAATATCTCCAACACACCCCTAAACTCCATTTTTTTCCATATTTTTCCCTATTTTCCTTCAACCCTACGCCGTTTTTATCTTTATTTTTTGAGATATAGATAATATTCCCCCATATTTTGGGGAATACTATTCATATCTCCAAAAATAAAGTTAAAATTTCAATTGTCAAATTTTAGTCCTTATTTTTTTTATACATTTTTAATTTATTTTTATATACTAAATATAATTTAAATATAATATTTATTATTTATAATATCATGTTATATATTAATTTATATTAATTATTAATAAATATAAAGTTTTAATATTTATTTATTGAATTCATATAAAAATTAAATATATATTGAGGATTTAAAATACAATAACATAGTTTATAAAAGTTTATAATTGAAACATATCTTACAAACAGAATAACATATTCTAATAAAACATCTAGTACTATATGACATAAAGACTACATGTATTATTTTATAGATATATAAATTGAATATGAACATGGTATGACATAATGACTACATGAATTATTTTATATAATATAGAAATTGAATATGAACGTGATTTTAACGTGCTTATTATAAATATAATATTATTCATTTAATAATTTTTATAATAAATTAATAATGAACTCAAAATTATTATATATAAACATTTTATTTATGATAATATAATTTTTAATATTATTATAAGAAAAAAATATAATATATGTTAAAATATAATTAGTATTTGACAATATATAATTAAGTTATAAAAATAAAACATTCTAGGAATATATTTCTTAGGGTAAAAATAAGATAAAAATGAAATACAAGTGAAGATGAAACAATATTTACCTTATTTTTTATTCGATTTATAAGAAAATAATAATAATAATAAAGATCCAACGATTGTTTTACTCGATTTAATGATAGAACTTGTTAGTTCTGTCTTCGATGAGTGACGTTGATTGAATTTTAGGCCAAAATAATCACAAATTAAGCATATGTTGCTGATTGCTTTTAGGCCAATATGATTTGGCAAAGAAAGCGCCATGTATCTCCGGCTTCATTATATCATGAGTCATGACTACTTCAATGGATCATTGAGAATCCTTTCAACTTGGCATACATATATAAGTGTTCGAATTTTATGCTTGATTGTGAATGACAAGATCGCCTAATTTATATGTATAACATGGAAAATGTTATATAATGTATGCAACAACAAGGATGAGAATATATAGATGTCGAATAATATATAACATTCATAGATTCGGGCAATACACTTTTAGGATTATAAATTATAAATACTCATTTTATTGAACAAGTTAAATCTTTGAATAGGATAATCGTAAATATATAAAAACCTTTCATACGCGATACGGGTTATATAAATGATATTTATATATTGTGTACATGTTCTATGAACAAATATTATGGACTTATGAAATTTGTATAAAACCTTATTATAAATTTAACGAATTACGTTAAATAATTTTTTAAAAATAAAAGATTATTTAGGATAAATAGTATTGACAAAAGTTTTACTAGCCATGATCATGAGTCCGTGAATATAAAGAACACATAAATCCAAGGTTGTAGAACTCGTTACTCGGTACCTGTTCGGCCGACTACCGAGTAGCGAGTACTCGGGAGTACTCGGATTTGGAAATTTGTGTAGAAATATTTTTAGGGAAATTATATATGTCAAAATCATAAGATAAAATCATAAGTTGATTGAATTATATAACAAAAGTGGATACATGTGAATACACAAAAAATAAAAAACACATAATGGTCTCACTTCGTGAATAATTACTGAAAATTTAAAATATATATGTAGTAATAATCACAATATGTGTGTGTTAAATAATAAATCATTAAGTATATTATACATATTAATCACCGAGTTGACCGAATTTCACACACCTACTCAGTTCGTAAGGGGCCGATCGAGGAGTACTCGGGATTATGTAACTCGCCTCGGCAAGGGAGGGAGTAGCGAGTACTCGGAGGAGTAATCGGCCAACTCGGCGAATTTTACAACACTGCATAAATTTGACTTTGTATGAAAAAGTTACGATTTTTCAAAGTTTCACGTTCAGCCCGACATATCAATGTGTGTCATAAAAAGTGAATTAAAGATCGGTTGCTTTTTAGCCAATACAATCTACCTCGAAAATATGAATCCATCGATATAAACAACATTGATAACGAAATTCATATCAAGGAGTTATGAATTTCGCAGGACAATGCATTTTACAATGTATTTCTTATTGATTATAAATCAAAATGGGATGAGAATTAGCGGAAAAAGTCTAAATGAAAGTTGAAGTACTCATCGATACGAAACCGAGGATAAAAAGAATGTCAAAAACGGATCTCGTATGCAAAAGATATGATTTTTCTTAGATTCGAGAATATAATCGGGAAGTGAGATGTGCTCCACCACGAGTTGACACATGGCAAGGAGGTGGATGAACTATTTCAACCTACCTATGACATGGCCTATGAACTATTTCAACCTACCTATGACATGGCCTAGCAATACAACGACATGTGGCAGTCTCCGAGTT